>NC_092397.1:43715289-44030355 GCF_030028105.1 Mobula birostris
AGCTCTGCCTTTATTACCATCATTCCATATAAACTGATTCCTAAGCTCTGGAACCTGGTCCTTAGCTCTTGGATTTGCAGCTGGAACTTCAGCTTCCTCACAGACAGGACCCAGGCTGTAAAAATAAGGGACAAGCTCTCCTCTACAATCACTGTGAGCACCGGTGCCCCACAAAGCTGTGTAGTCAGCCCCCTGCTGTACTCACTGTACACCCATGATTGTGTAGCCAAGTTTCCATCAAACTCAATATATGTTTGCTGATGACACAACAATTGTAGGCCGTATCTCGGGTAATGATGAGTTTGAGTACAGAGAGGAAATTAAGAACGTGGTGGCATGGTGCGAAGACAATAACCTATCCCTCAACGTTAGCAAGACGAAGGAATTGGTTGTTGACTTCAGAAGGAGTCGCGGACCGCACGACCCAATTTATATCGGTGGCGCGCAAGTGGAACAGGTTAAGAGCTTTAGGTTCCTCAGGGTCAATATCACAAATGACCTGACTTGGTCCAACCAAGCAGAGTTCACTGCCAGGAATGCTCACCAGTGCCTTTACTTCCTAAGAAAACTAAAGAAATTTGGTCTGTCCCCTAAAACCCTCACTATTTTTAATGGATACACCGTAGAAAGCTTTCTTCTAGGGTGCATGACAACCTGGTATGGAAGTTGTCCTGTCCAAGACCGAAAGAAGCTGCAGAAGACGCGCAGCAAATCACACAAACCAATCTTCCGTCTTTGGACTCACTTTACACTCAACACTGTCGGAAAGGTGCTGCCAGGATAATCAAGGATACGACCACCCAACCAACACAGTCTACATTTTTCCAGTATTATCTATAACATTTCTTTAAAAAGTGAATAACATATATCACCATTTTTCTGGGATCTTCATCGTGGCTAGATACAACACAAACTTGTTGGTAAAGTCCAACGTAATTTCATCTCCTGGCTCTCCCCAAAGTCTGAATTACATCCCACCAGGCTATGCGGAAATATCCCCCTTATTGTTTATTGAATGACCAAACACGAACTCCTTTGTGGTCCTGTACTGATACAATTTTAAAAGGCATTGTGGATAAGAACAGGATAGGAAAGGTTTAGTCATTGACACTTTCAGCCCATGTGTTCATGCAACAGCAATGTACATTCAGGCTAACTCCATTCCCATAGGAGATGGGTCAAACGCAGGCAGATGGAATTAGGTTATGTGACTGATGAGTCTCATGTCTGGGGTAGGAAAGCTACTGCAAAGGATTCTTAGCGATAGAATTTAGACTTTTCGAACCCCACAGCACATAAACTGTTTCCATTATCGGAAGGAGCCCTCTGACACTTCTAATTTGTATCAACCTGGTTTCTGGTCTAGTGACATCGATTTGCAACAGGACCAGAGCCTTTGATACCCCTGCCATCTATCTACCTTTCCAATTGTCTCCGAAATAATGCAGGTAAATCTGCATCTACTACTTCTCCTGGCAACATCATTTTACAATCATACCGCCCTCTGGGTAAAAAAAAAAAAAAGATCCTGCATCATAAACATTGCATATTTGACTCTAAACCTATGATCTGCTTGTCACGGTCCCGACCGTTATTTTCCCAGGTTCTCCTAATTCCCCTTGATTGCGGCACACCTGAATCTCTTCTAAACCTGCAGCATAAATATCCCAGCTTTGCATCCACTCATCGCCATATCGTTGTTTTAGCCAGTGTGGTAATTCACGTTCTCGGCCGCTTAAGATTGTGTATTCCATGTTTTACTTCAGTACCGAGGTTTACCTGAGTGACCCTGACTCTCTGTGTCAAGGTAAGTATTGCCTGCCTTTTGCCTTACCGTTAGCCGTTCAGCTCCAGCAACGCTCCGTATCAAGATAAGCATTGCCTGCGCCTGTCTCCTGTCTCTCAGGGATAAAGCCTTTGGAGCTTCTGTAGCTCTGTTTTTTTGTGGGATTGAGTTGCTGGCATTAGGATACAATGTTGTGCCGACCCTCAAACCCTGCATCCCATATAAGCCGCCACCTTAAATTCCTCCATATACCTGTCTAGTAATCTCTTAAACTTCACTAGTGTATCTGCCTCCACCACTGACTCAGGCAGTGCATTCCACGCACCAACCACTCTCTGAGTAAAAAACCTTCCTCTAATATCCCCCTTCAACTTCCCACCCCTTACCTTAAAACCATGTCCTCTTATATTGAGCAGTGGTGCCCTGGGGAAGAGATGCTGGCTATCCACTCTATCTAATTATCTTGTACACCTCTATCACGTCTCCTCTCATCCTCCTTCTCTCCAAAGAATAAAGCCTTAATCTCTGATCATAATGCATACTTTCTAAACCAGGCAGCATCCTGGTAAATCTCCTCTTTACCATTTCCAATGCTTCCACATCCTTCCTATAGTGAGGTGACCAGAACTGGACACAGTACTCCAAGTGTGGCCTCACCAGAGTTTTATAGAGCTGCATCATTACATCATGACTCTTAAACTCTATCCCTCGACTTATGAAAGCTAACACCCCATAAGCTTTCTTAACTATCCTATCTACCTGTGAGGTAACTTTCAGGGATCTGTGGACATGTACCCCGAGATCCCTCTGCTTCTCCACACTACCAAGTATCCTGCCATTTACTTTGTACTCCGCCTTGGAATTTGTCCTTCCAAAGTGTACCACCTCACACTTCTCCGGGTTGAACTCCATCTGCCACTTCTCAGCCCACTTCTGCAACCTATCAATCGCTCTCTGATGATAAGATGATAAGAAAGACTGGATGAACTGGGCTTGTACTCATTGGAATTTAGAAGATTGAGGGGGATCTGATTGAAACGTATAAGATCCTAAAGGGATTGGACAGGCTAGATGCAGGAAGATTATTCCCGATGTTGGGGAAGTCCAGAACGAGGGGCCACAGTTTGAGGATAGAGGGGAAGCCTTTTAGGACTGAGATTAGGAAAAACTTCTTCACACAGGGAGTGGTGAATCTGTGGAATTCTCTGCCACAGGAAACAGTTGAGGCCAGTTCATTGGCTATATTTAAGAGGGAGTTAGATATGGCCCTTGTGGCTACGGGGGTCAGGGGGTATGGAGGGAAGGCTGGGGCGGTGTTCTGAGTTGGATGATCAGCCATGATCATAATAAATGGCGGTGCAGGCTCAAAGAGCTGAATGGCCTACTCCTGCGCCTATTTTCTATGTTTCTATGTTTCTATTATTTTGAATTATGTACAGCTACTACTGTAGACATCAGTTTTTTTTTCTTCTATATTAAAATCGTACGAGTTCTAACAAATTGTGTGGTTTCAACACGTGTGCAGTCTCCTTTGTTTGCGAATGCATAAGTAAATTGCCTGAGCTGAACCAAAGAAGAATATAATGAATGAGTTTTCAAACAATGCTCATTACAAAAGAGCTATTAGAAAACACATAAATACACAGGATGGAAATATAGGAATCACATGTAGCAAACATACTAGCGGGGTCACAGACAGGGGTATGTGTGTAAATGAGTGAGATTGCTGGGTGATGCTTTACCTCAATCACACCATGGCCAAGGATGTCTCTGAGAAGATAAGGACCATTCTGAAAGGACAGGTTGAACAGCCAGAGGTCATGTTCCTTATTAGAACTAACAACAGAGTGACAAGGTCCTGCAAAGAGAATTTAAGGAATAGGGCAGAAAGTTAGGAAATAGGAACTCTCGGGTGGTGGTTTCAAGATTATTTCAGGTGTCACATGCTTGCGAAGTAAGATATGGTAAGTTGGTACACTTAAATATGTGGCTAATGATTCGGTGCAGGAGGGAGGGCATCAGGAACACAGATCATTGGGTTCTCTTTCAGGATAGGTGGGACTGGTTTAAGTGGGATTGGTTCAGTGAAGGGGAAGTAATATTCTCACAAGGAAGCTTGCTGGAGCCACCCTGATGATTTTTGTCATGTGGCAGGTGGAGGGGGTGTTTGGATCCAGAGATACGGCTCAGTAAGTAGCAATGAGCAGATAGGTCATTATTTGTTTGGTGTGTTCAGGAAGGTTTCCTGAAACAGCATGTTCCACCAGGGAGGGGGACATACTTGGTATGGTATTGGAAAATGAACCTCGCAAGACAGTAGGAGTTTAATTGGGAAAAATCTATGGATCTCAATTCTGGAGAGTTCCAGATGGTTATTGATAAAAATATGTTTGGACCTGCAGGTCGATGATTGTAAATTTGTAGAAGAATTGGGCAGGTGTCATAGAGAGTTGTCTGGGAGCTGATGTTACTGTTTTTTACTGGATGGAGCTGATGTTAGCTGATGTTTGGCCTGTGAGAGTCACCAACAGCCCAGCCGGTGAGATTTAGTAGTTCCCTGTTGCTGTGAGGAGGGTAGAGAAGGACAGGGATTGACAGGTTCTTAGGGTGATGAGAAATATTGTATTTGTTTCAAAATGTAAGAGGAGTCATATGAAACGACGAGGAAGATGAAATTGGACATGCTCTTTGAGGAACATACAGGAGGCAAGAAACAAGTCACACAGTGAATCGGGAGAGTGAAGAGTGACCAGGAAATACCCTCATTCAGGAGGATCAGTGAGACTCTCAAGGCATCTTATGAAGATCTTATGACAGAAAACAACAGTATAGTGAGGACAGAACAGAACCACCCTAGGAACCACAGTGAATACTGATGTTCACTGAGGAAAAGGACAAGGAGGAAAGCAGAATGAGAAGGGCGGTATGGTGATATTCTCCGGAGTGTTGACACAAAAGAGGAGGTGCTGTTGGGTCTCTCAAACCATTTTGATGGGCAAGTCCTTGAGGAAATTTAGTACAGTGGGAGACACAGACCAAATGCAGTTAAATATGAAATTTAAACTGCCGGCACCATACTGTAAGAATAGAGATCTTAACAACATCTGGCCCGTAGTGCAAGGGACGAGAATGGTCTATCTCTGGTATAAGCATGCCCTGCATATGTGACTGCTCAATAAAAGTCAACATTTGACTACAGGGATAGTGAACTTTACAATATCTAGACCTTCTTTACCAGGACACAGAACAATAAAACGCACAGCGCTGCAGTTAGCACACGGTCCTGTACACACCGAGCACTGTACACCACCGTTAAACACTAGAACAACCCCAGCACTTCAAGGACAGAACTGTACAACCGTGATAATGGACTTCAATTCATGGACACTATCTATCCTCTCAATCCCACTGGACATCTCTCAGGATGTAACAGAGTTGAAAAGGGAGAACCTTGAATGATGTGAGCTTCAATCTCCGAAGATCTTTGCCAGCAGCAGAAAGAGGAACAGAAATGTAGGCAGGTTCTGGAAAGTAGTAAAAGCAACAGAGGAGTGTGTGACTGTAATTTCCCCAACATTAGCTGAGGTTGTCTTAGTGTAGAGACTCCGAGGAGTTTAATTTATTGACATCGTGGAAATATTTCCCAGCATTTGCAGCCTATACTATGACAGTTTGAAAACGCAAACACGAGGAAATCTGCAGATGCTGGAATTTCAAGCAACACACATAAAATTGCTGGTAAATGCAGCTGGCCAGGCAGCATCTACAGGAAGAGGTACAGTCAACGTTTCGGGCCGAGACACTTCGTCAGGATTAACTGAAAGAAGAGATAGTAAGGGATTTGAAAGTGAGATGGGGAGGGGGAGATCCAAAATTATAGGAGAAGACAGGAGGTAGAGGGATGAAGCTAAGAGCTGGAAAGTTGATTGGCAAAATGGATATGAGAGGATCATGGGACGGGAGGCCTAGGGAGAAAGAATGGGGGAGGAGGAAGCCCAGAGGATGGGCAAGGAGTATAGTGAGAGGGACAGAGGGAGAAAAAGAGAAAGAAACATTTATATATTTAATAATAATAAAGAAATAACGGATGAGGTATGAAGGGGAGATGGGGTATTAACGGAAGGTAGAGAAGCCAATGTTCATGCCATCAGGTTAGAGGCTACTCAGACGGAATATAAGGTGTTGTTCCTCCAACCTCCTTGTGAGTCGGCTGGGGTGATATATATTGCTTTTCTCTCCTTCTTTTTCTACCTATGTCCCTCTAACTATACCGCTTGCCCATCCTCTGGGTCGCCCCCCCCTTTGTCTTTCTCCCTGGGCCTCCTGTCCCATGATCCTCTCATATCCCCTTTGCCAATCACCTGTCCAGCTCTTGGCTCCATCCCTCCCCCTCCTGTCTTCTCCTATCATTTTGGATCTCCCCCTCCCCCTCCCATTTTCAAATCTCTTACTAACTCTTCTTTCAGTTAATCCCGACGAAGGGTCTTGGCCCGAAACGTCGACTGTACCTCTTCCTACAGATGCTGCCTGGCCTGCTGCGTTCACCAGCAATTTGTATGCCAATTTGTGCAGATTTAGCATGTGATCTAAAACTTTGATAATGTTCTCTAGATCTATAGTGGAGAATAGTCTGACTGGTGCGATTTAGAAACACCAATGTCCTTGAACTCAATAACAATTGAAAAGTTCTCGATGTAGCCAGTCCATCACAGATAAAGCCCTCCCCATCACTGAACACATCTACAAGGAGACCGGTTACAGGAAAGCAGCATCCATCATCGAGGACTCCATCATCCAGGAGATGCTTTCTTCTCCATTCTGCCATCAAGGAGGAGTTACAGGAGCTTCATTTCGCACAGTACCAGGCTCAGAAAGAGCTATTACCCCTCAACGATCAGGCTTTGGAAGCAGAGGGGATAATGTCACTCAGCGCCAAAATGAACTCACATTCGGGGAACCCACAGCTCATGTTCTTGACAGTTACTGCATATTTATTATCATTTTGCTTTGCTGTTTGTTTACTTACACAATTTATTCTCTTTGTTGTTGTTTCTACAGTGGAGTTTTGCCAGCCTTGGATGTGTGCAGTTTTCCATTGATTGCCTTGTGTTTCTTTGCATTTACTGTGCATGCCCGCAAGAAAATATATCTGCTAACATTTGTACTTTGACAATAAATTTACATTGAACACTGAACCTCAAATACAATATCTTGTGAGGATAGGTGGAGTAAGATAGGGCTTTTCTCTTTGGCAGGAAGCAGAATGCGATGTCACTTGATAGAGGTATACAAAATGATAGATGGCAACAAATGAGGGGACATCCAGGCAATGTTTCCCAAAGTGGAAGTCGCTCAAACAAGGAGGCATAATTCTAAGGTGTTTGGAGAAAAAGTGTAGGGGAGTGGGGTTAACTTTTAAATACGGAAAATGTGTGGAGTTCACTGCTCGGGATGGTGGTAAAGGCAGATGTGTTGGAACTATTAAGAGACCTTGGACTGGGGCATGACCCCTGCAATTGATGGGTTTCAATGGGCGACCATTTTGATAACAGTCATCCTCAAAGAAAGACACAATCTTGGGGGAATTTGCTTTGCTAAGAGCAAGTTAACCTAACACCTTGTACTTCATGCTCATCTTCCACCATCTTCTTATCCGTACCTCGCATTTATTTTTTCCAGTCTTGTTAAAGGGCCTCAGCCAGAAATGTTGACAGTTTACTATTCTCCACAGACACTGAGTTCCTCCAGCGTTTTGTGTGTTGCAAGCTAATGAGAACTATGTTAGGCCGGACCTGGCGACAGTAGAGACCAGGAGTAGCTGTAACTCACACATGGTCTGTGAGAGTTATTAAAAGCTGAGTGGTTCAAAATTCAAATGGATTATGTGAGTGGGAAAGACAGGAATCCAGATCTAAGAACATTGCATGATCAGTTATGTTGCAATTGGAGTCAAAAAGAAAAGGGACAATTAGGAAAGTTTAGAAAGTGGAAATTAGACCATCCCTTTGATAAATATGCAGTAATATGCAAATTAAACAGATAATCTGCAGTGCTGGATGATAGTAGGGTAGAGGAAATGATTTTGATTAGATAGCCTGGAGAGAACACCTTGTATATACGTTAAAAACAAAAGGGTCACTGCAGCGAAAGCAGGAAAATAGACAACTCAGTGGTGAAGGAGTGAAAGTATGTCTGGAACCTGAATAAGGGACCAAATCACCAAATGAATATTTCACGTCAGTATTCAACAAACAGAAAGTGATGGGGAAAATAAGCATCAGGAAGGATATACTGATATTCCACACACATTGCCAAGAAGTTGCTGGGAGCATTAGGACTCTCAAAGAACATGAAAGTGGATAACTCACCAGGACTAGATATAAAATTCATTCCAGGTTGTTGAGTGAATGAGGCAAGATTTCAGCTGGCTGGGGCTTTCTCAGGGATCGTTGTAGTTTGCTTGTTAATTACACATGTTGCAGCAGAGAACTGGAGATAAGCCAATACTGTTCTTCCATTTAACAAGGGCTATAGTGGCAAACCAGGAAACCACATAGGTGACACAAAAAGTTGGTGGAGTTGTCGATAGTGAGTAAGATTGCCAAAGCATTCGCAGAACACAGACCAGCTGAAAATGTGGGCAGAGGAAAGGCATATGAGGTGGTGTAGTCTAGAACATGACATTTCAGGAGATTTTTTTTCAGAATCTCTCTCCCTGTTGGAGTAGCAATTAAAGCTGTAATGCCAGTGACATGCTCTGCCTCAGGATGTGGTAGATCAGGGATTTGGTCAGTGTCCCCTGTAAATTCACATGAGGGACATGCACCAGTTGTAGCTTGGCTCATCTCGAACAGTGAGACCAGATCCTCTAGTGAGGTGTTCACACCTAAGGAGAAGGATGCTGGTAAATTTTGTGACCACAATGAGAGTGGGACAGTGCAGGGTCCCCAGTGGCTGCTCCCCTCACAACACGTACAAGTTTTGAATACTGATGGAGGGATCCCTCTCAGGCCACACCAGCAGCATCCAGGCTGCTGGCACTGACAGTGTCTCAGATGCCCAGCTGGGGAGGATGGGATCAGTTTAGATACTCTTTGACAGAAGACTCAAGACTCTGTGGCTGTAACAGAGATCCCAGAACGGTGTGTTGCCTCTTGAATACCAGGGTCAGAAAAGTTTCAAAGCGGCTGCAGAACATTCTCAAGTGCTCGTGCTACATATAACTTAGGGAAAAAAGAGGGTTGAGCTTGTACACAGTGAATGGAGGGAATTAGGAAAGACCTTCAAAAAGCACATATTCAAAAATAGTAATCTCTGGATTACACACTGTGACAAATATTTCTGAAGATAAAAATAGCATGATGATTCAGGTGAATATTTGACTGAGGGGCTGAGCCAGGGGGCAAGATTGAAGTTCTTGGATCACTGCAATTTCTTCTGTGACTTGCACACAAGAGATGGATTGCTCCTGAACTAGAGGGGGCCAAGTATCCTGTAGATTTGCGACTGATGCTCAGAATATTGTAAATGGGAGTGGCGTCAGTGTGACCCTGAGCAGGAGATAATACGTTTACCAAATACAGGAAATTTAGTCAACAGGATAGACAGGAGCATTGACAAAGAATGGGAAAGACAGATGTTTTAAACTGCATTGAATTCAGTGCAAGAGGCTTGACCGCTAAGCTGGGTGAACTCAGGTGTGACTGACTCTGAGGACTGCTGGATCACTTCTTTTTAAGAGTAGGTCAATAAATTGGGTTACAGAATTAATGGCTTTGTAGTCAAGTTTGCAGACAATTGGAAGATAGATGGAGGGCAGGTAGTGTTGAGGAAGCAGGGAATCTGCTGAAGGACAGACAGGTTGGGAGAATGGGCAAAGAAATGGAAGGTGGAATATAGTTCAGGCAACTGTATGCCCATGCATATAAGTAGCAATGATGAAGACTGATTTCCAAGGAGGTAAAAATAAAAACAAAATACAGAGGTGCAAAGAGACTTGGGAGTCCTCCTGTAGGAAGTGTAACTTGCAGTATGAGTCGTTGATAAGCAAGACAAGTCAAACATTAGCATTCATTTCAAGAGGACAAGTATACCAATGTTACATTGAGGTTTCCAAGTAATTGGTCATACCGCACTTGCAGTACTATTAGTAGATGTGTGCCCCTTATCTACAAAAATGATTTCATGGCAAATGAGATTTATGATCTTGATTGGATAAATTAAAATATTAATGTTTGAGGAGATATTAGCGGCTCTAGGCCTTTACTCGGTGGAGTCCACAAGAATTCGGTGGATCTCATGGAAACCTATTGAATATTGAAAGGCTTATATAGAATCGATTTGGAGAGGACGTCTCCTATAGTGGAGGTGTCGAGGACCAGAGTGCACATTTGCAGAATAGAGAGATATCCATCTAGAACAGGAATGAAGATGAATTTCTTACATAGTTGGTAGTGAAACTTGAAATCATTGACACAGACAGATGTGGAGGCCAAGCCATTCAGTATAAAGCGAAAATTGATAGGTTTTAGATTACTGAGTGGATCAACTGATTGTGGGGAAAAGACAAGAGAATGGTGTAAAGAGGAATAAAAGAATCAGCGATCATGGAATGGTGGAGCAGACTGGATTTGGTTGAATGGCCTAATTTTGCCCCGATTTCTTATGGTCCAATCACAGCCACAACAGAATCACCAGAACTAGGCGAGGGCATGACGAGGCTTGGGGTCGGATCCGAGCCAGAGACTGGACAAGGACTCAGAACCTGGGTCTTGACTCGGGCTCGGACACCAGAACTAGTGGCTACAGGACTGGACACGGCTTGCGTTCCTCAAGGCGAGGACATGACGAGGCTTGGGTTCGAATTCCGAGCCAGAGACTGGAAAAAGACCAAGAACCTGAGTCTTGACTCGGGCTCGAACTCCAGAACTAGGCAAAGACATGACGTGGTCTTGGGAGACAGGACTAGGCGAGGCTACAAGACAGAACGAGAGACTCCTGGGTAAGACGAGAGAACTCCAATGTAAGGACCACGGACATGGACACGACTAGGCACATGGAGAGGACGAGAATATGAAGCCTTGACGGTCGAGGGAGACAGGACCACAGAGATTTGGTCGGGGAAGAGACAGGAACACAGAGCCGGGACCCTTCCTTGGGAGCAGGACGTAGGGCCGGGACTCATACACAGAACACAGAGCCGGGACCCTTCCTTGGGAGCAGGACGTAGGGCCAGGACTCATACACAGAATGCTGAACAAGACGAGACAGTTCGCAATGCTAAGTAGCGGCAAACGGGCGGACCTACCGAGTGAAGGCATGGACACAGAGAGGCAGTTCCCAACGGTAGGTAGCGGGAAACGGCCGGACCTACCGAGTGAAGGCGTGGACACAGAGCCAGATCAAAACAACGATAGACATTTTCTTATCCTGACTCAGAAAGGCTCCGTTCTTGCTCCGGTGGTTGAACTTGACAGGGGTGCAGGCGAGGCTTCAAGCGAAGCAAGGCTTGCAGGCGACACTAGGCTCCAGGCGAAGCAAGGCTTGCAGGCGACACTAGGCTCCAGGTGAGGCAAGGCTACAGGCGAGGCAAAGCTCCAAGCGAGAAAAGCCGAGGCAAGGCTCAGCGAGGGAACGATCCAGGCAAGACAAGGCTACAGGCGAGGCAAGGCTGCAGATACTGGTTGCAGGGCAAGACTTCAGGAGGAAGGGACAGGGAAGGGATTCAGACAGGGGGTTTGTACAGGAACAATCCAGCAAATGAAGCTGAATCAGCTGCCTCAAGTAGAGCACCCAACAGAAAAAAAGGAAAAAACAGAAAACCTGGAATAGGGAACGTTGGACCGGACCGTGAACCGGAATCCCGACTTCACGGACCGGACCATGACAAAAGATGCAGGTAAGAAGGGAGGATGGGCGAGGTTGTGCGAAGTGGGAGTCCTTTAAAAGTGTGATGTCAGATGTTCAGGACCTGTATGATCCTTGTAGGGTAAATGAAAACGCTGGCAGGTTTCAGGAATTCTGGTTGATGAGAGAGACTAAGGCCGCGGTTGAGAAAGTGGAAACACCCTGCTTACATTTACTTTTGAGCCAAAAGAATTAGCTTCCCTCGCCTTCACTTGCCCCATCATTGAAACCTTCTCATAACTAATGAACTTACTTTCAAGGACGCCTCATCTCATTCTCAAAATCTATTGCTTGTTTAATAATTGTTTCTTCTTCTTGCATTCGCACAGTTTGTTGCCTTCTTCACTCTGGTTGAGCCGGTTGACTCTGTTATAGTTATTATCTGTGGAATAGATAACAGTGATCATTCTATAGATTTGTTGAGTAGACAAGAACAGTAATCTTAGGGCTCTGTATGGTGACATATTTGGAGGTTGAACTCCTGTCTACTGCCTTCAACTCTTCCATGCTTTTGTAAAGATTATCGTTATTTGTCACATTTACATTGAAACGTAGTGAAAGGCAATTCTGTGAAAAGGTTGTTGTAAAGCATCAGTCACGAGATGGATAAAAGAATATTCCCAAGTCACTGAATATCCGTTGACGTACAGTTAAATCCACCATCAAAAAATGGAAAGAATGAGGCACAGCCGTAATACTGCCAAGAGCAGAGTGTCTGCAAAACCGGAGAGATCTAGCAAGAAGGGGACGAGTGTTTGAGGCCACCAAGAGACCCCTGATAACTCGGAAGGACTTACAAGCTTCAGCGCCGAGGTGGGAGAGAGTGCACATACAACAAGTGTTGTCTGGGTGCTTCATCAACATGTTTTTTTTCTTTTGCTTTTCAATAACCTTTTCACCGAGTTGCTTGGAGTGTTCGTTTGTCTCCAGGAGACTGACGCAGCAGCAATTGCTCCTGGTGTATTTTTATGATAGTCAGTTGAAACATCCTGACTGCAGACGGTAATCTCCATTTAACTAATTATAGAATTCTAAAACCAATTGACTGTACTATTGATTATCTGGTGAGTTATATTGAAGGCGATGAATGCTCACACAATGGATTATTTTCATTTTATCACTTTGTAGATACCATTTTCATTTTGACACGAAACAGTCTTTGTGTTATTCAGTGTCAAAAAAGTCAAATTTAACCACTGTGGATTAATGTTGCAAAACAATAACACACGAAAACTTCGAATTTCGATACGAATACATTTTTAGGTACTGTAACAGTAGAGCCGGTGTTGTCCTGGATTCTGGTGCTGTGTGTTCTTACTCCTTGATCTCTGATGCCCGATGGAAGGTGTGAGAAGACAGGGGTGCAAAGGGGCTATGATTAGGTTAACTGCTTTCCCGGGGCTGCAGGGAATGCAGCCGGAGTCAATGGAGGGGAGGGGAGTGACAGAGTGGTCCGTGATCACAAAGTCCTTATCTGATATGGCTTCTGTTACATACCTCAAGGAGATCTGTGATTTTTTTTTTGTGAGAATGATGTAATGGTCTTTTGGAGGTCACCTGATGCAATTTTCCCGCCAATGCGAGGTCACGTGATCGCATGAGCACCATGGGTATATAAGGGAAGACCTCAGATGATGTAGTTAGTTTTTAGTTTTTAGTTTTCCAGCTAGAAGGTTACTGTGTCTCCGTTTCTGTTGCGTATTTGTTTTTTATGACGCAGTTTCATTTTTAAAACGGAGTGTTACGTTCTTTTGCAAGGTACAATAGTGCTGGACTGGCAACTTGTTGCTAGATGTGTTGATGTACCTTATTCTAGCAGTACTGGAGAGTGAAGACTTTATCGAAGTACAGCACCCGAAGGATTAAGAGAAATTGGTATCGTTCGGCAGTTTAACAAAGGATCGACCTTACTGAGTCTTCGTTGAAGGTGTAGCGACCTGCATCGCGAATAACTCTTGCCAAAAGAGGAGTAGTTCATGCAAGATGCTTTCCAGAATTTAAGGTCAGCTGTTTTAAACTCTTTATTCCCTGCATCGTGAAGCCTTTGGACAGAACCAACAGGAAAGTCGCATGAAGAAATCCTTCTCCAGAGAAGTCTTCATAGTCATAGTCATACTTTATTGATCCAGAGGGAAATTGGGTTTCGTTACAGTTGCACCAACCAAGAATAGAGTATAGAGACAAGAATATAAAACTATAAATAATTAAATGATAATATGTAAATATGTAAATTATGCCAGGAAATAAGTCCAGGACCAGCCTATTGGCTCAGAGTGTCTGACTCTCCAAGGGAGGAGTTGTAAAGTTTGATGGCCACAGGCAGGAATGACTTCCTAAGTCTCTCCCAGTTGAACGTATAAATCTGTTGGACTTTCGAATTTACCATTTTAAGAACTATATCTGAATTTACCGCTTTAAGAACTGTTTTCGCATTTGACGCTTTAATAACCAGTGCCGAGTGACGATTTGTTGAACGGCTGCATAGCGGTTAACTTCCGGTTAATGTTTTCATTTTTTTTATTGTTTATCCGTGTCTAATAAATATTTGGTTGTTTTTTATATAACCTGTCTCGATTGATATTCATGGTTGCCGGTTACGTAACACTTCACAAATTGCCACTCCTCAGTCACCTAAGCAGAACACCATTTACCGTTCCTCAGCCGACTCACCAGGCTGAGCAAGAATCCCTTCTATCAGAATCAGATTTGAGTTTATTATCACCGACATGTGTTGTGAAATTTGAAAACTGTTACCATCAGGTAGAAGGTACAGAAGCCTGAAGGCAAATACTCAGCGATTCAGGACCAGCTTCTTGGTACATGTTGGTACCAATGACATAGATAAGACAAAGGAGGAGGTCCTGAAGAGATATTTCCAGGAGTTAGGAATGAAGCTGGGAAGCAGGACCTCCAGGGTAGTAATCTCGGGATCGCTACCTCTGCCACGTGCTAGCGAGGACAAGAATAGAAGGATGAGGCAGATGAATGCGTCGCTGAGAGACGTGTAGGAGGGCAGGGCTTCAGATTCTTGGATAATTGGGATCTCTTCTGGGGGAAGTATGACCTGTTCAAAAAGGACAGGTTACACCTGAACCCGAAGGGGACAAATATTCTGGAGGGGAAATTTTAATAGAGCTGTTAGGGAGGGTTTAAACTAATTTAACAGGGGAATGGGAACCGGAATGACAGAGCGGAGGAAGGGGAAAACAGAAATAAATCTAAGATAGTGAGCAGTAAAGATGTCAGGAAAGACAGACAGGTGATGGGACAAATTTGTAGCCATTGGGATGAGTTGCAGTGCAATAAAGTTGCAGTGAAATCAAAGCGAAAAGCATCAAATACTGGTCTTAAGGTGTTATACATAAATGCACGCGGCATAAGGAATAAGGTAGATGATCTTGTCGTACAGCTACAGATTGGCAGGTATGATATTGTGACTATCACTGAGACCTGGCTAAAGGATGCATGTCTCTGGGAGCTGAACATCCAAGGATACACGGTGTATCGGAAGGATAGGAAGGTAGGCAGAGGGGGAGGCTTGGCTTTATTGGTAAGAAATGCTACTAAATCATTAAAAAGAGGTGATAAAGGATTGGAAGGGGCAGAACCTTTATGGGTTGAGCTAAGAAATAGCAGGGGTAAAAGGATCCTCATGGCAGATATTTATAGGCCTCCAAACAGCTGCAGGGATGTGGACTACAAATTACAACTGGAAATAGAAAAGACTTGTCAGAAGGGCAGTGTTATGATAATTGTGGGGGATTTTAACATGCGAGTGGATTGGCACAATCAGGTCGGCAGTGGATCTCAAGAGAGAGAATTTGTAGAATGTCTGCGAGATGGCTTTTTAGAACAGCTTGTTGTTGAGCCCACTAGGGGATCGGCTGTACTGGATTGGGTATTGTGTAATGAACCGGAGGTGATTGGAGAGATTGAGGTGAAGGAACCCTTAGGAGACAGTGATCATAACATGATTGAGTTCACTGTGAAATTTGAAAAAGAGAAGCCGAAATCTGACGTGTCAGTATGTCAGTGGAGTAAAGGAAATTACAGTGGCATGAGAGAGGAACTGGCCAAAGTTGACTGGAAAGGAACACTGGCGGGAAAGACAGAAGAGCAGCAGTGGCTGGAGTTTATGTGAAAAATGAGGAAGGTGCAAGTCAGGTATATTCCAAAAAAGAAGAAATTTTCGAGTGGAAAAAGGATGCAACCGTGTTTGATAAGAGAAGTCAAAGCCAAAGTTTAAGCAAAGAAGAGGGCATACAAGGAAGCAAAAATTAGTGGGAAGACAGAGGATTGGGAAGTTTTTAAAACCTTACAAAAGGAAACCAAGAAGGTCATTAAGAGGGAAAAGATTAACTATGAAAGGAAGCTAGCAAATAATATCAAAGAGGATACTAACAGCTTCTTCAAGTGTATAAAGAGTAAAAGACAGGTGAGAGTAGATATAGAACCGATAGAAAATGATGCTGGAGAAATTGTAATGGGAGTTAAGGAGATGGCAGAGGAACTGAACGAGTATTTTGCATCAGTCTTCACTGAGAAAGACATCAGCAGTACACTGGACACTCAAAGGTGGCAGGGAAGAGAAGTGTGCGCAGTCACAATTACGACAGAGAAAGTACTCAGGAAACTGAATAGTCTAAAGCTAGATAAATCTCCCGGACTAGATGGAATGCACCCGCGTGTTCTGAAGGAAGTAGCTGTGGAGATTGCGGAGGCATTAGCGATGATCTTTCAAAAGTCGATAGATTCTGGCATGATTCCGGAGGACTGGAAAATTGCAAATGTCACTCCGCTATTTAAGAAGTGGGCAAGGAAGCAAAAAGGAAATTATAGACCTGTTAGCTTGACATCGGTGGTTGGGAAATTGTTGGAGTCGATTGTAAAGGATGAGGTTGTAGAGTACCTGGACGCATATGACAAGATAAGCAGAACTCAGCATGGATTCCTTAAAGGAAAATCCTGCCTGACAAACCTATTACAATTTTTTGAGGAAATCACCAGTAGGCTAGGCAAGGGAGATGCAGTGGATGCTGTATATTTGGATTTTCAGAAGGCCCTTGACAAGGTGACACACATGAGGCTACTTAACAAGATAAAAGCCCATGGAATTACGGGAAAATTACATACGTGGATAGAGTGTTGGCTGATTGGCAGGAAACAGAGAGTGGGAATAAAGGGATCCTATTCTGGTTGGCCGCCCATTACCAGTGGTGTTCCACAGGGATCAGTGTTGGGGCCACTTCTTTTTACATTGTACATCAACGATTTGGATTATGGAATAGATGGCTTTGTGGCTAAGTTTGCTGACGATACGAAGATAGGTGGAGGGGCCGCAAGTGCTGAGGAAACGGAGAGTCTGCAGAGAGACTTGGATAGATTGGAAAAATGGGCAGAGAAATGGCAAATGAAGTACAATGTTGGAAAGTGTATGGTTATGCACTTCGGCAGAAAAAAAAATAAACGGGCAGACTATTATTTAAATGGGGAAAGAATTCAAAGTTCGGTGATGCAACGGGACTTGGGAGTCATCGTACAGGATACCCTAAAAGCTAACCTCCAGGTTGAGTCGGTAGTGAAGAAGGCGAATGCAATGTTGGCATTCATTTCTAGAGGAATAGAGTATAGGAGCAGGGATGTGATGTTGAGGCTCTATAAGGCGCTGGTGAGACCTCACCTGGAGTACTGTGGGTAGTTTTGGTCTCCTTATTTAAGAAAGGATGTGCTGACGTTGGAGAGGGCACAGAATCACTTGAATGATTCCGGGAATGAGAGGGTTAACATATGAGGAACGTTTGTCCGCTCTTGGACTGTATTCCTTGGAGTTTAGAAGAATGAGGGGAGACCTCATAGAAACATTTCGAATGCTGAAAGGCATGGACAGAGTGGATGTTTCAAAGTTGTTTCCTATAATGGGGGAGTCTAGTACGATTGCAGGATTGAAGGGCGCCCATTCAGAACAGAAATGCGAAGATTTTTTTTACTCAGATGGTGGTGAATCTATGGAATTTGTTGCCACGAGCAGCAGTGGAGGCCAAGTCATTGGGTGTATTTCAGGCAGAGATTGATATGTATATGTGTAGCCAGGGCATCAAAGGCTATAGTGGGACTAAATGGGAGAGTGGATCAGCTCATGATACAATGGCGGAGCAAACTCGATGGGCCAAATGGCCGACTTCTGCTCCTTTGTCTTATGGTCTTATGGTCTTCTTACCCTCAGCCACCTGATTCCTAAATGGGTATTGAAACCTTGGACACTACCTGACCTTTTAAATATATATTGTTTCTGTTTTTGCACGATTTTTACCTGTTAAATATACGTATACTGTAATTGATTTACTTAATTATTATTATTTTTATTATTGTTATTAATATTTTATTTTGTGTTTTTCCTTCTCTTCTATGTTATGTATTGCATTGAGCTGCTGCTGCTAAGTTTTCAAATTCCACAACACATGCCAGTGATAATAAACCTGATTCTGATTCTGATTTGTTAACTTACCAGCAGCAGTTCAATCTAATATATGGTAACATAGAAAGGAACAAAAAAACATGTAAAACAATAACAGTAAGTATATACTGGTATGCATATTTTAATGATGAAATATATTTCAAATACGAAAAATAATATGTTATAAAAGTGAGGTCGTGTGCATGGATCCAATGTCCATTTAGGAATCGGATGGCAGAGGAGAAGAAGCTGTTCCTGAATCACTGAGTGTGCGCCAGCAGGCTTCTCTACGTCCTTCCTGCCCCAAACAATGGGAAGAGGGCATATCCTGTGTGATGGAATCGTTCATTATTATCGCCTTTCTGATGCACCGCTACTTGACGATGTCTTGGTTACTACGGAGGCTAGTACCCAAGATGGAGCTGATTCAATTTACAACTTCTGGAAACTGCTTTTGATCCTGTGCAGTAACAGCCCCCATTACCACCAAAGAGTGATGCAGCCTGTCAACACTTTATTGTACATTGAGAGAGGTTTTTGAGTGTTTAAATTGAGAAACCACATCTCCTCAAAATCTAATAAAATATTGCTGCTGTCTTGTCTTCTTTATAGCTGCATTGTTAAACTAGTGATATGTTTTGGAGGACTTTCATATTACCAGAGAGCAATTATTAGCAGCCTACAGTGCATTAAGGTGGATGAATCCTCAGGGCCTGAACAACAGTTTTGTGGAAGGATCTGCACATCCTATCTGCACATTCAGTTCATCCACCTTGTTACGAATGTGCCTTGCATTGACACACACAGCCTTCAGGCTTGCTTTTACAACACTCTTAGCCCTTATACAATTATGTTGGAAAGTGGCCCTTTTTGATTTTTGCCCTGGATTTGCCTGCCTACCACCTTTACTTTAAACCTTACTACCTTGTGCTTCTACCTTCATTTTATACCCCTCTGTCTCTCTACACTTGTTCCCATCCCCCTACCACATTAGTTTAAATCCTCCTGAATAACATTTCCCTGCAATAGCTGTAGGATGAAACAGATATCTCACAACACAATGTATTCATTCACCATACCTATACCCTTCATAATTTTGTATACCTCTGTCAAGTCTCCCCTCATTGCCATACGCTTCACGGAATAAGGGTGAAATGCCTTGAGGTTATTCTTGAGCCTGCTCACCAAGGTCGTTTAATGTCCCCTTTTTGGCTTTTCTAATCACCTCTTTGAGCAATTTTCTGCTATCTTTTTATTCAGTGAGGCTCCAGTCCGATTTAGCTTCCTGACTCCCTCTTATTGTGTTGAAGAAGGCTTTAGCAGCACAGATCTGATTGCATATGCAGCTCCTTCCTGTGACCATATTTCAATTTCTCCTTGCAATCTGGTTTTACACTGACACCAACTGTACTCTCGCCTGCCAAATGCTGTCCGTGCGGCACTGTTCTTGGTCCCGTGGAAGTACTGACATCACTGTCACCGACTCCTCAAGGGTTTCTTTGTAGAGTGGAAAATTATTTCTTCTAATGTTTGAGCAGAGCTGGGAACAGTAAAACCAGGGAACCCTTCAGTAAGGCCCCGGAGTGTGAGAGAGCTTGTCTAAAGTGCTGTCTTTCAGTTTTATTGTGCACATACCGTTGGAAATTGGTGGATGTGCTGAAGTGCAGGCGCAGCTTGAAGATGAGGGGCCGCTCTCGGCTCTGTCCGTCACTCTGATTCTGCCTCATCCTCGTCCCAAGTCTGTTTCTCTGCTTGTTTCTCGGGCAGGTCGGGGTGCTGTGTATAAAAGGAGACAGCAGCAGTCAGTTTGTCACTGAGCAGCGACCTGAGTGAAGCAGCATCATGTTTGCTGGAGGTAAAGAAGACAAAGGACTTGGAAAAGGTGGAACAGGCACCTTTAAGTGTTCTGTGCTAATATACGGTGAAACAGCAAGCCAGCCATTTCTTCCCTGGCTCCTACTGGCACATTTCAGGCCGCAACAGCACATGCTGAGGGATACACTGAGGCTTGGTGCAGCCATGACAAGGTCTTGGTGCTGAAGGACCACAGGGTAGTTTTGTCCTGCTACTGGAGAATGAAGGGCTGGCTTGGGTGAGGAATCCTCTCAATGATTGCAGTTCTCAACCATCCCAGAGCTTCACATGAGTGCAGCAGTTCTACTGATTGAAGTGTAGCAATGTAATAGAACACGACACAGAGCATTAACTTTCAATGGAAAGTATGAAGACCCTTTGTACAGTCTATTCTTGTAACTTTTACTTTGAATGAAGTTTGTTTTGTTAATAATCTGCACCCGACTATGTACCTGTAGAACGATGTGCGTATAGAAGTGCATAATCCAGCTCTTATCAGCCTCATTAGAAACTGCATATCTGTATTGTAATCTATTTGCCACTCGATGGCCCTCTTCCCCAAATGATCAGGGTCTCCCTGTAATCTGTAATAACCCTCATGAACTGTCATTTAATTATCCAATATTCCTGACCCTATGCTAATTTGCATGTCGATCAGTGGTAATGCAAATATTACCACCTTTGTTCGACATTTTAATTTTGTCCCTTGCTGCTCAAAAATCCCTTAGCAGATTCTCTTTCCTCATCCTACCAATGTCGTCGGTACCCACATGAACCACCACAACTGGGCTTTTCCCCTTCCACTGCAAGTTCCTCTACAGGGCAGATAAGATGTCCCGAACCTGGGCATAGGCAGGCAACACAGTCAGTCTGTGACGGTACTACAAGTTCTTCGACCATATCAGTGAACAGGGACAAAAGCATGCTCGGGTGTAACCTGCAGGCTAGTGGTGGGAAGGAGCGCCTTATATCCACTTAATTTGTGGTCTATCTGCATACAAATAATTCCGGACATTGTTCAGTGGAGTAGTGGATAAATAAGAAAATAGGTGCAGTTTTGTATTCGGTGATGCAGATAATGAAACACACTGCGGGACTTAAAAATATCGAATCTCCATCACTTACAGCTTTACATAGCTGCTTCTTTTTTTCTGATCTCGCATACTGCCAAAAACATAATAAATGTAATTGTTAAATATCCGGCATGGAGGTAAACATAAGTATAACGTAGTTAAACACTCAAAAATATTGTGAAGAATGCTGCGAATAAACGTTCAGGTTTATGTTGTTTCAGGCAGGCTGTGAACAACAACAAAGATAATTATTGCGCATCACAAATCAGATTAATTGCAGTCAGAAATAGATGTAGTTAACCCGTTGTAGTTCAGCACATGCAGAAATATGGGATACGGCATGTGTTGGTATAAAATGAAAGTATGACACGTTTATTATTAAAGGCTTTGCAATAATTTTAATTGTTGCCTCAAAAAGAGTAAACATTCCAAGGAAGATTTCTCTGCGGATGGGAAGGATATGAAACACAGACTTGATGAATCTGCCCAAAATCTCCACTGGTCACATTCAGACTCTTCTCTCTGACCTCCTGGAGAGCTACTGCCTGGATTGGAACTGCAGAACAGTAGACGCGAACAGACACATTGGATGTTATGCTGGAACTTCAGAAAAGTTACGGGCTTTTGTATTCAATATGAAAATGGTCTGTACTTTCAAAGCACGTCACTGACCACTCTGATGTTTTCATTGCTCCTCTGGATCGCAACTCGCTAAACTGAGATGAAGATAGCACTGCAGGCCAAGCTGCCGACGTCATTGTTACTCCACGCCCACCGTTGACCGTAATGATAATATTGTTGTATCCGGAGCTTTAACACTGACAAAAGTAGAAATGTTACTTCGTGTCCTGGTCATTCCCATGACATGCATGTTTTAAATTCCTCCTCTCTGCGGAGAATTCAATTTGAGAATTATCAAATGAGAGTTCCTTGCAGTCAGATGATCATCAATATCTAGCTGAAAGGCACCTATAAATGGTGTACATTACGACTCCATTTGGTTGCGTAACTAACAACCCAGGAAGAGAATTAGTCCAGATGCTGCTGTCCTGCCTCTTCGACGCAAACTTCAAATGCAGGATCACTGTCTACCCCGTACATCGGCTTTTATCTTCAATGCGCAACGATGTGTCATTGTTCTAATGCCAATAGATTGCAATTTGTTAAAATGCATTGGGTCTGGATTCTATGCAGGTGAGCCGCAGCATACCAGATTGCAAATTATATGAAATGAACACCAAGAGAAATAACTTGATACTTTGTTTCTCAGAAGGGACGGGTATGTTTTGTGATGTGTCACAGGGTTCAGTTCAGGGACGTAAGTTGTTGGAAGAATATGAAACAGCTGTAAATCTGCCAAGAGCAGGCTGCCCTCAAAAAGTGAGAGATCGTGCAATAAAGGGTCCAGTGATGGAGGCCACACCTAGATATATGACAGTTTGGGAAGAGTTAAATGCTTCAGTGGCTGAGATGAGCCAGAATGCACAGAGAACAAGTGTTGTCCTTGTGCTTCACTAATTTTCTTGCTTTTCAATAACATTTTCCATGAAGTTGCTTGGAGTGTTCCTTTGTCCGCATGGTGTAGCTTTTGCTAGGAATCTGTGTCAACAGCAGTTGGACTTGCCAGATACAAGGACTCCAGGAATGGCGGAGCCGTCTCATAGAATATAGAACATAGAAATTTTGTTGTGCCGACTACAATGTTGTAGCCTATTCTAGAGTCTGACAAGAATTTCCCTAAAAGACCGTATTTCATCCACTTGCACCATTGCCGCCAGCGGTGCATTCCATGCACCCACCACCCTCAATGTGAAAAATCTAACCCTGACACTATTCCCCTTGAAATAAAGGCCAACATTGCAATTACCTACTTCACCACAGGCTCGGCTAATACAATAACCTTCTGGATGTCTTGCCTGAGGAGTCCTATGTCTCTCTTCACCTCTGATGTATGAACCTTTTCCCCGTTTAGATAACAGTCCGCACTGTTGTTCTATTTACCAAATGCGTTATCATACATTTCTCAACACTGTATTCCATCTGCCACTTTCTTGCCTATTTCTCCAATTTCTCTAAGTCCTGCTACAAACACTTTGCCTCCTCAACACTACTTACCGCTCCACCTATCTTCATATCATCCGCAAACTTTACAACAAACCCTTCAATTCGTTTATATAAATCATTGGTAAGGCATATGTAAAGTAGCTGTCCCAATATAGGCCCCTGAGGAATATCACAAGTCTCTGGCAGCCAACCAGAACAGGCCCCTTTAATTCTCACACGCTGCATCCTGCCTGTCAGCTATTCCGTTATCCATGTCAATATCTTTCCCGTAACGCTATAGGATGTTATCTTGTTAAGCAGTCTAATGCGTGGCACCTTATCAGACACCTTCTGAAAATCCAAGTAAGTGACATCTCCTGCGTCTCCTTTATCCACACTGCTTGTTACTTCCTCAAAGTATTGGAGCAGATTTGTCAAGGAAGATTGCTTTGACAAAATCCATGCTGAATTTGACTTATCATCAGTCTCCAAGTACCTCGAAACCTCATCCTCAGTATGACTCCAACACTATCCCAACCACTGAGGTTAGGCTAAATGGCCTCCCATTTCCTTTATTTTGCCTTTCTCCCTTCTTAAAGCGTGGAGTGACATTTGCAATTTTCCAGTCCCCTGGGAACATGCCAGAATCTAGCGTTTCTTGAAAGATCATGACCAATGTATCCGTTATCTCTTCAGCAACCTCTCTCAGGAATCTGAGATGTAGTCTCTCTGGTCCCGGTGACTTATCCACCTTAAGATCTCTGAGTTTGCATAGAAATTTTTTCTTTTTTTTATTAGCAATGGCACTCACTCCTGCTCCTTGACACTCACAGACCTCAGGGACATAGCTGGCATCTTCAGTGAAGGCAGATGCAAAGTGCCTATTACATTCATCTGTTATTTTTTGGCCGCCATTGCTATCTCACCAGCATTGTTTGCCACTGTTTCAATATCAACTCTCACCTCCCTTTTATGCTTTATATAATCAAAACAACTTTTGGTATTCTGCTTTATATATCAATTTGAGAACTTCTTTCCCTGTGCAACATAGCTATCCTGCGCCTTGTGAACTATTCCCAGATACTTCAGCCACCCCATCCTGCTGTAATCCCTGCCAGTATCCTCCAACAGTCCACCTGTGGAAGATCCTCTCTCATGCCTCTGTAAATTCCTCTATTCCAATGCGATACTTGTATATATGAGTTATGCTTCACCCTCTCAAATCGCAGTATAAATTCAATAATATTATGAACACTGCCTCCTAAGGGTTAATTTACATTAAGCTCCCTTATGGGATCGGGGTTTTCCCCGAGAAGCTCAAGAACAAGCAGCTCTAAAAAGCCATTTTGTAGGCATTCAACAAATTCCCTCTCTTGTGATTCAACACCAACATGATCTTCCCAAACCCCTTGCATATTGAGTACCTCCTTACAATTGTGTCATTGCTCTTATTATCAGAATGAGAATCAGGTTTATTATCACCAGCATGTGACGTGAAATTTGTTAACTTAGCAAATATATATATGTCCTATTCAGCAGACACCTCCCCCCGCCCCACCACCCCACCATACCAGACAGCGATGCAACCTGTTTGAATGCTCTCCATGGAATATCTATAGAAGTTTCTGAGTTTATTTGAAGACTTACCAAATCTCTTCAAATTCTTAATGAAGTACAGCTGCTGTATTGTCTTCTTTATAACTACATCGATATGTTGGGACCAGGTTAGATCCTCAGAGATCTTGATACGCACCTCTGATCCCTCTTTGAGGATTGGTATATGTTCTTTCATATTACCATCGTTCCGGAAGTCCACAATCAGTTTTTTCTTCGTGCTGACATTGAGTGCCAGGTTGTTACTGCGACACCACTCCTCTAGTTCGTATATCTTATCCCTGTACGCCCGCTCGTCACCACCTGAGATTCCTCCAACAATAGTTATATCAGCAACGAATTTATATATGATATTTGAGCTATGCCAAGCCACACAATCATGTGTATATAGTGAGTAGAGCAGTGGGCTTAGCTCACACTCCTGAGATGCGCCAGTGTTTATTGTCAGCTAGGAGGAGGTGTTATAAGCAATCCGCACAGGCTATGGTCTTCCGGTTACAAAGTCAAGGATCCAATTGCAGTAGGAGGAACAGAGCCCAG
Organism: Mobula birostris; assembly: GCF_030028105.1. NCBI lineage: Eukaryota > Metazoa > Chordata > Chondrichthyes > Myliobatiformes > Myliobatidae > Mobula > Mobula birostris. The sequence goes on from NC_092397.1 coordinate 43,740,560, forward strand.
ATTCATCAACTGCTCAATCAGGAGTATGGGAATTAAATACTGAGCAATGGTAGATGAACAACATCCTGACATAAGTGTTTGTGTTGTCCATGTGGTCTAAGGCCGTGTGAAGAGCCACTGAGATTGCATCTGTCCTTGACCTATTCTGGCGATATGCAACTTGCAACGGGTCCAGCTCTTTGCTGAGGCAGGAGTTCATTCTAGTCATGAGCAATCTCTCAAAGCTTGTCATCACTGCAGATATTAGTGCTACCCGGCGATGGTCATTAAGGCAACTCACATTATTTTTTTTTTCGACGTTGGTATAAATGTTGCCTTTTTGAAACAAGTGGAAGTTTCTGCCCGTAGCAGTAAGAGGTTGAAAATGTCCTTGAATACTTCTGCCAGCTGTTTAGCATAGACTTTCAGAGCATTGCCAGGTACTCCATCAGGACCTATAAACCTGCTGGATTATGCTCAGCTCTGTGATACTGGTTCCCAGTATATGGAACAAATCATAGAACCGTACAACACAGGAACGGGCAGTTTGGCACATCTTTACACTTCGGCAAATAGTGAAGCAAAGTACTTATTATGTATTTCACTCACATTCTCCACATCCAAGCAAATGCTCCCCTCTTTATCCTTGACGGGTCCTACCCTCTCCCCAGTTATCCTCTTGTCTTGATATATGCATAGAGTGCCTTGGGATTCACCTTAATTCTATTTGCCAAGGAATTTTCATGGCCCTTCTTGGCTTTCGTAAATTCCCTTTTTTAGTTCTGTTCTAGATTCTTTATAACTTTCATCTATTCCATTGATCCTAACTTCCGAACCTTGACATATGTTCCTATTTCTTCTTCACTAAATTCTTCACTTCTGTGGGATCGAAATTTCTCTTCTTTTTCCATCCCTGTCCATCCTTCTAACAGGAATATAGCTTTCCTGTACTCTGTGCAATTAATCCATAAACACTGTGCCCATGTCCGATGTGGATTTGCCGGAAGAAATGTTATTTTCTATTAACCCTTCTTAGTTCCTGCATAATTCTCCCGTTATTTGCCGTTTTCCATTTCACAAATATCCCATATTTATCTATAGCTATCTTGGAAGTAGGGGAGTTGTGTCTGTCACCTAACGCTCACCCGCTGAGAGGGCATCTGAATAGACTCATTATCCAACAGCAGATATTAGTACAATCCCATTTATTTGATTTCACCCATTCTGTTCTAGAGTTCTACTTTAGTGGACTCAGTGTCTGAACCCTCCACCGTGTCTCCCCTGAGTGCATCTGTGATATTGACCCTGATTCGTAGTCCAACTCACACCTCTTTTACTTGCTTCTCCAGCTTTTGAAAAAAAAGCCTGGTAGATTAATCACGCATCCCTGCACATCTCTCAACCAAGTTTCAGTAATGGCCACAACATTGTAGCTCCATATACTGGTCCATGTTCTGTGTTCATCACCTTTACCCATAATATTCCCTGGATTCAAATACACACCATTCAAACTGTATGTCTCATTATACCCACTTACTTGATTTTGCCTGGCCGTACTTTCACTGATAAATATCTTTGTGTCCAGTCTTTCACTAAGTGACCTGGTGTTCCGACTTCCAGCCCCCTGCAAAACCAGTTGAAAACCTCCCGAGTGGCACTAGCCAACGTCCTGTCCAGCATATTAGTTCCCCTTCAGTTCAGGTGCAAACCGACCCTCTTCCACAGGTCACACCTTGCCCAGAAATATGTTCCGTTGATCGAAGCTTGAAACCCTGCCACATGCACCATCTCCTCAGTTTCTTATTCAATTGTACTATCATCCCGTTCCTAGCTACGCTAGCTCACGGTACTGGGATTAATCCAGAAATTATGACCTTGTACGTCCTTCTCTTCACCCTATTTCCTAACTCTATATACTCAGTCTGTAGAGCCTCTTCTCCTTTGGTTTACAATGACATTGGTGCCAGTATGTACCATGACCTCTGGCTATTCACTCTTCCCCCTGGGAATATCTTGCAGCCACTCGATTACAACTGGACCCTTGCACCTGAGAGGCAACGCAGCATCCTAGGTTTCTTTTGTGGCCACTGTGTCTCCTGGTGTACGCCTAAATATCAAGTCCCCTATCACTAATGCACTGACTGACTATACCGTTCCCTGCCACAGGGGAACAACCAGGGTTTCTTCATCTCATTTGAACTTAAAGAAATTCGTAGAATCAGGTACAGACAAAAGCTAACAGAAGTGTCTGTGGACTCGGGCTGACTTGTGAAGAAGGTGACTGCACTAGTTTCCTTCCAGGCGCCAAAGGCGAGCTGGATGCTGCGTTCAATGACAGCAAGGTACGATCCTTTGTGTACATGGGAGACAGGAGGAAAGAGGCGATATGAGACAGGAGGGTTACAGTGACAGGGTCAGGGCCATATCCATGACAGATATATTTTGCAGAGACCGAGCCCAAGTTCACGACCAGAACGCGAGATTTTATCAAGGATGAGGATCAGCCAGAGCCAGTGCCTGAGTCTAGGAGCAGTTCTTAGCGATCTCAGGACCAGTGGAATTGTCAAACTGTGGCTGGGGTGGGAATATTTTACTGGAAATATCTCGGTACTCTCAAAGTGCGGTACTGCCATTGTGTTCTGTCCTGGGTCTGAGAAGGAGCTCTGAGTGGATCTGGAATTATACCTCATTCCTATCACAACGGTTTCATTCTAAAGACCAAAGGCGACATGGATGGTGTGTTCATTGACCATAAGAAACTGATCTTTGTGTACACGGGTGAGAGGAGGACAGAGGCCACCTTCCAAACTCTGTACACTCAGTATGTAGTACCTTGTCTCATTTTGTGAGAATGATGTTGGTGCCAATCTGCGGCAGGAACTCTGGCTTTTCACCTTTCCGCTTCACAATACCTTCAGCTGCACCTGTACACTCTGGACTCTAGCACCCGAGAGGCAGCACGCCATTCTAATGTTTCTTTTGCTGCCACGGTATCTCCTGCCTGTCCCCACTGACTACTCAGTCACCTGTCACTACCACACCGTCTGACTTTTCCCTTCCCTGCCACAGGGAAACCACCAGAGTTTCTTCATCTCATTTTGATCTTAAAGAAATGTGCAGAGTCAAGTGCAGGCAAACTTTTCCAAAAAGTATCAGTGGACTGAGGCTGACTGTCTGAGAACCTCGATTAAAAACTGTTACGCTTTTGGCATCGAAGATCACGGAGATCGGGCCCTCATGGCATGTGTTCCATGATGCAAATAGAAGCGGACAGCACCGTTTTCCTTTCAGGGACCAAAGAAGAGCTGGATGGTGCGTTCAGTGCCCGTAAGATACTATTCTTTCTGTCCATGTGTGACAGAAGGAAAGAGGCCATTTGAGACAGGGGAGTTACCATGGTGATGGTCAGGGCCATATCAATCGCAGTTATGTCCTTCCAAGACTGAGCCCGAGTTCACGGTCAGGGGCTGATCTACATTCTCACCTTCTCTGTGACCATTCAGACGAAATATAGACTTAGTATTAGACCAGTAAGATATGAATGAAACAAAAAGGAGCTGTGTTTTCCAATATGTCTGTCAAAAAAGAAAACTATTCTCCAGCTTCTAGCTGGGTACAGGTACTGATTATAACAGAAGTCTCGATGTCATTAGGCATCATTCCTGACGAAGATGGCAGAGTTTATCATCAAAACGTTGGTGGTAATTGACATCTGCACCTGGTTGGAAGCCCAATATGAATAAATATTCTAGTGGTAATCCTCTTGTGTGAATTTGCTTTCCTTGGAGCGGAGCAATGTGCGAATGATGTTTGAGACTTTAAAAAGTTGTGAAGGTCATTAAGTGAACGAATAATAGAAAAATTTTCCACTTAAAGCTGGAGGTTTCACATCCATACAAAAGTGAGGGGATGCAGGCGAAGAGTCTAAGCAAGGCCGGGGGATACATAACAAATGATGGAATGTGAAGAAACACCGAGGAACAAAAGGACTGGGGAGAGCATGAGGACAGATCTCCAAAGATAGAGGCGTAGTTCGGTCGGTCAGTTAATAGACAGATGGGTGGGTGAAGGTACTGAATGGCGGAGGAGGTGGCTTGCTGAAAATATACTGTAGAAGCATAAGTTGGACAACGGATGATGCGCTGTGCACAGTCCTGGTCATTGCACCCAGGAACATGCAGACATAGCGACATTAAAATTAGGAGAAGGAATCCCCACTCTACTCTGCAAGTGCACTTCTCCATTCAATATTAGAAACGATTTCATGAGAACCCTAACTCTACATTCCGATATACCTACGGTAAACGTCCACTGCTTTGTTTTTCAAGTATCCACCAACCGTTTTGGCAAGATATTCAACTCTATGCTCCCATCTCTCTTAGGGGGGAAAAAGAAGTTGCAACGACAGAGGAATGATGAATAAATCACCCTGAAAGCACATACCCCCGGTCTTAATGGCAACATTTATCACAGTGTGACAGTAGAACTATGTGTTGAAATATTGGCGTCATTATCTGCCACCGAATGATCTTGCACCTTATGATTTAGCTTTCTCTGCCGTTGTTATACTTTATTTTGCATTTTTTTTACTGTTTCGACGTGTAATACCACAATGCACTGCCTTATTTTTTGACCCAGTGTCTAATACACAAACCAGAGGGGAGGCCTGTCCAGATCTGATATTCTGGAACATTCAAAGCAGAATTTTGAGTTCGGAAGTTGTTGAGCTTTCAAGAACAAGTGATCATAATATTGTTAGTATCTAAGTACTTTGGGGGAGTATATCAGTATAAAATCAAAGCATTTAAATTGAATTCCAAAAGGCCAAGTTTGTGCAGTAGTGGCCAAGCCCTCAGAAGTCAAACTGGAACAAACTGTTTGATGTTGAGTCGGTTGAGAAACAGTGTCATTGATTTAATTAGCTTATAAATGCAGTGCATGAACTGCTCGTGCCCAAGGTCAGGAGAAGCAATAAAAAACAACAAATTAACTACATGGATGAAAAGAGATATCTATATAAATATTGAGGAAAAGACAAATATATAACGATACAACTATATAAAGAATACAGAAAAAAGTAATACATTTTAACCATAGGGCACATGAAAATATGAGAGCTATAGTCAAATGGGAAATTCAGATTACCAAAAGCACGTTGAGCGTTGAATAGGATATTGCTGATAATGCTATGATAGACCCTAAGAGATGTTGTCAATACTTTAGTCATAGAAGAAACGTCAAATGGGAAGTTAAGTGTATTTGGAATAACAGTGGGGTGTTAAATTATGCAGAGGAGTACATAGGGTATATTCTTAACTTTTACTTTGCTAAAGTGTTCGCCTGTAAAGATGTTAACAATAAGCCGGTAAGTGTAGAGAGGGAAAATCACATCAGGTGAACTCCAAAAGACCATTACATCATTCTCACAAAAAACAGGTCTCCTTCGGCATGTAACACCTCCCTCCAAAAAAAAAATGTTGGTCTTTTGAAGAACACAATTTTAACAATTTATACAAAAAAAATACAGATGTATAAAATTTATAAAATACACAATACATACAGTCTTATCTTTTAGCCCTTTACAAACTAATGTACAGTAGGAGTGTTACAAATGTTAAAATATCACTCGAAAAAAACAAATTTTCATTATACATTTAACATCTAGACAAACAATCAGCAATCACATTGTCTTTACCCTTAATATGAGTGATCAAAATATTCTACTCCTGTAACATTAAACTGCAATTTAATAATCTTCTATTTTTGTTTTTCATCTTACTCAAAAACACTAATGGATTGTGATCGGTATAAACTGTGAGTGGTTTATGCGTAGAACCAACATATACTTCAAAATATTGCAAAGCTAAAACAAGAGATAACAACTCTTTTTCTATTGTTGAATAATTTCTTTGATGGGCATTAAATTTCTTAGAAAAATAAGCTACCGGACGATCAACTTCAGCATTGTCTTTTTGAAGCAACGCTGCTCCTGCAGCTTCATCACTAGCATCTACAGCTAACAAAAATGGTTTTTCAAAGTCAGGAGATTTAAGTACAGTTTGACTGCATATTATAGCTTTCAATTTATCAAATGCCTTCTGACAAGACTCTATCCAAACAAGCTTCTCGTTTTTCTTCAAGAGTTTAGTTACTGGAAGAGCAATGTTTGCAAAATCCTTACAAAATTTTCTGTAATATCCTACGATACCCAAGAATCTTTTGAGAGTTTTTCTACCAGTTGGAGTGGGTACTTCTAAAATTGCCTGAACTTTTGCTTGAACAAGTGTTAAATTTCCCTGACCGACAACATAACCAAGATAGGTCACTGTGGCATAGCCAAATTCACTTTTAGCTGAGCTAATAGTTAGGTTAGCTTTTGAAAGTCTCTCAAATAATTTCTCCACCGCCGTAACATGTGCTTTCTACGTACTATTCCCTGTAACTAAATCATCAATATAGGCATCTGTATCTTTAAATCCCTGAATCACGCCATTATTCATCCTCTGAAAAGTAATTGGTGCATTCTTCATCCCAAATGGAAGAACATTATATTCATATAACCGAGATGGGGTTACAAATGCTGAAATCTCTCTACCTCTATCCATCAATGGAACACACCAATAACCTTTTAACAAATCAATGTTTGTAAGGAATTTGGTCTGTCCAACTTTATCCAGACAATCATCTACCCTAGGGATTGGATATGCATCGGTCTTTGTCACAGCATTCACCTTCCTGTAATCCATACAAAACCTAACACTATGTTCTGGCTTATGCACCAGAACACATAAGCCAGAACATAAGGAATTTGGTCTGTCCAACTTTGTAAGGAATTTGGTCTGTCCAACTTTATCCAGACAATCATCTACCCTAGGGATTGGATATGCATCGGTCTTTGTCACAGCATTCACCTTCCTGTAATCCATACAAAACCTAACACTATGTTCTGGCTTATGCACCAGAACACATGGTGAACTCAAATTCGAATTAGAATGTCTAATAATATCATTCTCTGACGTATACTGAATTTCCTGTTCAGCAAGTTCTCATTTTTCCCCTGTTCATTCTATACGGATGTTGTTTTATGGGTTTTGCATCTCAAACACCTACATCATGCGTAGCTACGTTGGTTCTTCTATGGATGTCTGGAAATAAATATCTATACATAAAATTAACTGTTTCATCTGCTCTCTGTGTTCTGGCTGTAAATGAGCTAATTTTTCATCAATATTTTCCAGAAGTTTCGAATTTGGTAACCTGGCTGAAATAATGTTGGGTTTAAAATGAGTTTCGAATGAATCCTCCAGTAAGTTTTCATCAAAAATCAGATTCATTATCGATCACAACAGTCATAGTAGCAACTTCTCTCTCATAATACGGTTTTACCATATTTATATGACACAGCTTTGTTGTCTTTCTCCGATCTGGGGTTTTGCCACATAATCCACATCATTTACCTTAGATTTAATCTCATAAGGACCATGGAATTTGGCTTGCAACGGGTTCGTTTACACTGGGAAGAGAACCAACACCTTATCTCTAGGCTTAAATGACCTCATCCTAGCTTCCTTATCATACCACGTCTTCATCTTCTCTTGAGCTAACTTTAAATTTTCCTTGGCCAAGCTACAAGCTTTGTACAATCTGTCTTTAAATTTCAAATGATAATCTAGCAAATTAATGTGTACTTCCTTATTAATCCACTGTTCCTTCAACAAAGCCAAAGGTCCTCGAACTCTATGTCCAAACACAAGTTCAAAAGGACTAAAACCTAATGATTCCTGCACTGCCTCCCTTACTGCAAAAAGTAGTAAATGTATATCTTCATCCCAGTCCTTTTCATTTTCCACACAATATGTTCTAATCATGGTTTTTAATGTAGAATGAAATCTCTCCAAGGCTCTTTGTGATTCTAGATGATAAGCTGAGGAAATAATCTGTTTTGCTCCCAGTTTATAAACTATCTGCTGAAACAACCCCGATATAAAACTACTACTTTGCTCTGATTGTATTTCCATAGGCAACTCAAAATAAGTGAAGAATTTTATAAGAGCTTTTGTCACAGTTTTGGCTGTTATATTCCTAAGAGATACTGCCTCTGAAAACCTAAACGCTGTGCACATAATAGTTAATGAATATTGATGTCTAGTTTTAGTTTTTGGCAAAGGACCTACACAGTCTACAATGATTTTTGAGAACGGCTCACCAAATACTGGAATTGGTTGTACTGGGGCCACCAGAGTAACCTGATTAGGTTTACCAACAATTTGACACGTATGACACGTTCTACAAAATATCACCACATCTTGTCTTAAACTAGGCCAATAAAAATGTTCAGAAACTTTGTTCGTACTTTTCTTTACACCTAAATGACCACCAAAAGGAATACTATGAGCCATAGTTAAAATCTCATTTCGGTAAATTTTAGGAACTACTATCTGATGATTAACTTCCCATTCCTCACTGGCAGGAATTGTAGGCGATCTCCACTTTCTCATTAATACTCCCTTTTCAAAATAATATCCTACTGGTACTTTTTTCAATTCCACTATCTGGAAGAGCTTGTTCTTTTAATTTAACTATCTCAGGATCTCTTCCCTGCTCTGCTATCATCTCCTTCCAAGATAAAGACAAATCTTCCTGATCAGACTTACCACCAAAATGCTGATCAAATAATGTAGGTAAGAAAGTTTCTGATACATCCTCAAAATTCGAATCTTGAATTGAACAATCATGGGTAACAACCTCATCCTGTACATCAGTCTTTTTAGCCATAGCTCTTGTTACAACACAGGAAGAATCTGTGTTAGAATCTCTCTGTGATTCCTCGGAATTTGAATTTATTGTCAAATGCACTTCAGGAAAAACTTGCTGACCTGCTAAATCATTCCCTAACAAAAGAGAAACATCATTCACAGGTAAATTGGATTAATCCTACTTTAACAAACCCTGTAACTAATCCTGACCTTAAATTTACTCCATATAAATGTACTGGCATAAGAGAACTCCCTACTCCGCTTATATAATTTACCTCACCAATGTCAGACTCATCACTAAACCTTAGCACACTGTTTAATATTAGTGATTGTGAAGCTCCAGTATCTCTAAGTATCCTTATTGGTACTGCATTGGATCCTTCTTTCAAGGATACAAATCCTTCTGTAATAAAAGCTTCATATCCCTTCTTAACTTGGTCAGACTCTGACACATCTTCATCAATATTTTCTAAACGCTGTGGTTTTACAGGTTTTTCAATATGCCGCGCACAAGAGTCTGGGGCCACTTCTTTCTCTTTCCTTTTCAATCGGAAGCAATTAACTACTACATGTCCAGGTTTCTTACAATAATTGCAAATAATACCAAATTGTCTTTCCTTCACATGTCTCCCTTCATCCTTACTTTTCTCACTAACTTCAGATTTAATGTCTGGGTTACCTTGACTCTCTGGGCTAGTTTTCCTTTTAAAAATTTTACCTGGAGAAAATTTATTCTTGTGAATTAAAACATACTCGTCAGCCAACTTAGCAATCTCCTGCAATGCAGCTTTCATTTAAGTATGTTCTCACTTCAACAGGAATGCTTCTTTTAAATTCCTCCTGCAAAATCAGCTCTTTTAATTTATTATACTCCCCATTCACATTTTTAGAGGAGACCCAACTCTCAAAACACACAGATTTCTCATAGGCATATTCCACATAAGTTTTTTTTCCACCGATTTCTTCAAACTTCTAAATCTTTCTCTATACGCTTCCAGAGCCATCTCATATGCCTTTAATATATTCTGCTTAACAATATCATAATCCAGTGCTTGCTCAGCATTTAAAGCTGTATCAACTTGTATTGCCTTGCCTTTAATTCACTTTGTAACATCACTGGCCATTGGTCCTTCTGCCACTTTAAACTCAGAGCGACTATTTCGAAATGTTGGAGATATGTGTCCACATCAGCTTCATTAAATATAGGAGGCAAAGTAACCTCACGACTAGCAATAAACTGTTTTGTAGAACCAGAAGACTGATTCCAGAGCTTTAATATCTGCATCTCTAGCTTGAATTTCCTTTAGTTACCAGCTTCTCTTTCTGCAAACTCCCTTTTTTATTAGTCTCTCTTTCGGCCATTTCCACTTTAAATCTTTCAAACTTTAACTGTTCAAGATGTAACTGCATTTCCAGATTACTCATTGGAAACTTCTCTAACACCTCAGCATCAAACAATTCCAAATTAATATAATGTTCAGCAATTTTTCTTTTGTGTGAAAGGTTTGGTAGAATTTCTCGTAATTCGTTTAATATTCAACTTCCTAGCAATCTCCAATACCTCAGGTTTTCTCGCATTCTCTAAAAATCCCGAGTCAGGCGTCTTCAAAATCCGATCAATATCCATTGTTGCTGAATACAACACACACACCAATCCAACCAAAAAAAAAAAATAAATCGGGTATTTCCTTTTTTCAAATCAAAATGGCAATTACCAGCACTTAAATTCAAAATCAGAATATTTCCTGGCCGAGCCTTCTCAGTTTATGTTACCTAACTGGCAACAATGAATATCAATCGGGGCAGGTTTTATAAAAACAACCAAACATTTATTAAACACGGATAAACGATAAGGTAAAAAAAAACAAACGAAAACTTTAACCGGAAGTTAACAGATATGCAGCCGTTCACCAACTCGCCGCTCGGCTCTGGTTCCGTTAAATGCGAAAGCAGTTCGTAAAGCGATACAGTCAGATATAGTTCTTAAAGCGATAACTTCGAAAGTCCAACAGATTTACACGTTCAATTGGGAGAGACTTCTCTGGAGAAGGATTTCTTCACAGACGCAACTTTACTGCTGGTTCTGTCCACAGGATTCATTCCCGGTGCCTAAAATAAACAGATTAAATTGACTGACATTAAATTCCTTGAGGGAGAGAGAGCACACCTTTGCATGAACTCATTGCTCTTTCTGGCAAGAGTTATCTCAATGCAGGTTGCTACTCCAACGAAGACTCAATGAGGTCGATCATTTATTAAACTGCCAAGCGCTGCCGACTCCTCTCGATCCTTCGATTCTGCACTTCGATAAATTCTTCACTCTCCCTTCTAATGTTGGAATTGAGTAAATCAACACATCTAGCAAAAATTTGCAGTCCAAATAATAAGATGTTTTGCAACAGAACGCACAACCGTTTTAAAAATGAAACTGTGCCACTAAAAACAAACACGCAACAGAAACGGAGATACAGCACGTTCTACCTGGAAATCTATAAACTCAAAATCCTACTGCGTCACCTGGGTCGACCCTTATATTGTCATGGGTCACATGTCATCACATGACCTCACATCGGCGGGAAAATCACAACAGCTGACATCCAAAAGACCATTACATCATTCTCACAAAAAAACAGATCTCTTTGAGCATGTAACGCTGGTAATTAGTGAATTTAAAAGATAAGCAGTGTGCAATGGGGAGGCAGCTCAGCCAGCTGGTCTCTGCCTAAGTTTCTGTTGCAGAACAATCCTTTGGATTCGATCGCTGCTGTTCACCTCTCGTGGTGATGGGTTTCAAACAGTAATCACTGTGTGGGTGAAGAGTTTCCCCTTGCATTTCCGGCATGTCTTTCTGCAGACTGAAGAAGAAGACAAGCTGACTACAGTTGTGTTTGACATGTTCTTCGTCCGTTAGATTTCTAAGCGAGTAAAAATAAGATTGGTATTTAACCTCCATCCTCCCTGCTTATTTCAACATCATGGCTCATTTTCACTGCTTCTATAGGGCTGTGTGTCCCACTGCTGGGTTGTTAGAATACACCACTGTTGACCATGAAGAAATTAAAAATATGGAAGAGAACGCCCAACTTAAATGGGTCAAGGACAGAGGAAGTACAGAAACCAATTATCTTTGTTCTTGTCATGAAGTCGAAGGAATAGAGGATGCCATTTTGTGAGGTTGCTCTGTAACCTCCATTTTGTGAACTGTTTAACGAATTTATTCTTGCTCTGGACTCTGAGCAATTGAACCTGGACACAAGGAGTATCTGCTGTTGACCCCCCTGAACATGAAGTCATTCTCAGATAAGTTGTGTATCTGTACAGTGGTAGGTTTGCAAAAGTAATCGCGTTATCTCAGCCCTGTGTGTGAGTGATCCGGTTTGACTGTTTTGAACCAGAGTTGAAAAGAACCAAATAAGCCAGCTTAGGCATGACGTTTTGTATCCCCTGAACTACACCCAATGTGAATCTGTTATAGGCCCGTCAGATAACCTCGAGCCAATATAAATGAAGTGCACACTTTGAACTTCTAAGAAGTTAGGAGCTTCAAATGCAAAGAGATAATAACTCCGGAGACTAACTATGCAGGGAAACCCCCATGCCAAGGACTGGGAGAAGAAAGGCTCAATCATTTGGCTAACGGGATTCCCTGTTTCGGTGTTATAAATCGGAAAAGTGGTTAACCCAGCATTGGTACAGAGGGAACAGCGGAATTCATGGTTTAACTTGTTGGTCTAGTGTCAACATAGTGACCTTGTTGTTTGTGCAGGAACAGTACTTCAGCTTTGATCAATAAAGGGATGGCTGGTGAGTTCCCTAACTGATTTCAATGGATGAATGGTCAATGTATTTAGGGAGTCCGGGTTGTGCTCAAGAAGAAAAATAGAGGTCTCGGACCCGAGTTTCCAGATGGACCACCAACCAGGTTATGATATTTAAAAGGAGAAAGGAAAGAACCTGAGAAATTCAGAGTTTCCAGAAGATTAGAGAGATTACTGTCATAGTTACAGAGATGCTAGTAAGTTTATGTACCTTGTAGAATGTTCTCTGTTTCTGCATAAACTGCGATCAGATCTTCACGCAAGTCTATAACCTAGGTAAAGAGTGCCCAATTAAATAATTACACTGAAAAACATTGTACTTGTTCATTTATCTATTGAGAAAAATCATCCAATATATAATACATTTGTTGGAAAAAGTATGTGAATCTCTCTGGGGTAATGCCTTCTACAAAAGGTATTTGAAGTCAGGTGTTCCAGTCAATGAGATGAGATTGGAGGTGTGGGTTGTAGAGGTGTCCTGCCCCATGAAACAGACACACAAAGTTAAGTTACTGACAGAGCTAGCTCTTCCAAGAACGATCTGTCTACATGCACTATGCCTCGATCAAAATGACTTTCAAAGAATCTTAGAAGAAGCATTTTAGAGATGCACAAAGGTGGGAAAGGCACCAAGAACATTCCTAAAGACCTCAGTGTTCACCCGTCCACAATAAGACAAATTGTCTCTAAATGGAGGGAACTCAGCACCATTGCTACTCTCCCGAGGTGTGGTCATCTTGTACAGATCTCACCAACAGCACAACGTGCAATGCTGAAGGAGGAGAAAAAGAACTCAAGAGTATTTAATTTGCCACTTTCTTGCCCATTCACCTGATCTGTCATGTTTCTTCTTCAGCCTAGCTGTTTGCTCATCAGTACCTGTCCCTCCACCAATCTTCGTAATATTTTCAAACTTGATAGCAAAGCCATCTATTTATCATCTATGTCATTGATATACAACATAAAAAAATAAGTGATCCTAACATCAACACCTGCTGAAGAGCACTAGACACTGACTGCCAACCAGAAAAGGATAATTTTATTCACAATCGCTGCCTCCTACCAATCAGCCAATGTTCTAACCATGCCAGTAACTTCTCTGTACTACCATTGGCTCTAAACCTCATGTGTGGCAGCTTGTCAAATCCTTTCTGAAAGTCTAATGTACCTGATCCACTTCATACCCTTTATCTATCTAACTTGTAATCTTCTCCAACAAATCCAATATGTTCATCAGTCAAGATTCTCTGCAAAGAAAACCATGCTAACTTCGTCCTGTCTTGTCCTCTGTCACCAAGTGCTCCATAACCTCATCTTTAACAATTGGCTCCAATAAGTTCCCAACCACTGAGCTCAGGTTAAGGGGTTTATAATTTCCTTTCTGCTGCCTTCCTCCTTTCTTAAAGAGTGGAATGATATTTGCAATTTTCCAGTCCTTTGGCACCATGCCAGAGTCCGATGATTTTTGAAAAATCGCTACTAGTTCCTCCACAATATCTACTGTTACCTCTTTCAGAATGCTAGGGTGCAGTTCATCTGGTCCGGATGGATTAGGTAACCATTGGTGTTTCAGCTTTTGAGCACCTTCTTCCTTGTAATAAGAACTGCACTCACTTCTCTTCCCTCACGCCCTTCAACATCTGGCACTCTGCTTGTGTTTTCCACAGTGAAGACTGATGCAATGTACCCATTCAGTTCACCTGCTATCTCCTTGTCCCGTTATTATTTCTCTTCCCTCATTTTCTAGCAGTCCTATATACAGTCTCATCTCTCTTATATTTGTTACATACTTCAAAAAACTTTTGCAATCTAGTATACCTCTTCACCAGGTAGGCTCAAAGACAAGGTGCTCTAAAAAGCCATCTCGTAGCCATTTAACAAATTCACTGTCTTGAGATCCATTGACAACCTAATTTTCCCAATCAATCCGCATGCGGAAATCTCCTTGACTATCATACCATTGTGGTTTTGACACGCCTTTTCTTTTTGCGTTGTTATCTGAGATCCACATCCCAGTTACTGTTGGGAGGTATGACTGCCATCAGGCTCCTTTTATCCTTGCAATTTTTAACGTAATCCACAATGATTCAACAGGCGATTCGGACAGGCATTTCTGTAGTCGTCAGGGACACTGGCGTCTGCCTGCCTTCCAACATCCCGCAAGAGGAGCATCCCACTATCCTACCTGGTATCTCTACTGTTCTAACTAAGCAAATGTAAAGAAGCGGCCAAAAAAAATCTCTGCTCAGAGTTTCTACTTTCTCTCCCTGAAACCTCGAAGAGATAAAGCCTCAAAATACATCCACTTTGGTCCACTCTACCCTGACCGTTCCACTCTTGCCGCTGCTTAAATTTAAGATCTCCTTGTTAATCAGTCCCGAATGTTGATTGGCCGTTGTTCAAATATACTGTAAAAGGAAAAAGGTACAGCGAGTCACCGCCTTTAACAGTTTATCAGCGAACCTCAGTGAATTAGGTCCTCTCAAGCTATCGATTGCAATGCCACGGAATATGAAGTTATGGGCTGGTGGAGCGCATTAACCGCACCCTGGCTACGCAGCGTGCCATCCTCGTTATCCAGCATCAGCGCGATTGGGACCGTCAGCTCTCCTTAGTATTTTGGGCATACCGGCTCGCAGTTCAAGAAAGCGCGAGGTGCATTCCGCTTGTGTTCATGTTCAATCGGGAGATGCGTACGCCGATCGATCTTCTGTTTACCCCCTCCGGAGCCATAGATTCTTGTGCAGGCGGGCTGGAGTACCTGCAGCACTCAGGGGGCAGCAACAGGCTGCTCGCGATGCGGCTCGGGAGAACCAAAATACAGCCAGTGGCTGTCAAAAATGGGTTTGTGATGCCCGCTGCCTCGGACAGGACTTTACTGGGTTCGTACAAAGTATGGGTCTACTTCCCCTCCTTCAACAAGGGACGGGGAAGCCACTGGAAGTGGACGTGAGAGATTCTTGACTGCATCTCCGAAGCTGTATATCGGGTGAGGTTGACTGAGCGGCGGAAGGCATTGATGCTGCATTGGAATCGGCTGGCACATTTAGGCCCCCTGGCCGTCACTGACCAGGCGAGGCTGAAAGAAGAAACTGACATTCCGAGTGCCCTGCCTCTTGCCACAGCAAAAATTGCCTCTCCATGGGGGGCGGAGGAGGCTCCAGAAACCCCCAGCGCCTAAGGCGACGGTGTCGACCATCACCGGGATGTCTGTTCTTTGGTATTGACTGTGGGGTTGAGAAGGACGGCTGGCCCCTCGAGTGAGAGCCGTGTGACGCCCCGGGATAGGGAGCGTGGTCGACAGCCCGCCCCCGCATTTCTAATATCCAGCGTTGTTCATCGTTCTCGTCTTAAAATGCTTTCGGGGGATTATGTTGGGAAGTTGATATTTATGTATTGTTACTTTTTAAATGGAGTTATACAGTGATTCATATGTGTGTTTGTGCTTTACACTGACTGTAACCGGATTGGACGATAATCACCGACCCCGTCTGTCTGAAACTAACCTGTTCTCTCCTGGGTCGTAGCGCCCGGTCTGTTTTTGTGTTCATCACAATCAAAACGGTTGTTGAGTTAAACGAGATTCCTCGTCTGTCACTATGCACTATATGATCGCCACCGTATATGTAGTAAGAGAGCTGTGATGTTGACATATACCCACCGATTTCATCGTCTGTTATCTGACTGGGAACACCATATCAACATTTGGTATAACTTTTTTCATGTCTGACGGACGTTCATAGTAACTAATCATCGTGTAAGTTCTCACTTGATCGACAGGTATTTCAACGAATGACAACGGGGCAGAGGAGCATAGGCTGAGTGGAAATCTGCCAATGATCAGACTCTCGCCTTGTGTTGTCACTATTCCATCGTCTCTATCAGGCCAACTCTCATCCTCAGTCTCTCCAAGGAGAAAAGGCAAAGTATTCAATGTATGCTTTCTATGTAGAATGCTCTATTCTCGTAAGGCACGCTCACCAATCCAGGCAACATCCTTGTACATCTCTTCTGCACTCTTTCTATACTATCCACATCTTTCTTGTAGTGAGGCGACCAGAACTGAGAACAGTACTCCAAGTGGAGTCCAAACAGGGTCTTATATAGCTGTAACATTACCTCTCGGCTCTTGAACTCAATCCCACGGTTGATGAATGCCAACACACCATGCGCCTTTTGAAGAACACTGTCATCCTGCGCAGCTGCTTTGGTGCCCCATGGACACGGACCCCAAGATCTCTCTGACCCTCCACACTGCTAAGTCTTAATGTAATACTATATTCTGTCTTCAAGTCTGACCTAGCAAAATGAACCACTTCGCACTATTCTGGGTTGAACTCCATTTGCCACTTCTCGGCCTGGATCTGCATCCTGTCAATATCGCACTGTTAGCACTGACATCCGTCGAGACTATCCACGTCACCTTCAACTTTTGTGTCGTCAGGAAACCTCCTGAACCATCCATCTACTTACACATCCAGACCATTTATGAGAATTACAAAGAGGAGGTGTCCCAGATCCCTGTGGAACACCCCTTGTCACCGACCATGTATAACCACAGATTTCTTTAGATTATGAGGACACTGCGTCCTCGTTTATTGTCATTTAGAAATGCATGCATTAAAAATGATACAATGTTCCTCCAGAATGATATCACAAGAAAAACACAGGACAAATCAAGACTAAAACTGACCAAAAAACACATAATTATAACATATAGTTACAACAGTGCAGAGCAATACCATAATTTGATAAAGAACAGACCATGGGCACGGTATAAAAAGTCTCAAAGCCCCGATAGACTCATCATCTTACGCAGGCGGCAGAAGGGAGAAACTCTCCCTGCCATGAACCTCCAAGCGCCGACAACTTGCCGATGCAGCAGCATTGGAAGCCCCCGACCGCAGCGGACTCTGAGTCCGTCCGAAACCTTCGAGCCTCCGACACAGCCTCCCCGACCACCATCCTCTGCCGAGCGCTTCGACCCCACCCCGGCCGCCGAGCAGTAAGCAAAGCCGAGGACTCTGGGCCTTCTCCTCCGGAGATTTCGGACCACACAGTAGCAGCAGCAGCGGAGCTGGCATTTCAGAAGTTTCTCCAGATGTTGCTTCGTGCTCTTACGTCCGTCTCCATCAAATCGGGATTGTGCACGGCACCCTACTTGAATAACAGACATCCCCACCGGAGTGGCCGCTGCGAGCTGCGTCGCGCCGCCATCAGCCATTCGACTTAGAGGCAAGCAAGATCTTTTAGGATTCCATGTCTCCTTAGTTTGTGAAAGAGCCTTGCATGGGGAACCGTATCAAATGCGTTAGTGAAATCCAGTGCTCTACCGTCATCTATATGTTTGGTGACGTCCTCTAAGAATTCAATCAGGCTCAGAAGGCATGGACTGCAGTTAACCAAGCCATGCTCCAATCACTTCATTTCTCTCCAAATGCACATGAATGCTGCCACTCAGGATCTTATCCAACAACTTACCAACCACTGAGATAAGACTCATTGGTCTATAATTTCCTGGGTTATCTCTACTCCTTTCCTTGAACAAGAGAACATCATTTTAAGCCATCAAAACATCTGTTGCTTCTTCCATCCCCATTGAAGATGCAAAGTTCATCGCCAGAGGCTCAGCGATTTCTTGCCTCTCTTCCCACGGTAGCCGGGGATATATCTCGTCCGCTTCCAGCGACGTACCTGACTGAATGCTTTTCATAAACTCCAGCATATCCTCATTCTTAATGTCTATGCGTTCAACCGTTTCAGTCCGCTGGAAGTCAACCTCACAATTGTCAAAGTGTTTTTCCCTGGGGAATACTAAAGCAAGATATTCATTAATAACTTCGCTATATATTTCGCTGAGAACATCTGCTCCCAAGTTATGCTCCCATGTTCCTGTCTAATAGCATCATATTTCTCCCTGCCCCAATTAAACATTTTTTTTTTCAAATTGTATGCTCCTATCCTTCCACGTCGCTCAGTTGAAGGAGATAGAATTGTGATCACTACCTCCATAATGCACTCCCACCGAGAGATCTGACACTTGACCTGGTTCATTTCCAAACCACATCAAGTACAACCTCTACTGTCGGTTACCTATCTACATAATACTTCGGGGAACGTTCCTGAACACACCTAACACACTCCACCTTATATGGACTGCTTACTCTGAGGAGATGCCGGACGATATTACGAAAGTTAAAAGTTTCCCATCAGAACAAGCGTAATATTATTGCACAGTTCCAGAATCCTCCCCAAGAGGGGAAGAGAAGATGGCGCGACTCAGCGCGCGCAGCCGCTCCGAAATGGTATCGTATTGGTAAGTAGGGGCCGTGCACAATCCTGCTTTGATGGATACGGACGTGAGAAGCACGGAGTAACATCTGGAGAAACTTCTGAAATGATCGTTTCGCTGCCGCTGCTAAAGTGCGATTCAGAATCTCCGGAGGGGAAGGCCCCAAATCCTTGGCTTTGTCTATTGCCTGTTGCAAGGGCCGGGATCGAAGCGCTCGGCAGAGATGGCGCTCGGGGCTCGGTGTCGGAGGGGTGGTCGGAGGCTCGAATTTTTCGGACGGACTCAAGAGTCAGCTGTGGTCCGGTGCTTCCAGGGTGTTGCATCGGTAAATTTGCGGCGCTGGAAGCTCGTGGCAGGCAGAGTTTTTCTTCCTTCTACCGTCTGCGTGAGGTGATGGGACTTTAGAGAGACGTTCAGACTTTTTTTTTACCGTACCCATGGTCTGTTCTTCTATCAGATTACGGTATTGCTTTGCACTTTTGTAACTATATGTTATAATTATGTGCTTTTTGTAAGTTCTTTTAGTCTTGGTTTGTCTTGTATTTCTGTGATATCGTTCTGTAGGAACATTGTATCATTTCTTAATTGCATTTATTACTAAATGACAATAAAAGAGGACTGCGTGTCCTCTTAATCGAATCTAATTTAATCTAATCTGCCACCCTATCTTCTCCTTGATGTTGCTGTTATTACTGGGGGGACCTATAAAACACCCCGTAGTGTTTTTGCCTCCTTCTTGTTTCTGACTTCCAACCACGCTGACTCAGTAGATAATTCTTCCATGACCTCGTATTTTTCTGCATCCGTGACACTATCCCTGAGTAGCAATGCCAGGCCTCCACCTCTTTGACACCCTACCTGTTCTTTTTGAAACTTCTAAAGCCTGGCACGTTCAGCAGACATTTCTACCCCTGAGACGTCTAAGTCTCTATCATGGCAACAAGGTCATAGTCCTACGTATTGATCCACGCTCCAAGTTCATCCGCCATGTTTACGACAGTCCTTGTATTAAAATAGAGACATCTCCGACCATCAGGCTGAGTACATTTTTACTCTGACATCTGCCTATCGTTGCTCACGAACACCCTACAAGCTGTTTCTACTCGTACGTCAGCCGCTCTGTCTTCTGTCCCTTCCGTTGGGTTCCCACGCTGCAAATCTAGTTTACACCGTCCCCAATAACATTAGCACTCTTCCTCCGGGATTTTGGTGCCACTCGGATTCACGTGCAACCCATTCTTTTTGTATAGAACATAGAATAGTACAGTACAGTACAGGCCCTTCGGCCCACAATGTTGTGCCGACCCTCAAACCCTGCCTTCCATATAAGCCCCCACCTTAAAATCCTCCATATACCTGTCTAGCAGTCTCTTAAACTTCACCAGTGTATCTGCCTCCACTACTGACTCAGGCAGTGCATTCCACGCACCAACCACTCTCTGAGTAAAAAAAAACTTCCTCCAATATCCCCCTTGAACTTCCCATCCCTTCCCTTAAAGCCATGTCCTCTTGTATTGGGCAGTGGTGCCCTGGGGAAGAGGCGCTGGCTATCCACTCTATCTATTCCTCTTATTATCTTGTACACCTCTATCATGTCTCCTCTCATCCTCCTTCTCTCCAAAGAGTAAAGCCCTAGCTCCCTTAATCTCTGATCATAATGCATACTTTCTAAACCAGGCAGCATCCTGGTAAATCTCCTCTGTACCCTTTCCAATGCTTCCACATCCTTCCTATAGTGAGGTGACCAGAACTGGACAGAGTACTCCAAGTGTGGCCGAACCAGAGTTTTATAGAGCTGCATCATTACATCACGACTCTTAAACCCTATCCCTCGACTTATGAAAGCTAACACCCCATAAGCTTTTTTAACAACCCTATCCACCTGTGTGGCAACTTTCAGGGATCTGTGGATATGTACCCCGAGATCCCTCTGCTCCTCCACACTACCAAGTATCCTGCCATTTATTTTGTATTCTGCCTTGGAGTTTGTCCTTCCAAAGTGCACCACCTCACTTCGGGTTGAACCCCATCTGCCATTCTCAGCCCACTTCTGCATCCTATCAATGTCTCTCTGCAATCTTTGACAATCCTCTACACTATCTACAACACCACCAACCTTTGTGTCGTCTGCAAACTTGCCAACCCACCCTTCTACCCCCACTTCCAGGTCGTTAATAAAAATCACAAAAAGTAGAGGTCCCAGAACAGATCCTTGTGGGACACCACTAGTTACAATCTTCCAATCTGAATGTACTCCCTCCACTACCACCCTCTGCCTTCTGCAGGCAAGCCAATTCTGAATCCACCTGACCTAAATTCCCTGGCTCCCATGCCTTCTAACTTACTGAATAAGCCTACCGTGTGGAACCTTTTCAAATGCCTTACTATAATCCATATAGATCACATCCACTGCACTACCCTCATCTATATGCCTGGTCACCTCCTCAAAGAACTCTATCAGACACGATCTGTCCTTCACAAAGCCATACTGACTGCCCCTGATCAGACAATGATTCTCTAAATGCCTACAGATCCCATCTCTAAGAATCTTTTCCAGCAGGCTTCCCACCACAGACGTAAGGCTCACTGGTCTATAATTGCCCGGACTACCACTACTACCTTTTTTGAACAAGGGGACAGCATTCGCCTCCATCCAATCCTCCGGTACGATTTCGAGTTCGAGTTCGAGTTCGAGTTCGATTTCGAGTTGGAGTTGGAGTTCGAGATGGAGTTTGAGTTCGAGATCGAGTTCGAGTTCGAGTTCGGGTTCGAGTTCGAATTCGACAACGAGATCGAGTTGGAGTTGGAGTTGGAGCTGGAGTTGGAGTTCAACTTCGACTTCGAGTTCGATTTCGATGTGAGTATGTGGGCAGTGAGCAAAATATCCCTCTAGTGTTTGTGGATCTCGTACTAGAGATGTTAGGTTTAGGGGTAGGGTAAAGGACTGTTATAAAAGCCCTTTTGTGTGGTGTGGTTTGGGTTATTTGGGGTGCTGTCTGGTTTAGTTGGGGTGCGCAGTCCATTGGAAGTTATGGTTATAGTGAAAACTAGGGTTCGGGATGTTTGTGGGGTGCGTGGTGCTGGTGATGTGGGGTGAACCTGGCTCCCGAGTGGGAGGAGGGCTGGGGTTTATGGGGGTGTGCTGAGGGGTTGGAGGTGTTAGGCTGAGGTGTATGTCTGGGTAGCGAGGTCACGGGACTATGCCCTGGTGGGAAGGTTATGGTTAGGGTTAGAGCACCCCAACCGGTGGAGTAGTGGGGTGAACTTGGCTCTCCAGTGGAGAGAGGGCTCAGGTTTATGGGGGTGCGTAGGATGGGTGAAGTCGTTATGTTTCGGGATATGGCTGAGGAATGTGTACGCAGGCCTCCCCATGGGGGATGGGACAAAAGGGAGCATGGGGTCCATCGTTAAGTTCGCCCCTTTGAAGGGGTGTGGCCAGGGTCCACTTGGGCGCTGTCTGGTTTACTTGGGGTGTGAGGTCCTGTTGGATGTTACGATCAGGTTGGGAGTTAGGGTTGATGGGGTGTCCGCTGGGTGGTGGGAGGTATAACTGGTGGTGTGGAGTGAGTTTGGTCCTCTGGCAAGAAGAGGACCTGTGTTAATGGAGTGTGAAGGTGTTTGGATTCAGGGCAGGGCCATGTGCTGGGGATGCATTCTACCCCATGGGGGCAAGCTCGGAGGTTGGGGCGAGTGCTGTGTCTGGATCAAACTGGTCATTACAAGTCTATTCTTTCTAGCGGTTATCCGTTGTAGAGTTATAATTTCTCACGTTATCCCTTTCTATTTTCGGAGTTAGTTTTGGTTCTGGAGCCTAGTTGTCAGGCTCTATTTCCCAAGAAAGACGTACCTTTCCTATTTAATGGTCACCTGCCTTAATTTTCTTTCAGGGTGGGTGATTGATGAGGATCCTCCTCTTCCTCCCTCCTCTAATTATCTCAATGTTTTTAATTATTGGGTGCAGTGTTGGCCCTCCAGTGGGTATATTTTATGCTGTTGGCCTAGCTTTTTAGGCCTCATTGAGGCCGTTTGGGGAATACGTCTGTAGTCTTTTAATCCATCTCCTTTCTGCTCTTTTTCTTTGGAGTTTTGACCCGTTTATGTTGGTTTCCAGCCCCAGGATTGCTAAGGAATACATTCCATGCTCCAGGAAGTGCCTGCTAACTGGTCTGTTTTAGTTTCCTGTTCTGATATTACTGAGGTACCCTGTGAGTCAGGTTCTCAAGCTGTTGCCCGTCTCCCCTATGTATATAATATGGCATTGCTTACACTGGATTGCATATACTACGTTCTTTTACTCACAAGTAATCCTCTGCTCTACCTCGGCCCACTTTCCTGTAACTCTGTTGTGTATGCTTTTTGAAATTCTTATGTATATGCACGCCCTGCAGTTTCCCACCTCGCAGTTTGGTGCTGTTCGTACTTTGGTACTGACTAGCATGTCTTTTAAGTTTCTACCCCTTTTGAAGGCTGAGACGATGGTGTATTGCCCAGTGTCGACCCTTCCACTTTTAGCTCTTCAAAGTGTGTTTTAACTGTGTTGTGGATATTCACTGCCATCCCACTGTATCCTGTTACCAAGGGTAGTTTCTGTGTTGTGTTGTCCCGTGGTCGGGGATTTGTTATACTTTTTAAGAAGTCAGGATTGATGTGTCTGAGTCTCCGTCTGCTGTAGCCCCTGTGTCTAAGTGCAGAGAAGAGGAAGTAGTGGCTTGGTGGAAGTCCCCTGCCCTGGTGCAAATGCGTTGAAACCGGGTCAGCTGTCCTTTGACAATGCCTCTGAAGGTGTGTTTGGGATGGTGGCTCCCGGTGTGTAGGAGGGTGTGTGTGTCTGTGGTTTTAAAGAATACTTTGGTGGCTACTTTCTGGCTGCCATTTCTGCTGCTTGTTTAAATACCGTAGTGTCCAGCAAGTCAATTTTCTCCCTATCTGTTGCGGCCTTAACCTTAATGGATGGATGATGAGTGTTTAGGATTTGAATAAATTCCTCTAATTCTACTTCCGAGTGCGTCCACACTCCCCAAATGTCATCCAGGTATCTATAGAGACACATGGGATTCTTGGGGCACTTTTGATAAACAGTTTCCTCCCATTTTGCCATGTATATATTGGCATTGGCTGGAGCAAACTTCTTTCCCATCGCTGTGCCCTTGACTTGTAAGTAGAATTCATTATTGAATTCAAAGTCATTTTTAGTCAGGCTGAGATGAAGGAGTTCTATCAAGGCCTCGTCTGGTCTCTCTAGCTGAGGGTTCTCCCGAAGAATATCCCTCACTGCCTCTATACCCCTATCCGTTTCTATATTAGTGTACAGGCTTTCAATGTCCATGGTGAAGAGTATGGCCTCAGGGGGCACTGACATGGAATGGACTATCTGGACAAAGTGGTACGTGTCCTTGATGTAGCTGGAGTGTTTCTGCGATAGTGGGTTAAGGAAGGCATCAAGGTATGCTGCTATCCTGTATGGCTCACTGCCGCAGTCCGACACGATGGGCCTGCCAGGTCGTATTTTTCCCAGAATAGTCCATCAGTCTGGGTTCTTGTGTATTTTGGGGAGGATCTAGAACCTTCTTGCTCGTGGCTGTATCCCTGTCAGGTACTCCACCTGCTTCTTCCCGAGGTATTTAGTCCTTTTTAGTTCTCGCAGAATGTTCCTAATTTCTGTGTGTGTTTCCCAGTATATAGGTTCCTTTAGTTTAGTACAGTGTTCCGTGTTGTTTAATTGCCTGTGTGCCTCAAATAGATATTGCTGTTTGTCCATGATCACTATGCTGCTCCCTTTATCTGCTGGTTTGATAACAATATCCATATTTTCCCTCAACTCCTTCAGGGCTGCTCTCTCCTTCCTGGTTAAATAGGGCTTATCCTGTACCTCTCTCTCCCTCTCCATTATCTCATCCAGTGTGTTCTCAAATTGTAGGACCACTTCTGACCTGTACCTCCTCTTGGGCATCCAGTCTGAGGGAGGGGTGAAAGGGGTCTTTCTACATTCTGACTCCCCAAATGAGTCGATGAGTACCACTCTCCTGTAGAACTTATCCATGTCCCCATCAATCTGCTCCTTATGGAGTTTTGCAGTTGGTACAAAAGTGAGGCCCCTGTTCAGAACCTTTTCCTATTAGTTGCTGTTTAGTCGCTGTTGCTGGTTGATGTGACCTATTGTTTATTGCAAAGGAAAGGATAACCTTCTTAGTTTCCAGCTGTGGTACTAACTTTGTCAGGATAACAGTGGCATGGGTGAATTTGGCTCCCGGAAAGCTGTCCAATTGAACATCCTTATTAGGGCATCTTTTGATCCTGGAAATGTTAGAGTCCCCTATAATTAGTATAGGCTTAAGGGGCCTTAGTTCCCAAGTTACATTTTTCTGTTTAGAGTGAGGATGCCTCGCTATTTGACCCTCCTGGTTATTGCAAGTAGGGGTTACCTGTCCTCTTGTTTGTCCCATGTCCTCCGACTCTCGGGTTGTGTGGTTCACTGGGGTGGAAGACTTGCTCGGTCCTCGTGTACTGGCTCCTGTTGTCTGTGTGCCCATCCGCACTGGTGTGGTGTGTGGTGCTGATTCCCCGGAGCCTTGGGTCGTGGAGGCCTTGGGGACGGCGGGCTGGGGCTCCCCTGCTCGTAGGATGGATTGCGTCTTCTCCGAGCGGCTCATGGGTGGGGAGGGCCACATCTGGCGACTTCTCTGTTCCTGTGACTGTCGCAGTGGGGCGACGTCGGCGTCGAGTGGGTTAACTAGCTGCAGCGCCCTCTCGTGCCCGGTGTCGGAACTCCCACTGCAGGTGTCGGCGCTGGGAGGACTAAATAGCTCCAGCGCCCACTCGTGGACGGTGTCGGAACTCCCACTGCAGGTGTCGGCGCTGGGAGGACTAAATAGCTCCAGCGCCCACTCGTGGACGGTGTCGGAACTCCCACTGCAGGTGTCGGCGCTGGGAGGACTAAATAGCTCCAGCGCCCACTCGTGCACGGTGTCGGAACTCCCACTGCAGGTGTCGGCGCTGGGAGGACTAAATAGCTCCAGCGCCCACTCGTGGACGGTGTCGGAACTCCCACTGCACGTGTTGTTCTCAGGACCTGTTGGTCTGAGACAGTTGAAGTTCCAGTTCAAGTTCGATTGGATGACATCTGGGGAGAGTGGACGCACTCTGAGGTAGAGTTACAGGAATTTATTCAAATCCTAAACACTCATCATCCATCCATTAAGGTTAAGGCCGCAAGAGATAGGGAGAAAATTGACTTGCTGGACACTACGGTATTTAAACAAGCGCAAGAAAATGGCAGCCAGAAACTAGCCATCAAAATATTCTTTAAAACCACAGACACTCACACCCTCCTACACACAGGGAGCCACCAACCCAAACACACCTTCAGAGGCATTCTCAAAGGACAGCTGACCCGGTTTCAACGCATTTTCACCAGGGCAGAGGACTTACAACAAGCCACTACTATCCTCTTCTCTGCACTTAGACACAGGGGCAACAGCAGACGGATACTCAGACACATCAAATCTGACTTTTTAAAAAGTTTCACGAATCCCCGACCAAGGAACAACACAATACAGAAACTAACCTTGGTAACAGGATACAATGGTATGGCAGTGAATATCCACAAGACAGTTAAAACACAATTTTAAGAACTAAAAGCAGAAGGAGGGACACTGGGACAATACACCATCGTCTCAACCTTCAAACGGGGTAGAAACTTAAAAGACATACTAGTCAGTACCAAAGTATGAACAGCACCAAACTGCGAGGTGGGAAACTGCAGGGTGTGCATATACATAAGAATTTCAAAAAGCATACACAGCAGAGCTACAGGAAAGTGGGCCGAGATAGAGAGAGGATAACTTGCGAACAAAAGAATGTAGTATATGCAATCCAGTGTAAGCAATGCCATATTATACACATAGGGGAGACGGGCAACAGCTTGAGAACCAGACTCACAGGACACCTCAGTAATATCACAAGAGGAACCCAAAACAGACCAGTTAGCAGGCACTTCCTGGAGCATGGAATGTATTCTTTAGCAATCCTGGGCCTGGAAACCAACATAAACTGGTCAAACCTCCAAAGAAAAAGAGCAGAGAGGAGATGGATTGAAAGACTACAGACCCCAAATGGACTAAACAAGGCCTAAAAAGCCAGGACAACAATATAAAATATACCCACTGGAGGGCCAACACTGCACCCAATATTTAAAAACATTGAGAAAAATAGAGGAGGGAGGAAGATGAATATCCTCATCAGTCACCCACCCTGAAACAAAATTAAGGCAGGTGAACATTAAATAAGAAAGGTACGTCTTCCTTGGAAATAGAGCCTAACAACTAGGCCCCAGAACGGAAACTGACTCCCCAAATGGAAAGGGATAACGTGAGAAATTATAACTCTGCAAGGGATAACCACTAGAAAGAATAGACTTGTAACGACAAGATTGATAGGCAATGTCCACTATTGTAACTTAAACTCCAGAATGGATGTTGAAGAGGAGGAAGATCCCAGTAAAGGAAAGTTGAGGACCGAGATGATGGTGACGTGGGCCAAAAACAAAGTGGCAGGATAAAGTGATACTGCATCTCCAATACGAGATCCACAAACAGGAGAGTGATATTTTGCCCAATACCCGCATACTCGCATCGATGTCGAACTCGAACTGGAAATTGAAGATGAACTCTAAGTCGAATTCGAAGTCGAAGCCGAATTCGAAGTCGAAGTCGAAGTCGAAGTCGAACTCGCAGTCGAACTCGAAGTCGAACTCGAAATCGAACTCGAAGTCGACTTCGATGTCGATCTTGAAGTCGAACTCCAACTCCAACTCGAAGTCCAACTCGAAATCGACCTCAAGGTCGAACTCGAAGTCAAACTCGAAGTCGAAATCCAACCTGAACTCGAACTCGAAGTCGCACTCGAAGTCGAATTCGAACTCGAACTCGAAGTCGCACTGGAAGTCGAACTCTAAGGGGAAGTCGAACTCGAATTCCAACTCGAAGACGACCTCGAAATCGAATTCGAAAACGAATTCGAGGTCGAACTCGAACTCGAAATCGAAGTTCAACTCGAAGTCGAACTCGAAGTCGCACGAGAAGTCGAATTCTAAGTGGAAGTTGAACTCGAAGTCGAAGTCGAACTCGAATTCAAACTATAAAACGAACTCGAAGGCGAACTTGAAGGCGAACTCGAAGTCCTAGTCGAAGTCAAACTCAAAGCGAGGTCGAAGTCAAACTCGAAGTCGCAGTCAAACTCGAACCGAAGATAAGTCGAACTCAAAGTCGAGTTTGAAGCCGAAGTCGAAATCGAAGTCGAGTTCGAAGCCGAAGACGAACTCGAACTCGAACACGAAATCGAACTCGAAGTCGAAATCCAAGTCGAATTCGAACTCGAACTCGGAGTCGCACTGTAGATCGAACTTCAAGGAGAAGTCGAACTCGAAGTCGAAGTCGAACTCGAACTCGAAGTCGAACACCAACTCAAATTCAAAGTCGAACTCGAAGCCCAACTCGAAGACGAACTCGAAATCGAACTCGAAGTCGAATTCGAGGTTGAACTCGAACTCGAAATCGAAGTTGAACTTGAAGACGAACTCCAAGACGAAGTCGAATTCGAACTCGAACTCGAAGTCGAAATCGAATTCGAACTCGAACTCGAACTCGGAGACGAAGTCGAAGTCGAAGACGAACTGACAGGCGAACTCGCAGTCGAATTCGAAGTCGAACTCGAAATCGAACTCGAAATCAAAGACGAACTCCAAGTCGAATTCGAACTCGAATTCGAAGTCGAACTCGAATTCACACACGAAGTCGCATGACAAGTCGAATTCAAATGGAAGTCGAACTCGAAGTCGAAGTCGAACTCGAATTCCAACTCGAAGGCGAACTCGAAGTCGTAGTCGGTCAAGCTCGAAGCGAGGTCGAAGGCGAACTCGAAGTCGTAGTCGAAGTCAATCTCGAAGCGAGGTCGAAGTCGAACTCGAAGTCGAATTCGAAGTCGAAGTCAAACTCGAAGCGAAGATAATTCGAACTCGAAGTCGAGTTCGAAGCCGAAGTCGAACTCCAATTCCAACGCGAAGACAAACTCGAAAGCGAACTGGAAGTCGAAGTCGCAGTCAAACTCGAAGCGAAGATAAGTCGAACTCGAAGTCGAACTCGAATTCGAAGTAGAACTCGAACTCCAACTCGAAGGCGAACTCGAAGTCGTAGTCGAATTCAAGTCGAAGCGAAGGCGAAGTCGAAGTCGAAGACGAACTGGCAGGCGAACTCGAAGTCGTAGTCGAAGTCAAACTCGAAGTCGAGCTCGAACTCGAACTCGAAATCGAAGTTGAACTCGGAGTCGAACTCGAAGTCGAGTTCGAAGCCGAAGTCGAACTCGAACTCGAAGTCGAAATCGAAGTCGAATTCGAACTCGAAGTCGCACTGGAAGTCGAACTCTAAGGGGAAGTCGAACTCGAAGTCGAAGTCGAACTCGAATGCCAACTCGAAGACGAACTCGGAGTCGAACTCGAAGTCGAGTTCGAAGCCGAAGTCGAACTCCAACTCGAAGTCGAAATCGAAGTCGAATTCGAACTCGAACTCGAAGTCGCACTGGAAGTCGAACTCTAAGGGGAAGTCGAACACGAAGTCGAAGTAGAATTCGAATTCCAACTCGAAGCCCAACTCGAAGGCGAACTCGAAGTCGAACTCGAATTCCATCTCGAAGACGAACTGGAAGGCGAACTCGAAGTCATAGTCGAAGTCAAGCTCGAAGCGAGGTCGAAGTTGATCTCGAAGTCGAAGTCGAACTCGAAGCGAAGATAAGTCGAGCTCTAAGTCGAAGTCGAACTCGAATTCCAACTCGAAGACTCACTCGAAGGCGAACTCGAATTCGAAGTCGAAGTCAAACTCGAAGGGAAGATAAGTCGAACTCGAAGTCGAACTCGAAGTCGAATTCGAGGTTGAACTCGAACTCGAAATCGAAGTTGAACTTGAAGACGAACTCCAAGACGAAGTCGAATTCGAACTCGAACTCGAAGTCGAAATCGAATTCGAACTCGAACTCGAACTCGGAGACGAAGTCGAAGTCGAAGACGAACTGACAGGCGAACTCGCAGTCGAATTCGAAGTCGAACTCGAAATCGAACTCGAAATCAAAGACGAACTCCAAGTCGAATTCGAACTCGAATTCGAAGTCGAACTCGAATTCACACACGAAGTCGCATGACAAGTCGAATTCAAATGGAAGTCGAACTCGAAGTCGAAGTCGAACTCGAATTCCAACTCGAAGGCGAACTCGAAGTCGTAGTCGGTCAAGCTCGAAGCGAGGTCGAAGTCGAGTTCGAAGCCGAAGTCGAACTCCAATTCCAACGCGAAGACAAACTCGAAAGCGAACTGGAAGTCGAAGTCGCAGTCAAACTCGAAGCGAAGATAAGTCGAACTCGAAGTCGAACTCGAATTCGAAGTAGAACTCGAACTCCAACTCGAAGGCGAACTCGAAGTCGTAGTCGAATTCAAGTCGAAGCGAAGGCGAAGTCGAAGTCGAAGACGAACTGGCAGGCGAACTCGAAGTCGTAGTCGAAGTCAAACTCGAAGTCGAGCTCGAACTCGAACTCGAAATCGAAGTTGAACTCGGAGTCGAACTCGAAGTCGAGTTCGAAGCCGAAGTCGAACTCGAACTCGAAGTCGAAATCGAAGTCGAATTCGAACTCGAAGTCGCACTGGAAGTCGAACTCTAAGGGGAAGTCGAACTCGAAGTCGAAGTCGAACTCGAATGCCAACTCGAAGACGAACTCGGAGTCGAACTCGAAGTCGAGTTCGAAGCCGAAGTCGAACTCCAACTCGAAGTCGAAATCGAAGTCGAATTCGAACTCGAACTCGAAGTCGCACTGGAAGTCGAACTCTAAGGGGAAGTCGAACACGAAGTCGAAGTAGAATTCGAATTCCAACTCGAAGCCCAACTCGAAGGCGAACTCGAAGTCGAACTCGAATTCCATCTCGAAGACGAACTGGAAGGCGAACTCGAAGTCATAGTCGAAGTCAAGCTCGAAGCGAGGTCGAAGTTGATCTCGAAGTCGAAGTCGAACTCGAAGCGAAGATAAGTCGAGCTCTAAGTCGAAGTCGAACTCGAATTCCAACTCGAAGACTCACTCGAAGGCGAACTCGAATTCGAAGTCGAAGTCAAACTCGAAGGGAAGATAAGTCGAACTCGAAGTCGAAATCGAAAATCGAACTCGCACTCGAAGGCGAAATCCAAGTCGAATTCGAACTCGAATTCCAACTCGAAGGCGAACTCGAAGTCGAAGTCGAAGTCAAATTCGAAGCGAAGATTAGTCGAACTCGGTCGAGTTCGAAGCCGAAATCGAACTCGAACTCGAACTCGAAGTCGCACTGGAAGTCGTACTCTAAGGGGAAGTCGAACTCGAACTCGAAGACGAACTCCAACTCCAATTCAAAGTCGAACTCGAAATCGAACTCGAATTCGAACTCGAAGTCGCACTGGAAGTCGTACTCTAAGGGGAAGTCGAACTCGAAGTCGAAGTCGAACTCGAAGACGAACTCCAACTCCAATTCAAAGTCGAACTCGAAGTCGAAGTCAAACTCGTAGAGAAGATAAGTCGAACTCGAAGTCGAGCTCGAAGCCGAAGTCGAAGTCGAACTCGAAGTCACACTCGAAGTCGAAGTCAAGCTCGAACCGAAGATAAGTCGAACTCGAAGTCGAGTTCGAAGCCGAAGTCGAACTCGAAGTCGAGTTCGAAGCCGAAGACGAACTCGAACTCGAGCACGAAATCGAACTCGAAGTCGAAATCCAAGTCGAATTCGAACTCGAACTCGGAGTCGCACTGTAGATCGAACTTCAAGGAGAAGTCGAACTCGAAGTCGACGTTGAACTTGAGGACGAACTCCAAGCCGAAGTCGAATTCGAACTCGAACTCGAAGTCGAAATCGAATTCGAACTCGAACTCGAACTCGGAGACGAAGTCGAAGTCGAAGACGAACTGGCAGGCGAACTCGCAGTCGAACTCGAAGTCGAAATCGAAATCGAAGTCGAAGTCGAACTCGAAATCGAACTCGAAGTCGAACTCCAAATCGAACTCGAAGTCGCACTCGAAGTCGCACTGGGAGTCCAAATCCAAGTCGAACTCGAAGTCGACTCTAAGTGGAAGTCGAACTCGAATTCCAACTCGAAGACTAAGTCGAAAGCGAACTCAAATTCGCAGTCGAAGTCAAACTCGAAGTGAAGATATGTCGAACTCGAAGTCGAGTTCGAAGCCGAAGTCGAACTCGAACTCAAACTCGAAATCGAAGTCGAATTCGCACTCGAACTCGACGTCGCACTGGAAAGCGAACTCTAAGCGGAGGTCGAACTCGAAGTCGAACTCGAATTCCAACTGCAAGTCGGACTCAAAGGCGAACTCGAATTCGAACTCGTAGAGGAACTCCAACTCCAATTCAAAGTCGAACTCTAAGCCCAACTCGAAGACGAGCTCGAACTCGAACTCGAAGTCACACTCGAAGTCGCACTAGCAGTGCAACTCCAAGTCGAACTCTAAATGGAAGTCGAACTCTAAGGGGAAGTCGAACTCGAAGTCGAAGTCGAACTCGAAGTCGAAGACGAACTCGAAGTCGAAGTCAAGCTCGAAGCGAATTCGAAGTCGAACTCGAAGACGAAGTCGAAGTCGAAGACGAACTGGCAGGCGAACTCGCAGTCGAACTCGAATTCGAACTCGAACTCGAAGTCGCACTGGAAGTCGAACTCTAAGGGGAAGTCGAACTCGAAGTCGAAGTCGAACTCGAATTCCAACTCGAAGACTAACTCGAAATCGAACTCGAAGACGAACTCGAAGTCGTAGTCGAAGTGAAGCTCGAAGCGACGTCGATGTCGAACTCGAAGACGAAGTCGAAATCGAAGTCGAATTGGAACTCGAACTCGAAGTCCCACTGGAAGTCGAACTCGAAGGGGAAGTCGAACTCGAAGTCGAAGTCGAAATCGAATTCCTACTCGAAGACTAACTCGAAATCGAACTCGAAGGCGAACTCGAAGTCGTAGTCGAAGTGAAGCTCGAAGCGACGTCGATGTCGAACTCGAAGACGAAGTCGAAATCGAAGTCGAATTGGAACTCGAACTCGAAGTCGCACTGGAAGTCGAACTCGAAGGGGAAGTCGAACTCGAAGTCGAAGTCGAAATCGAATTCCTACTCGAAGACTAACTCGAAATCGAACTCGAAGGCGAACTCGAAGTCGTAGTCGAAGTCAAACTCGAAGCGACGTCGATGTCGAACTCGAAGACGAAGTCGAAGTCGAAGACGAACTGACAGGCGAACTCGCAGTCGAACTCGAAGTCGAACTCGAAGTCGCACTGGAAGTCAAACTCTAAGGGGAAGTCGAACTCGAATTCCAACTCGAAGACGAACTCAAAGGCGAATTCGAAGTCGAAGTCGATCTCGAAGTCGAAATCGAAGTCGAACTCGAACTCGAATTCCAACTCGAAGACTAACTCGAAGGCGAACTCGAAGTCGAAGTCGAAGTCAAATTCGACGCGAAGATTAGTCGAAATCGAAGTCGAGTTCGAAGCCGAAGTCGAACTGGAACTCGAACTCGAAGTCGCACTGGAAGTCGTACTCTAAGGGGAAGTCGAACTCGAAGTCGCACTGGAATTCAAACTCTAAGGGGAAGTCGAACTCGAAGTCGAAGTCGAACTCGAAGACGAACTCAAAGGCGAACTCGAAGTCGTAGTCGAAGTCAAGCTCGAAGACGAAGTCCAAGTCAAAGACGAACTGGCAGGCGAACTCGCAGTCGAACTCGAAGTCGAACTAGAACTCGAACTCGAAGTCGAAGTCGAATTCGAACTCGAAGTCGCACTCGAAGTCGCACTAGGAGTCCAACTCCAAGTCGCGCTCGAAGTCGAAGTCGAAGGCAAACTCCAAGCGAAGATAAGTCGAACTCGAAGTCGAGCTCGAAGCCGAAGTCGAACTCGAACTCGAACTCGAAATCGAAGTTGAACTCGGAGACGAACTCGAAGTCGAGTTCGAAGCCGAAGTCGACCTCGAACTCGAAGTCGAAATCGAAGTCGACTTCGAACTCGAACTCGAAGTCGCACTGGAAGTCAAACTCTAAGGGGAAGTCGAACTCGAAGTCGAAGTCGAAGGCAAACGCCAAGCGAAGATAAGTCGAACTCGAAGTCGAGCTCGAAGCCGAAGTCGAACTCGAACTCGAACTCGAACTCGAAATCGAAGTTGAACTCGGAGACGAACTCCAACTCCAATTCAAAGTCGAACTCGAAATCGAACTCGAATTCGAACTCGAAGTCGCACTGGAAGTCGTACTCTAAGGGGAAGTCGAACTCGAAGTCGAAGTCGAACTCGAAGACGAACTCCAACTCCAATTCAAAGTCGAACTCGAAGTCGAAGTCAAACTCGTAGAGAAGATAAGTCGAACTCGAAGTCGAGCTCGAAGTCGAAGTCGAACTCGAAGTCACACTCGAAGTCGAAGTCAAGCTCGAACCGAAGATAAGTCGAACTCGAAGTCGAGTTCGAAGCCGAAGTCGAACTCGAAGTCGAGTTCGAAGCCGAAGACGAACTCGAACTCGAACACGAAATCGAACTCGAAGTCGAAATCCAAGTCGAATTCGAACTCGAACTCGGAGTCGCACTGTAGATCGAACTTCAAGGAGAAGTCGAACTCGAAGTCGACGTTGAACTTGAGGACGAACTCCAAGACGAAGTCGAATTCGAACTCGAACTCGAAGTCGAAATCGAATTCGAACTCGAACTCGAACTCGGAGACGAAGTCGAAGTCGAAGACGAACTGGCAGGCGAACTCGCAGTCGAACTCGAAGTCGAAATCGAAATCGAAGTCGAAGTCGAACTCGAAATCGAACTCGAAGTCGAACTCCAAATCGAACTCGAAGTCGCACTCGAAGTCGCACTGGGAGTCCAAATCCAAGTCGAACTCGAAGTCGACTCTAAGTGGAAGTCGAACTCGAATTCCAACTCGAAGACTAAGTCGAAAGCGAACTCAAATTCGCAGTCGAAGTCAAACTCGAAGTGAAGATATGTCGAACTCGAAGTCGAGTTCGAAGCCGAAGTCGAACTCGAACTCAAACTCGAAATCGAAGTCGAATTCGCACTCGAACTCGACGTCGCACTGGAAAGCGAACTCTAAGCGGAGGTCGAACTCGAAGTCGAAGTCGAACTCGAATTCCAACTGCAAGTCGGACTCAAAGGCGAACTCGAATTCGAACTCGTAGAGGAACTCCAACTCCAATTCAAAGTCGAACTCTAAGCCCAACTCGAAGACGAGCTAGAACTCGAACTCGAAGTCACACTCGAAGTCGCACTAGCAGTGCAACTCCAAGTCGAACTCTAAATGGAAGTCGAACTCTAAGGGGAAGTCGAACTCGAAGTCGAAGTCGAACTCGAAGTCGAAGACGAACTCGAAGTCGAAGTCAAGCTCGAAGCGAATTCGAAGTCGAACTCGAAGACGAAGTCGAAGTCGAAGACGAACTGGCAGGCGAACTCGCAGTCGAACTCGAATTCGAACTCGAACTCGAAGTCGCACTGGAAGTCGAACTCTAAGGGGAAGTCGAACTCGAAGTCGAAGTCGAACTCGAATTCCAACTCGAAGACTAACTCGAAATCGAACTCGAAGACGAACTCGAAGTCGTAGTCGAAGTGAAGCTCGAAGCGACGTCGATGTCGAACTCGAAGACGAAGTCGAAATCGAAGTCGAATTGGAACTCGAACTCGAAGTCGCACTGGAAGTCGAACTCGAAGGGGAAGTCGAACTCGAAGTCGAAGTCGAAATCGAATTCCTACTCGAAGACTAACTCGAAATCGAACTCGAAGGCGAACTCGAAGTCGTAGTCGAAGTCAAACTCGAAGCGACGTCGATGTCGAACTCGAAGACGAAGTCGAAGTCGAAGACGAACTGACAGGCGAACTCGCAGTCGAACTCGAAGTCGAACTCGAAGTCGCACTGGAAGTCAAACTCTAAGGGGAAGTCGAACTCGAATTCCAACTCGAAGACGAACTCAAAGGCGAATTCGAAGTCGAAGTCGATCTCGAAGTCGAAATCGAAGTCGAACTCGAACTCGAATTCCAACTCGAAGACTAACTCGAAGGCGAACTCGAAGTCGAAGTCGAAGTCAAATTCGACGCGAAGATTAGTCGAAATCGAAGTCGAGTTCGAAGCCGAAGTCGAACTGGAACTCGAACTCGAAGTCGCACTGGAAGTCATACTCTAAGGGGAAGTCGAACTCGAAGTCGCACTGGAATTCAAACTCTAAGGGGAAGTCGAACTCGAAGTCGAAGTCGAAGTCAAATTCGACGCGAAGATTAGTCGAAATCGAAGTCGAGTTCGAAGCCGAAGTCGAACTGGAACTCGAACTCGAAGTCGCACTGGAAGTCGTACTCTAAGGGGAAGTCGAACTCGAAGTCGCACTGGAATTCAAACTCTAAGGGGAAGTCGAACTCGAAGTCGAAGTCGAACTCGAAGACGAACTCAAAGGCGAACTCGAAGTCGTAGTCGAAGTCAAGCTCGAAGACGAAGTCCAAGTCAAAGACGAACTGGCAGGCGAACTCGCAGTCGAACTCGAAGTCGAACTAGAACTCGAACTCGAAGTCGAAGTCGAATTCGAACTCGAAGTCGCACTCGAAGTCGCACTAGGAGTCCAACTCCAAGTCGCGCTCGAAGTCGAAGTCGAAGGCAAACTCCAAGTTGAACTCGGAGACGAACTCGAAGTTGAACTCGGAGACGAACTCGAAGTCGAGTTCGAAGCCGAAGTCGAACTCGAACTCGAAGTCGAAATCGAAGTCGACTTCGAACTCGAACTCGAAGTCGCACTGGAAGTCGTACTCTAAGGGGAAGTCGAACTCGAACTCGAAGACGAACTCCAACTCCAAATCAAAGTCGAACTCGAAGTCGAACTCGAAGTCGCACTGGAAGTCAAACTCTAAGGGGAAGTCGAACTCGAAGTCGAAGTCGAAGGCAAACGCCAAGAGAAGATAAGTCGAACTCGAAGTCGAGCTCGAAGCCGAAGTCGAAGTCGAACTCGAACTCGAACTCGAACTCGAAATCGAAGTTGAACTCGGAGACGAACTCGAAGTTGAACTCGGAGACGAACTCGAAGTCGAGTTCGAAGCCGAAGTCGAACTCGAACTCGAAGTCGAAATCGAAGTCGACTTCGAACTCGAACTCGAAGTCGCACTGGAAGTCGTACTCTAAGGGGAAGTCGAACTCGAACTCGAAGACGAACTCCAACTCCAAATCAAAGTCGAACTCGAAGTCGAACTCGAAGTCGCACTGGAAGTCAAACTCTAAGGGGAAGTCGAACTCGAAGTCGAAGTCGAAGGCAAACGCCAAGAGAAGATAAATCGAACTCGAAGTCGAGCTCGAAGCCGAAGTCGAACTCGAACTCGAACTCGAACTCGAAATCGAAGTTGAACTCGGAGACGAACTCGAAGTTGAACTCGGAGACGAAGTCGAAGTCGAAGACGAACTGACAGGCGAACTCGCAGTCGAACTCGAAGTCGCACTGGAAGTCAAACTCTAAGGAGAAGTCGAACTCGAATTCCAACTCGAAGACGAACTCAAAGGCGAATTCGAAGTCGAAGTGGATCTCGAAGTCGAAATCGAAGTCGAACTCGAACTCGAATTCCAACTCGAAGACTAACTCGAAGGCGAACTCGAAGTCGAAGTCGAAGTCAAATTCGACGCGAAGATTAGTCGAAATCGAAGTCGAGTTCGAAGCCGAAGTCGAACTGGAACTCGAACTCGAAGTCGCACTGGAAGTCGCACTCTAAGGGGAAGTCGAACTCGAAGTCGCACTGGAATTCAAACTCTAAGGGGAAGTCGAACTCGAAGTCGAAGTCGAACTCGAAGACGAACTCAAAGGCGAACTCGAAGTCGTAGTCGAAGTCAAGCTCGAAGACGAAGTCCAAGTCAAAGACGAACTGGCAGGCGAACTCGCAGTCGAACTCGAACTCGAAGTCGAAGTCGAATTCGAACTCGAAGTCGCACTCGAAGTCGCACTAGGAGTCCAACTCCAAGTCGCGCTCGAAGTCGAAGTCGAAGGCAAACTCCAAGCAAAGATAAGTCGAACTCGAAGTCGCACTAGGAGTCCAACTCCAAGTCGAACTCGAAGTCGAAGTCGAAGGCAAACGCCAACAGAAGATAAGTCGAACTCGAAGTCGAGCTCGAAGCCGAAGTCGAACTCGAACTCGAACTCGAAATCGAAGTTGAACTCGGAGACGAACTCGAAGTCGAGTTCGAAGCCGAAGTCGACCTCGAACTCGAAGTCGAAATCGAAGTCGACTTCGAACTCGAACTCGAAGTCGCACTGGAAGTCAAACTCTAAGGGGAAGTCGAACTCGAAGTCGAAGTCGAAGGCAAACGCCAAGCGAAGATAAGTCGAACTCGAAGTCGAGCTCGAAGCCGAAGTCGAACTCGAACTCGAACTCGAAATCGAAGTTGAACTCGGAGACGAACTCGAAGTCGAGTTCGAAGCCGAAGTCGAACTCGAACTCGAAGTCGAAATCGAAGTCGCACTGGAAGTCAAACTCTAAGGGGAAGTCGAACTCGAAGTCGAACTCGAATTCCACCTCGAAGACTAACTCGAAATCGAACTCGAAGGCGAACTCGAAGTCGTAGTCGAAGTCAAGCTCGAAGCGAGGTCGAAGTCGAACTCGAATTCGAAGTCGAACTCGAATTCCAACTCGAAGACGAACTCGAAATCGAATTCGAAGTCGAACTCGAAGCCGAACTCGAACTCGAACTCGAAATCAAAGACGAACTCGAAGTCGAATTCGAACTCGAAGTCACACTCGATGTCGCACGAGAAGTCGACTTTAAATGGAAGTCGAACTCGACGTCGAAGTCGAACTCAAATTCCAACTCGAAGGCAAACTCGAATTCGAAGTCGAAGTCAAACTCGAAGCGAAGATAAGTCGAACTCGAAGTCGAGCTCGAAGCCGAAGTCGAACTCCAATTCCAACACGAAGACGAACCCGAAAGCGAAGTCGAGTTCGAAGCCGAAGTCGAACTCGAACGCGAACTCGAAGTCGCACTGGAAGTCAAACTCTAAGGGGAAGTCGAACTCGAAGTCGAAGTCGAGGGCAAACGCCAAGCGAAGATAAGTCGAACTCGAAGTCGAGCTCGAAGCCGAAGTCGAACTCGAACTCGAACTCGAAATCGAAGTTGAACTCGGAGACGAACTCGAAGTCGAGTTCGAAGCCGAAGTCGAACTCGAACTCGAAGTCGAAATCGAAGTGGCACTGGAAGTCAAACTCTAAGGGGAAGTCGAACTCGAAGTCGAACTCGAATTCCACCTCGAAGACTAGCTCGAAATCGAACTCGAAGGCGAACTCGAAGTCGTAGTCGAAGTCAAGCTCGAAGCGAGGTCGAAGTCGAACTCGAATTCGAAGTCGAACTCGAATTCCAACTCGAAGACTAACTCGAATTCGAACTCGAACTCGAAGTCGCACTGGAAGTCGACCTCTAAGGGGAAGTCGAACTCGAAGTTGAAGTCGAATTGGAAGTCGAAGTCGAACTCGAATTCCAACTCGAAGACGAACTCGAAATCGAATTCGAAGTCGAACTCGAAGCCGAACTCGAACTCGAACTCGAAATCAAAGACGAACTCGAAGTCGAATTCGAACTCGAAGTCACACTCGATGTCGCACGAGAAGTCGACTTTAAATGGAAGTCGAACTCGACGTCGAAGTCGAACTCAAATTCCAACTCGAAGGCAAACTCGAATTCGAAGTCGAAGTCAAACTCGAAGCGAAGATAAGTCGAACTCGAAGTCGAGCTCGAAGCCGAAGTCGAACTCCAATTCCAACACGAAGACGAACCCGAAAGCGAAGTCGAGTTCGAAGCCGAAGTCGAACTCGAACGCGAACTCGAATTCGAAGTCCAACTCGAACTCCAACTTGAAGGCGAACTCGAAGTCGTTGTCGAAGTCAAGCTCGAAGCGAAGGCGAAGTCGAACTCGAAGACGAAGTCGAAATCGAAGTCGAAGACGTACTAGCAGGCGAACTCCAAGTCGTAGTCGAAGACAAACTCGAAGTCGAGCTCGAACTCGAACTCGAAATCGAAGTTGAACTCGGAGTCGAACTCGAAGTCACGTTCGAAGCTGAAGTCGAAGTCGAAATCGAAGTCGAATTCGAACTCGAACTCGAAGTCGCACTGGAAGTCGAAATCTAAGGGGAAGTCGAACTCGAAGTCGAAGTCGAACTCGAATTCCAACGAAGACGAACTCGAAGTCGAATTCAAGCTCGAAGCGAAGTCGAAGTCGAATTCGAAGACGAAGTCGAAGTCGAAGACGAACTGGCAGGCGAACTCGCAGTCGAACGAAGTCGAACTCGAAGTCGACGTCGAAGTCGACGTCGAAGTCGAATTCGAACTCGAAGTCGCACTAGGAGCCCAACTGCAAGTCGAACTCGAAGTCGAAGTCGAAGTCAATCGCTAAGCGAAGATAAGTCGAACTCGAACTCGAAGTTGAACTCGGAGACGAAGTCGAGTTAGAAGCCGAAGTCGAACTCGAACTCGAAGTCGAAATCGAATTCCAACTCGAAGACTAACTCGAAATCGAACTCGAAGGCCAACTCGAAGTCGTAGTCGAAGTCAAACTCGAAGCGAGGTCGATGTCGAACTCGAAGACGAAGTCGAACTCGAAGACGAACTGGCAGGCAACTCGCAGTCGAACTCGAAGTCGAAGTCGAAGTCGAACTCGAACTCGAAGTCGAAGTCGAATTCGAACTCGAAGTCGCACTCGAAGTCGCACTAGGAGTTCAACTCCAAGTCGAACTCGAAGTCGAAGTCGAAGGCAAACTCCAAGCGAAGATACGTCGTAGTCGAAGTCGAGTTCGAAGCTGAAGTCGAACTCGATCTCGAAATCGAAAATCGAACTCGCACTGGAAGTCGAACTCGAAGTCGAAGTTGAACTCGAATTCCAACTCGAAGACCAGCTCGAAGTCAAATTCGAAGCGAAGATAAGTTGATCTGGAAGTCGAGTTCGAAGCTGAAATCGAACTCGAACTCGAACTCGAAGTCGCACTGGAAGTCGTACTCTAAGGGGAAGTCGAACTCGAACTCGAAGACGAACTCCAACTCCAAATCAAAGTCGAACTCGAAGTCGAAGTCAAACTCGAACTCGAAATCAAAGAGGGTCGCAGTCGAATTCGAACGCAAACTCTAAGTCGAACTCGAAGTCACACTCGAAGTCGCACGAGAAGTCGACGTCGAACTCGAATTCCAACTCAAAGGCGAACTCGAAGGCGAACTCGAAGTCGTAGTCGAATTCGAACTCGAAGTCGCACTCGAAGTCGCACTAGGAGTCCAACTCCAAGTCGCACTCGAAGTCGAAGTCGAAGGCAAACTCCAAGCAAAGATAAGTCGAACTCGAAGTCGAGCTCGAAGCCGAACTCGAACTCGAACTCGAAATCAAAGACGAACTCCAAGTCGAATTCGAACTCGAATTCGAAGTCGAACTCGAAGTCACACTCGAAGTCGCACGAGAAGTCGACGTCGAACTCGAATTCCAACTCAAAGGCGAACTCGAAGGTGAACTCGAAGTCGTAGTCGAAGTCAAGCTCGAAGCGAGGTCGAAGTCGAACTCGAAATCGAAATCGAAGTCGCACTGGAAGTCAAACTCTAAGGGGAAGTCGAACTCGAAGTCGAAGTCGAAGGCAAACGCCAAGCGAAGATAAGTCGAACTCGAAGTCGAGCTCGAAGCCGAAGTCGAACTCGAACTCGAACTCGAAATCGAAGTTGAACTCGGAGACGAACTCGAAGTCGAGTTCGAAGCCGAAGTCGAACTCGAACTCGAAGTCGAAATCGAAGTCGCACTGGAAGTCAAACTCTAAGGGGAAGTCGAACTCGAAGTCGAACTCGAATTCCACCTCGAAGACTAACTCGAAATCGAACTCGAAGGCGAACTCGAAGTCGTAGTCGAAGTCAAGCTCGAAGCGAGGTCGAAGTCGAACTCGAATTCGAAGTCGAACTCGAATTCCAACTCGAAGACTAACTCGAATTCGAACTCGAACTCGAAGTCGCACTGGAAGTCGACCTCTAAGGGGAAGTCGAACTCGAAGTTGAAGTCGAATTGGAAGTCGAAGTCGAACTCGAATTCCAAC
This sequence comes from Mobula birostris, assembly GCF_030028105.1. Classification (NCBI taxonomy): domain Eukaryota; kingdom Metazoa; phylum Chordata; class Chondrichthyes; order Myliobatiformes; family Myliobatidae; genus Mobula; species Mobula birostris. The sequence goes on from NC_092397.1 coordinate 43,782,500, forward strand.
TCGAAGACGAACTCGAAATCGAATTCGAAGTCGAACTCGAAGCCGAACTCGAACTCGAACTCGAAATCAAAGACGAACTCGAAGTCGAATTCGAACTCGAAGTCACACTCGATGTCGCACGAGAAGTCGACTTTAAATGGAAGTCGAACTCGACGTCGAAGTCGAACTCAAATTCCAACTCGAAGGCAAACTCGAATTCGAAGTCGAAGTCAAACTCGAAGCGAAGATAAGTCGAACTCGAAGTCGAGCTCGAAGCCGAAGTCGAACTCCAATTCCAACACGAAGACGAACCCGAAAGCGAAGTCGAGTTCGAAGCCGAAGTCGAACTCGAACGCGAACTCGAAGTCGCACTGGAAGTCAAACTCTAAGGGGAAGTCGAACTCGAAGTCGAAGTCGAGGGCAAACGCCAAGCGAAGATAAGTCGAACTCGAAGTCGAGCTCGAAGCCGAAGTCGAACTCGAACTCGAACTCGAAATCGAAGTTGAACTCGGAGACGAACTCGAAGTCGAGTTCGAAGCCGAAGTCGAACTCGAACTCGAAGTCGAAATCGAAGTGGCACTGGAAGTCAAACTCTAAGGGGAAGTCGAACTCGAAGTCGAACTCGAATTCCACCTCGAAGACTAGCTCGAAATCGAACTCGAAGGCGAACTCGAAGTCGTAGTCGAAGTCAAGCTCGAAGCGAGGTCGAAGTCGAACTCGAATTCGAAGTCGAACTCGAATTCCAACTCGAAGACTAACTCGAATTCGAACTCGAACTCGAAGTCGCACTGGAAGTCGACCTCTAAGGGGAAGTCGAACTCGAAGTTGAAGTCGAATTGGAAGTCGAAGTCGAACTCGAATTCCAACTCGAAGACGAACTCGAAATCGAATTCGAAGTCGAACTCGAAGCCGAACTCGAACTCGAACTCGAAATCAAAGACGAACTCGAAGTCGAATTCGAACTCGAAGTCACACTCGATGTCGCACGAGAAGTCGACTTTAAATGGAAGTCGAACTCGACGTCGAAGTCGAACTCAAATTCCAACTCGAAGGCAAACTCGAATTCGAAGTCGAAGTCAAACTCGAAGCGAAGATAAGTCGAACTCGAAGTCGAGCTCGAAGCCGAAGTCGAACTCCAATTCCAACACGAAGACGAACCCGAAAGCGAAGTCGAGTTCGAAGCCGAAGTCGAACTCGAACGCGAACTCGAATTCGAAGTCCAACTCGAACTCCAACTTGAAGGCGAACTCGAAGTCGTTGTCGAAGTCAAGCTCGAAGCGAAGGCGAAGTCGAACTCGAAGACGAAGTCGAAATCGAAGTCGAAGACGTACTAGCAGGCGAACTCCAAGTCGTAGTCGAAGACAAACTCGAAGTCGAGCTCGAACTCGAACTCGAAATCGAAGTTGAACTCGGAGTCGAACTCGAAGTCACGTTCGAAGCTGAAGTCGAAGTCGAAATCGAAGTCGAATTCGAACTCGAACTCGAAGTCGCACTGGAAGTCGAAATCTAAGGGGAAGTCGAACTCGAAGTCGAAGTCGAACTCGAATTCCAACGAAGACGAACTCGAAGTCGAATTCAAGCTCGAAGCGAAGTCGAAGTCGAATTCGAAGACGAAGTCGAAGTCGAAGACGAACTGGCAGGCGAACTCGCAGTCGAACGAAGTCGAACTCGAAGTCGACGTCGAAGTCGACGTCGAAGTCGAATTCGAACTCGAAGTCGCACTAGGAGCCCAACTGCAAGTCGAACTCGAAGTCGAAGTCGAAGTCAATCGCTAAGCGAAGATAAGTCGAACTCGAACTCGAAGTTGAACTCGGAGACGAAGTCGAGTTAGAAGCCGAAGTCGAACTCGAACTCGAAGTCGAAATCGAATTCCAACTCGAAGACTAACTCGAAATCGAACTCGAAGGCCAACTCGAAGTCGTAGTCGAAGTCAAACTCGAAGCGAGGTCGATGTCGAACTCGAAGACGAAGTCGAACTCGAAGACGAACTGGCAGGCAACTCGCAGTCGAACTCGAAGTCGAAGTCGAAGTCGAACTCGAACTCGAAGTCGAAGTCGAATTCGAACTCGAAGTCGCACTCGAAGTCGCACTAGGAGTTCAACTCCAAGTCGAACTCGAAGTCGAAGTCGAAGGCAAACTCCAAGCGAAGATACGTCGTAGTCGAAGTCGAGTTCGAAGCTGAAGTCGAACTCGATCTCGAAATCGAAAATCGAACTCGCACTGGAAGTCGAACTCGAAGTCGAAGTTGAACTCGAATTCCAACTCGAAGACCAGCTCGAAGTCAAATTCGAAGCGAAGATAAGTTGATCTGGAAGTCGAGTTCGAAGCTGAAATCGAACTCGAACTCGAACTCGAAGTCGCACTGGAAGTCGTACTCTAAGGGGAAGTCGAACTCGAACTCGAAGACGAACTCCAACTCCAAATCAAAGTCGAACTCGAAGTCGAAGTCAAACTCGAACTCGAAATCAAAGAGGGTCGCAGTCGAATTCGAACGCAAACTCTAAGTCGAACTCGAAGTCACACTCGAAGTCGCACGAGAAGTCGACGTCGAACTCGAATTCCAACTCAAAGGCGAACTCGAAGGCGAACTCGAAGTCGTAGTCGAATTCGAACTCGAAGTCGCACTCGAAGTCGCACTAGGAGTCCAACTCCAAGTCGCACTCGAAGTCGAAGTCGAAGGCAAACTCCAAGCAAAGATAAGTCGAACTCGAAGTCGAGCTCGAAGCCGAACTCGAACTCGAACTCGAAATCAAAGACGAACTCCAAGTCGAATTCGAACTCGAATTCGAAGTCGAACTCGAAGTCACACTCGAAGTCGCACGAGAAGTCGACGTCGAACTCGAATTCCAACTCAAAGGCGAACTCGAAGGTGAACTCGAAGTCGTAGTCGAAGTCAAGCTCGAAGCGAGGTCGAAGTCGAACTCGAAATCGAAATCGAAGTCGCACTGGAAGTCGAAATCTAAGGGGAAGTCGAACTCGAAGTCGAAGTCGAACTCGAATTCCAACGAAGACGAACTCGATGTCGAATTCAAGCTCGAAGCGAAGTCGAAGTCGAATTCGAAGACGAAGTCGAAGTCGAAGACGAACTGGCAGGCGAACTCGCAGTCGAACTCGAAGTCGAACTCGAAGTCGAACTCGAAGTCGACGTCGAAGTCGAATTCGAACTCGAAGTCGCACTAGGAGCCCAACTGCAAGTTGAACTCGGAGTCGAACTCGAAGTCACGTTCGAAGCTGAAGTCGAAGTCGAAATCGAAGTCGAATTCGAACTCGAACTCGAAGTCGCACTGGAAGTCGAAATCTAAGGGGAAGTCGAACTCGAAGTCGAAGTCGAACTCGAATTCCAACGAAGACGAACTCGAAGTCGAATTCAAGCTCGAAGCGAAGTCGAAGTCGAATTCGAAGACGAAGTCGAAGTCGAAGACGAACTGGCAGGCGAACTCGCAGTCGAACGAAGTCGAACTCGAAGTCGACGTCGAAGTCGACGTCGAAGTCGAATTCGAACTCGAAGTCGCACTAGGAGCCCAACTGCAAGTCGAACTCGAAGTCGAAGTCGAAGTCAATCGCTAAGCGAAGATAAGTCGAACTCGAACTCGAAGTTGAACTCGGAGACGAAGTCGAGTTAGAAGCCGAAGTCGAACTCGAACTCGAAGTCGAAATCGAATTCCAACTCGAAGACTAACTCGAAATCGAACTCGAAGGCCAACTCGAAGTCGTAGTCGAAGTCAAACTCGAAGCGAGGTCGATGTCGAACTCGAAGACGAAGTCGAACTCGAAGACGAACTGGCAGGCAACTCGCAGTCGAACTCGAAGTCGAAGTCGAAGTCGAACTCGAACTCGAAGTCGAAGTCGAATTCGAACTCGAAGTCGCACTCGAAGTCGCACTAGGAGTTCAACTCCAAGTCGAACTCGAAGTCGAAGTCGAAGGCAAACTCCAAGCGAAGATACGTCGTAGTCGAAGTCGAGTTCGAAGCTGAAGTCGAACTCGATCTCGAAATCGAAAATCGAACTCGCACTGGAAGTCGAACTCGAAGTCGAAGTTGAACTCGAATTCCAACTCGAAGACCAGCTCGAAGTCAAATTCGAAGCGAAGATAAGTTGATCTGGAAGTCGAGTTCGAAGCTGAAATCGAACTCGAACTCGAACTCGAAGTCGCACTGGAAGTCGTACTCTAAGGGGAAGTCGAACTCGAACTCGAAGACGAACTCCAACTCCAAATCAAAGTCGAACTCGAAGTCGAAGTCAAACTCGAACTCGAAATCAAAGAGGGTCGCAGTCGAATTCGAACGCAAACTCTAAGTCGAACTCGAAGTCACACTCGAAGTCGCACGAGAAGTCGACGTCGAACTCGAATTCCAACTCAAAGGCGAACTCGAAGGCGAACTCGAAGTCGTAGTCGAATTCGAACTCGAAGTCGCACTCGAAGTCGCACTAGGAGTCCAACTCCAAGTCGCACTCGAAGTCGAAGTCGAAGGCAAACTCCAAGCAAAGATAAGTCGAACTCGAAGTCGAGCTCGAAGCCGAACTCGAACTCGAACTCGAAATCAAAGACGAACTCCAAGTCGAATTCGAACTCGAATTCGAAGTCGAACTCGAAGTCACACTCGAAGTCGCACGAGAAGTCGACGTCGAACTCGAATTCCAACTCAAAGGCGAACTCGAAGGTGAACTCGAAGTCGTAGTCGAAGTCAAGCTCGAAGCGAGGTCGAAGTCGAACTCGAAATCGAAATCGAAGTCGCACTGGAAGTCGAAATCTAAGGGGAAGTCGAACTCGAAGTCGAAGTCGAACTCGAATTCCAACGAAGACGAACTCGATGTCGAATTCAAGCTCGAAGCGAAGTCGAAGTCGAATTCGAAGACGAAGTCGAAGTCGAAGACGAACTGGCAGGCGAACTCGCAGTCGAACTCGAAGTCGAACTCGAAGTCGAACTCGAAGTCGACGTCGAAGTCGAATTCGAACTCGAAGTCGCACTAGGAGCCCAACTGCAAGTTGAACTCGGAGTCGAACTCGAAGTCACGTTCGAAGCTGAAGTCGAAGTCGAAATCGAAGTCGAATTCGAACTCGAACTCGAAGTCGCACTGGAAGTCGAAATCTAAGGGGAAGTCGAACTCGAAGTCGAAGTCGAACTCGAATTCCAACGAAGACGAACTCGAAGTCGAATTCAAGCTCGAAGCGAAGTCGAAGTCGAATTCGAAGACGAAGTCGAAGTCGAAGACGAACTGGCAGGCGAACTCGCAGTCGAACGAAGTCGAACTCGAAGTCGACGTCGAAGTCGACGTCGAAGTCGAATTCGAACTCGAAGTCGCACTAGGAGCCCAACTGCAAGTCGAACTCGAAGTCGAAGTCGAAGTCAATCGCTAAGCGAAGATAAGTCGAACTCGAACTCGAAGTTGAACTCGGAGACGAAGTCGAGTTAGAAGCCGAAGTCGAACTCGAACTCGAAGTCGAAATCGAATTCCAACTCGAAGACTAACTCGAAATCGAACTCGAAGGCCAACTCGAAGTCGTAGTCGAAGTCAAACTCGAAGCGAGGTCGATGTCGAACTCGAAGACGAAGTCGAACTCGAAGACGAACTGGCAGGCAACTCGCAGTCGAACTCGAAGTCGAAGTCGAAGTCGAACTCGAACTCGAAGTCGAAGTCGAATTCGAACTCGAAGTCGCACTCGAAGTCGCACTAGGAGTTCAACTCCAAGTCGAACTCGAAGTCGAAGTCGAAGGCAAACTCCAAGCGAAGATACGTCGTAGTCGAAGTCGAGTTCGAAGCTGAAGTCGAACTCGATCTCGAAATCGAAAATCGAACTCGCACTGGAAGTCGAACTCGAAGTCGAAGTTGAACTCGAAGTCGCACTAGGAGTCCAACTCCAAGTCGAAGTCGAAGGGAAACTCCAAGCGAAGATAAGACGAACTCGAAGTCGAGCTCGAAGCCGAAGTCGAACTCGAACTCGAAGTCGAACTCGAAGTCACACTCGAAGTCGCACGAGAAGTCGACGTCGAACTCGAATTCCAACTCAAAGGCGAACTCGAAGGTGAACTCGAAGTCGTAGTCGAAGTCAAGCTCGAAGCGAGGTCGAAGTCGAACTCGAAATCGAAATCGAAGTCGCACTGGAAGTCGAAATCTTAGGGGAAGTCGAACTCGAAGTCGAAGTCGAACTCGAATTCCAACGAAGACGAACTCGATGTCGAATTCAAGCTCGAAGCGAAGTCGAAGTCGAATTCGAACTCGAATTCCAACTCGAACTCGAAGTCGCACTGGAAGTCGAACTCTAAGGGGAAGCCGAACTCGAAGTCGAAGTAGAACTCGAATTCCAACTCGAAGGCGAACTCGAACTCGAAATCGAAGTTGAACTCGAAGTCGAAGTCGAACTCGAAGCGAAGATAAGTCGAACTCGAAGTCGAGTTCGAAGCCGAAGTCGAACTCGAACTCGAAATCGAAAATCGAACTCGCACTCGAAGGCGAAATCGAAGTCGAATTCGAACTCGAACTCGATGTCGCCCTGGAAGTCGAACTAGAAGTTGAAGTCGAACTCGAATTCCAACTCAAAGACGAACTCAAAGGCGAATTCGAAGACGAAGTCGATCTCGAAGTCGAAATCGAAGTCGAATTCGAACTCGAAGGCGAACTCGAAGTCGAAGTCGAAGTCAAATTCGAATCGAATATTAGTCGAACTCAAAGTCGAGTTCGAAGCCGAAATCCAATTCGAACTCGAACTCGAAGTCGCACTGGAAGTCGTACTCTAAGGGGATGTCGAACTCGAAGTCGAAGTCAAACTCGTAGCGAAGATAAGTCGAACTCGAAGTCGAGTTCGAAGCCGAAGTCGAACTCGAACTCGAAGTCGAAGTCGAATTCGAAGTCGAACTCGAAGTCGAAATCGAAGTCACACTCGAAGTCGCACGAGAAGTAGAATTCAAATGGAAGTCGAACTCGAATTCGAAGTCGAACTCGAATTCCAACTCGAAGACGAACTCAAATGCGAATTCGAAGTCGAAGTCGATCTCGAAGTCGAATTCGAACTCGAATTCCAACTCGACGGGAACTCGAAGTCGAAGTCGAAGTCAAATTCGACGCGAAGATTAGTCGAACTCGAAGTCGAGTTCGAAGCCGAAATGGAACTCGAACTCGAATTCGAAGTCGCATTGGAAGTCGTACTCTAAGGGGAAGTCGAACTCGAATTCGAACTCGAAGTCGAACTCGAACTCGAAGACGAACTCCAACTCCAATTCAAAGTCGAACTCGAAGTCGAAGTCAAACTCGAACTCGAAATCAAAGACGAACTCGAAGTCGAATTCGAAGTCGAACTCAAATTCGAAGTCGAAGTCGAAGTCGAATTCGAACTCGAAGTCGCACTCGAAGTCGCAGTAGGAGTTCAACTCCAAGTCGAACTCGAAGTCGAAGTCGAAGGCAAACCCCAAGCGAAGATAAGTCGAACTCGAAGTCGAGCTCGAAGCCGAAGTCGAACTCCAACTCGAACTCGAAATCGAAGTTGAACTCGGAGACGAAGTCGAGTTCGAAGCCGAAGTCGAACTCGAACTCGAAGTCGAAATCGAAGTCGAATTCGACCTCGAACTCGAAGTCGCACTAGAAGTCGACTCTAAGGGGAAGTCGAAATCGAACTCGAATTCCAGCTCGAAGACTAACTCGAAATCGAACTCGAAGTCGAAATCGAACTCGAATTCCAGCTCGAAGACGAAGTCGAAGTCGAAGACGAACTGGCAGGCGAACTCGCAGTCGAACTCGAAGTCGAACTCGAACTCGAAATCGAAGTCGAACTCGAAGTCGAAGTCGAAGTCGAACTCGAAGTCGCACTAGGAGTTCAACTTCAAGTCGAACTCGAAGTCGAAGTCGAAGGCAAACTCCAAGCGAAGATAAGTCGAGTTCGAAGCCGAAGTCGAACTCGAACTCGAACTCGAAATCGAAAATCGAACTCGCACTCGAAGGCGAAATCGAAGTCGAATTCGAACTCGAACTCGAAGTCGCACTGGAAGTCAAACTCTAAGGGGAAGTCCAATTCGAAGTCGAAGTCGAAGTCGAAGTCGAATTCCAACTCGAAGACGAACTCGAAGTCGAAGTCAAGCTCGAAGCGAATTCGAAGTCGAAGTCGAAGGCGAACTGGCAGGCGAACTCGCAGTCGAGCTCGAAATCGAACTCGAAGTCGCACTAGGAGTCCAACTCCAAGTCGAACTCGAAGTCGAAGTCGAAGGCAAACGCCAAGAGAAGATAAGTCGAACTCGAAGTCGAGCTTGAAGCCGAAGTCGAACTCGAACTCGAAGTCGCACTGGAAGTCGAACTCTAAGGGGAAGTCGAAGTCGAAGTCGAACTCGAACTCGAAGTCGAAATCGAAGTCGAATTCGAAGTCTAACTCGAACTAGAACTCGAAGTCGCACTGGGAGTCGAACTCTAAGGGGAAGTCGAACACGAAGTCGAAGTAGAACTCGAATTCCAACTCGAAGACGAACTCGAAATCGAACTCGAAGTCGAAATCGAAGTCGAATTCGAACTCGCACTGGAAGTCAAACTCTAAGGGGAAGTCGAACTCGAAAGCGAACTCGAATTCGAAGTGGAACTCGAAGTCGTTGTCGAATTCAAGCTCGAAACGAAGGCATAGTCGAACTCGAAGACGAAGTCGAAATCGAAGTCGAAGACGAACTGGCAGGCGAACTCGAAGTCGCAGTCGAAGTCAAACTCGAAGTCGATCTCGAACTCGAACTCGAAGACGAACTCCAACTCCAATTCAAAGTCGAACTCGAAATCGAACTCGAAGTCGCACTGGAAGTCAAACTCTAAGGGGAAGTCGAACTCGAAGTCGTAGTCGAAGTCAAGCTCGAAGCGAAGCCGAAGTTGAACTCGAAGACGAAGTCGAAGTCGAAGACGAACTGGCAGGCGAACTCGCAGTCGAACTCGAACTCGAACTCGAAGTCGAAGTCGAATTCGAACTAGAACTCGAAGTCGCACTGGAAGTCAAACTCTAAGGGGAAGTCGAACTCGAAGTCGAAGTCGAACTCGAATTCCAACTCGAAGACGAGCTCAAAGGCGAATTGAAAGTCGAAGTCGATCTCGAAATCGAAATCGAAGTCGAATTCGAACTCGAATTCCAACTCGAAATCGAAGTCGAAGTCAAATTCGAAGCGAAGATTAGTCGATCTGGAAGTCGAGTTCGAAGCTGAAATCGAACTCGAACTCGAACTCGAAGTCTCACTGGAAGTCGTACTCTAAGGGGAAGTCGAACTCGAAGACGAACTCCAACTCCAATTCAAAGTCGAACTCGAAATCGAACTCGAAGTCGAACTCGAAATTAAAGACGGTCGCAGTCGAATTCGAACTCAAACTCTAAGTCGAACTCGAAGTCACACTCGAAGTCGCACGAGAAGTCGAATTCAAATGGAAGTCGAACTCGAAGTCGAAGTCGAACTCGAATTCCAACTCGAAGACTAACTCGAAATCGAACTCGAAGTCGAAGTCGAAGTCGAATTCCAACTCGAAGACGAACTTGAAGTCGAAGTCAAGCTCCAAGCGAATTCGAAGTCGAAGTCGAAGGCGAACTGGCGGGCGAACTCGCAGTCGAGCTCGAAATCGAACTCGAAGTCGCACTAGGAGTCCAACTCCAAGTCGAACTCGAAGTCGAAGGCAAACGCCAAGCGAAGATAAGTCGAACTCGAAGTCGAGCTCGAAGCCGAAGTCGAACTCGAACTCGAAGTCGCACTGGAAGTCGAACTCTAATGGGAAGTCGAACTCGAAGTCGAAGTCGAACTCGAAGTCGCACTGGGAGTCGAACTCTAAGGGGTAGTCGAACACGAAGTCGAAGTAGAACTCGAATTCCAACTCGAAGACGAACTCGAAATCGAACTCGAAGTCGAAATCGAAGTCGAATTCGAACTCGTACTCGAAGTCGCACTGGAAGTCAAACTCTAAGGGGAAGTCGAACTCGAACGCGAACTCGAATTCGAAGTGGAACTCGAAGTCATTGTCGAATTCAAGCTCGAAACTAAGGCATAGTCGAACTCGAAGACGAAGTCGAAATCGAAGTCGAAGACGAACTGGCAGGCGAACTCGAAGTCGCAGTCGAAGTCAAACTCGAAGTCGAGTTCGAACTCGAACTCGAAATCGAAGTTGAACTCGGAGTCGAACTTGAAGTCGAGTTCGAAGCTGAAGTCGAACTCGAACTCGAAGACGAACTCCAACTCCAATTCAAAGTCGAATTCGAAATCGAACTCGAAGTCGCACTGGAAGTAAAACTCTAAGGGGAAGTCGAACTCGAAGTCGAAGTCGAACTCGAATTCCAACTCGAAGTCGAACTCGAAGACGAAGTTGAAATCGAAGACGAACTGGCAGGCGAACTCGCAGTCGAACTCGAAGTCGACGTCGAATTCGAATTCGAACTCGAAGTCGAACTCGAAGTCGCACTAGGAGTCCAACTCCAAGTCGAACACGAAGTCGAAGTCGAAGACAAACGCCAAGCGAAGAAAAGTCGAACTCGAATTCCAACTCGAAGACTAACTCGAACTCGAACTCGAAGTCGAAATCGAAGTCGAATTGGAACTCGAACTCGAAGTCGTACTGGAAGTCAAACTCTAAGGGGAAGTCGAACTCGAAGTCGAAGTCGAACTCGAATTCCAACTCGAAGACGAACTCAAAGGCGAACTCGAAGTCGTAGTCGAAGTCAAGCACAAAGCGAAGTCGAAGTTGAACTCGAAGACGAAGTCGAAGTCGAAGACGAACTCGCAGTCGAACTCGAATTCGAACTCGAACTCGAAATCGAACTCGAAGTCGAAGTCGAAGTCGAATTCGAATTCGAACTCGAAGTCGCACTCGACGTCGTACTAGGAATTCAACTCCAAGCCGAACTCGAAGTCGTAGTCGAAGTCAAGCTTGAAGCGACGTCGATGTCGACCTCGAAGACGAAGTCGAAGTCGAAGACGAACTGACACGCGAACTCGCAGTCGAACTCGAAGTCGAACTCGAACTCGAAATCGAAGTCGACGTCGAAGTCGCACTAGGAGCCCAACTGCAAGTCGAACTCGAAGTCGAAGTCGTTAGGCAAACGCCAAGCGAAGATAAGTCGAACTTGAAGTCGAGTTCGAAGCCGAAGTCGAAATCGAACTCGAAGTCGAAATCGAAGTCGACTTCGAACTCAAAGTCGCACTAGGAGCCCAACTTCAAGTCGAACTCGAATTCGAAGTCGAAGGCAAACACCAAGCGAAGATAAGTCGAACTCGAAGTCGAGCTCGAAGCCGAAGTCGAACTCGAACTCGAACTCGAAATCGAAGTTGAACTCGGAGACGAAGTCGAGTTCGAAACCGAAGTCGAACTCGAAATCCTAGTCGAATTCGAACTCGAACTCGAAGTCGCACTGGAAGTCGAACTCTAAGGGGAAGTCGAACTCGAATTCCAACTCGAAGACTAACTCGAAATCGAACTCGAAGTCGTAGTCGAAGTCAAGCTCGAAGCGAGGTCGATGTCGAACTCGAAGACGAACTGGCAGGCGAACTCGAAGTCGAACGAACTCGAACTCGAAGTCGAAGTCTAAGTCGAATTCGAACTCGAAGTCGCACTCGAAGTCGCACTAGGAGTTCAACTCCAAGTCGAACTCGAAGTCGAAGTCGAAGGCAAACGCCAAGCGAAGATAAGTCGAACTCGAAGCCGAGCTCGAAGCCGAAGTCGAACTCGAACTCGAAGTCGAAATCGAAGTCGAATTCGAACTCGAACTCGAAGTCGCACTGGAAGTCGAACTCTAAGGGGAAGTCGAACTCGAAGTCGAAGTCGAACTCGAATTCCAACTCGAAGACGAACTCGAAATCGAACTCGAAGTCGTAGTCGAAGTCAAGCTCGAAGCGAGGTCGATGTCGAGCTCGAAGCGAGGTCGAATTCGAACTCGAAGACGAAGTCGAAGTCGAAGACGAACTGGCAGGCGAACTCGCAGTCGAACTCGAACTCGAAATCGAAGTCGAACTCGAAGTCGAAGTCGAAGTCGAACTCGAAGTCGCACTGGAAGTCAAACTCTAAGGGGAAGTCGAAGTCGAAGTCGAAGTCGAACTCGAATTCCAACTCGAAGACGAACTCGAAGTCGAAGTCAAGCTCGAAGCGAAGTCGAAGTCGAACTCGAAGACGAAGTCGAAGTCGAAGACGAACTGGCAGGCGAATTCGCAGTCGAACTTGAAGTCGAACTCGAACTCGAACTCGAAGTCGACGTCGAAGTCGAAGTCGAAGACGAACTAGTAGGCGAACTCCAAGTCGTAGTCGAAGACAAACTCGAAGTCGAGCTCGAACTCGAACTCGACATCGAAGTTGAACTCGGAGTCGAACTCGAAGTCGAGTTCGAAGCTGAAGTCGAACTCGAAGTCGAAATCGAAGTCGAATTCGAACTCGAACTCGAAGTCGCACTGGAAGTCGAACTCGAATTCCAACTCGAAGACGAACTCGAAGACGAAGTCAAGCTCGAAGCGAAGTCGAAGTCGAATTCGAAGACGAACTCGAAGTCGAAGACGAACTGGCAGGCGAACTCGAAGTCGACGTCGAAGTCGAATTTGAACTCGAAGTCGCACTAGGAGCCCAACTCCAAGTCGAACACGAAGTCGAAGTCGAAGGCAAACACCCAGCGAAGATAAGTCGAACTCGAAGTCGAGCTCGAAGCCGAAGTCGAACTCGAACTCGAACTCGAAATCGAAGTGGAACTCGGAGACGAAGTCGAGTTCGAAGCCGAAGTCGAACTCGAAATCGAAGTCGAATTCGAACTCGAACTCGAAGTCGCACTGGAAGTCGAACTCTAAGGGGAAGTCGAACTCGAAGTCGAAGTCGAACTCGAATTCCAACTCGAAGACTAACTCGAAATCGAACTCGAAGTCGTAGTCGAAGTCAAGCTCGAAGCGAGGTCGATGTCGAACTCGAAGACGAACTGGCAGGCGAACTCGAAGTCGAACTCGAACTCGAATTCGAAGTCGAAGTCTAAGTCGAATTCGAACTCGAAGTCGCACTCGAAGTCGCACTAGGAGTTCAACTCCAAGTCGAACTCGAAGTCGAAGTCGAAGGCAAACGCCAAGCGAAGATAAGTCGAACTCGAAGCCGAGCTCGAAGCCGAAGTCGAACTCGAACTCGAAGTCGAAATCGAAGTCGAATTCGAAATCAAACTCGAAGTCGAACTGGAAGTCGAAATCCAAGGGGAAGTCGAACTCGAAGTCTAAGTCGAACTCGAATTCCAACTCGAAGTCGAAGTCAAGCTCGAAGCGAATTCGAAGTCGAACTCGAAGACGAAGTCGAAGTCGAAGACTAACTGGCAGGCGAACTCGCAGTCGAACTCGAACTCAAAGTCGACGTCGAAGTCGAATTCGAACTCGAAGTCGCACTAGGAGTCCAACTCCAAGTCGAACTCGAAGTCGAAGTCGAAGGCAAACACCAAGCGAAGATAAATCGAACTCGAAGTCGAGCTCGAAGCCGAAGTCGAACTCGAACTCGAAGTCGAAGTCGCACTGGAAGTCAAACTCTAAGGGGAAGTCTAACTCGAAATCGAAGTCGAACTCGAATTCCAACTCGAAGACGAACTGGCAGGCGAACTCGCAGTCGAACTCGAACTCGAAGTCGAAATCGAAGTCGAATTCGAACTCGAACTCGAAGTCGCACTGGAAGTCAAACTCTAAGGGGAAGTCGAACTCGAAGTCGAAGTCGAATTCCAACTCGAAGACGAACTCGAAGTCGAAGTCAAGCTCGAAGCGAACTCGAAGTCGAACTCGAACTCGAAGACGAACACCAACTCCAATTCAAAGTCGAACTCGAAATCGAACTCGAAGTCGAACTCGAAGTTGCACTGGAAGTCGTACTCTAAGGGGAAGTCGAACTCGAAGTCGAACTCGAACTCGAAGACCAACTCCAACTCAAAGTCGAACTCGAACTCGAAGTCGACGTCGAAGTCGAAGACGAACTAGTAGGCGAACTCCAAGTCGTAGTCGAAGACAAACTCGAAGTCGAGCTCGAACTCGAACTCGACATCGAAGTTGAACTCGGAGTCGAACTCGAAGTCGAGTTCGAAGCTGAAGTCGAACTCGAAGTCGAAATCGAAGTCGAATTCGAACTTGAACTCGAAGTCGCACTGGAAGTCGAACTCGAATTCGAAGTCGAACTCGAATTCCAACTCGAAGACGAACTCGAAGACGAAGTCAAGCTCGAAGCGAAGTCGAAGTCGAATTCGAAGACGAACTCGAAGTCGAAGACGAACTGGCAGGCGAACTCGAAGTCGAACTCGAACTCGAACTCGAAGTCGACGTCGAAGTCGAATTTGAACTCGAAGTCGCACTAGGAGCCCAACTCCAAGTCGAACACGAAGTCGAAGTCGAAGGCAAACACCCAGCGAAGATAAGTCGAACTCGAAGTCGAGCTCGAAGCCGAAGTCGAACTCGAACTCGAACTCGAAATCGAAGTTGAACTCGGAGACGAAGTCGAGTTCGAAGCCGAAGTCGAACTCGAAATCGAAGTCGAATTCGATCGAACTCGAACTCGAAGTCACACTGGAAGTCGAACTCTAAGGGGAAGTCGAACTCGAAGTCGAAGTCGAACTCGAATTCCAACTCGAAGACTAACTCGAAATCGAACTCGAAGTCGTAGTCGAAGTCGAAGACGAACTGGCAGGCGAACTCGCAGTCGAACTCGAACTCGAAATCGAAGTCGAACTCGAAGTCGAAGTCGAAGTCGAACTCGAAGTCGCACTGGAAGTCAAACTCTAAGGGGAAGTCGAAGTCGAACTCGAATTCCAACTCGAAGACGAACTCGAAGTCGAAGTCAAGCTCGAAGCGAAGTCGAAGTCGAACTCGAAGACGAAGTCGAAGTCGAAGACAAACTGGCAGGCGAATTCGCAGTCGAACTTGAAGTCGAACTCGAACTCGAACTCGAAGTCGACGTCGAAGTCGAAGTCGAAGACGAACTAGTAGGCGAACTCCAAGTCGTAGTCGAAGACAAACTCGAAGTCGAGCTCGAACTCGAACTCGACATCGAAGTTGAACTCGGAGTCGAACTCGAAGTCGAGTTCGAAGCTGAAGTCGAACTCGAAGTCGAAATCGAAGTCGAATTCGAACTCGAACTCGAAGTCGCACTGGAAGTCGAACTCGAATTCCAACTCGAAGACGAACTCGAAGACGAAGTCAAGCTCGAAGCGAAGTCGAAGTCGAATTCGAAGACGAACTCGAAGTCGAAGACGAACTGGCAGGCGAACTCGAAGTCGAACTCGAACTCGAACTCGAAGTCGACGTCGAAGTCGAATTTGAACTCGAAGTCGCACTAGGAGCCCAACTCCAAGTCGAACACGAAGTCGAAGTCGAAGGCAAACACCCAGCGAAGATAAGTCGAACTCGAAGTCGAGCTCGAAGCCGAAGTCGAACTCGAACTCGAACTCGAAATCGAAGTGGAACTCGGAGACGAAGTCGAGTTCGAAGCCGAAGTCGAACTCGAAATCGAAGTCGAATTCGAACTCGAACTCGAAGTCGCACTGGAAGTCGAACTCTAAGGGGAAGTCGAACTCGAAGTCGAAGTCGAACTCGAATTCCAACTCGAAGACTAACTCGAAATCGAACTCGAAGTCGTAGTCGAAGTCAAGCTCGAAGCGAGGTCGATGTCGAACTCGAAGACGAACTGGCAGGCGAACTCGAAGTCGAACTCGAACTCGAATTCGAAGTCGAAGTCTAAGTCGAATTCGAACTCGAAGTCGCACTCGAAGTCGCACTAGGAGTTCAACTCCAAGTCGAACTCGAAGTCGAAGTCGAAGGCAAACGCCAAGCGAAGATAAGTCGAACTCGAAGCCGAGCTCGAAGCCGAAGTCGAACTCGAACTCGAAGTCGAAATCGAAGTCGAATTCGAAATCGAACTCGAAGTCGAACTGGAAGTCGAAATCCAAGGGGAAGTCGAACTCGAAGTCTAAGTCGAACTCGAATTCCAACTCGAAGTCGAAGTCAAGCTCGAAGCGAATTCGAAGTCGAACTCGAAGACGAAGTCGAAGTCGAAGACTAACTGGCAGGCGAACTCGCAGTCGAACTCGAACTCAAAGTCGACGTCGAAGTCGAATTCGAACTCGAAGTCGCACTAGGAGTCCAACTCCAAGTCGAACTCGAAGTCGAAGTCGAAGGCAAACACCAAGCGAAGATAAATCGAACTCGAAGTCGAGCTCGAAGCCGAAGTCGAACTCGAACTCGAAGTCGAAGTCGCACTGGAAGTCAAACTCTAAGGGGAAGTCTAACTCGAAATCGAAGTCGAACTCGAATTCCAACTCGAAGACGAACTGGCAGGCGAACTCGCAGTCGAACTCGAACTCGAAGTCGAAATCGAAGTCGAATTCGAACTCGAACTCGAAGTCGCACTGGAAGTCAAACTCTAAGGGGAAGTCGAACTCGAAGTCGAAGTCGAATTCCAACTCGAAGACGAACTCGAAGTCGAAGTCAAGCTCGAAGCGAACTCGAAGTCGAACTCGAACTCGAAGACGAACACCAACTCCAATTCAAAGTCGAACTCGAAATCGAACTCGAAGTCGAACTCGAAGTTGCACTGGAAGTCGTACTCTAAGGGGAAGTCGAACTCGAAGTCGAACTCGAACTCGAAGACCAACTCCAACTCAAAGTCGAACTCGAACTCGAAGTCGACGTCGAAGTCGAATTTGAATTCGAAGTCGCACTAGGAGCCCAACTCCAAGTCGAACACGAAGTCGAAGTCGAAGGCAAACACCCAGCGAAGATAAGTCGAACTCGAAGTCGAGCTCGAAGCCGAAGTCGAACTCGAACTCGAACTCGAAATCGAAGTTGAACTCGGAGACGAAGTCGAGTTCGAAGCCGAAGTCGAACTCGAAATCGAAGTCGAATTCGAACTCGAACTCGAAGTCGCACTGGAAGTCGAACTCTAAGGGGAAGTCGAACTCGAAGTCGAAGTCGAACTCGAATTCCAACTCGAAGACTAACTCGAAATCGAACTCGAAGTCGTAGTCGAAGTCGAAGACGAACTGGCAGGCGAACTCGCAGTCGAACTCGAAGTCGAACTCGAACTCGAAATCGAAGTCGAACTCGAAGTCGAAGTCGAAGTCGAACTCAAATTCGAAGTCGAAGTCGAAGTCGAAGTCGAACTCGAAGTCGCACTCGAAGTCGCACTAGGAGTTCAACTCCAAGTCGAACTCGAAGTCGAAGTCGAAGGCAAACGCCAAGCGAAGATAAGTCGAACTCGAAGTCGAGTTCGAAGCCGAAGTCGAACTCGAACTCGAACTCAAAATCGAAGTTGAACTCGGAGACGAAGTCGAGTTCGAAGCCTAATTCGAACTCGAACTCGAAGTCGAAATCGAAGTCGAATTCGAACTCGAACTCGAAGTCGCACTGGAAGTCGAACTCTAAGGGGAAGTCGAAATCGAACTCGAATTCCAGCTCGAAGACTAACTCGAAATCGAAGTCGCACTCGAAGTCGCACTAGGAGTTCAACTTCAAGTCGAAGTCGAAGGCAAACTCCAAGCGAAGATAAGTCGAACTCGAAGTCGAGCTCGAAGCTGAAGTCGAACTCGAACTCGAACTCGAAATCGAAGTTTAACTCGGAGTCGAACTCGAAGTCGAGTTCGAAGCCGACGTCGAACTCGAACTCGAACTCGAAATCGAAAATCGAACTCGCACTCGAAGGCGAAATCGAAGTCGAATTCGAACTCGAACTCGAAGTCGCACTGGAAGTCAAACTCTAAGGGGAAGTCGAACTGGAAGTCGAAGTCGAAGTCGAATTCCAACTCGAAGAGGAACTCGAAGTCGAAGTCAAGCTCGAAGCGAATTCGAAGTCGAAGTCGAAGGCGAACTGGCAGGCGAACTCGCAGTCGAGCTCGAAATCGAACTCGAAGACGCACTAGGAGTCCAACTCCAAGTCGAACTCGAAGTCGAAGTCGAAGGCAAACGCCAAGCGAAGATAAGTCGAACTCGAAGTCGAGCTCGAAGCCGAAGTCGAACTCGAACTCGAAGTCGCACTGGAAGTCGAACTCTAAGGGGAAGTCGAAGTCGAAGTCGAACTCGAACTCGAAGTCGAAATCGAAGTCGAATTCGAAGTCGAACTCGAACTCGAACTCGAAGTCGCACTGGAAGTCGAACTCTAAGGGGAAGTCGAACTCGAAGTCGAAGTCGAAGTCGAATTCCAACTCGAAGAGGAACTCGAAGTCGAAGTCAAGCTCGAAGCGAATTCGAAGTCGAAGTCGAAGGCGAACTGGCAGGCGAACTCGCAGTCGAGCTCGAAATCGAACTCGAAGACGCACTAGGAGTCCAACTCCAAGTCGAACTCGAAGTCGAAGTCGAAGGCAAACGCCAAGCGAAGATAAGTCGAACTCGAAGTCGAGCTCGAAGCCGAAGTCGAACTCGAACTCGAAGTCGCACTGGAAGTCGAACTCTAAGGGGAAGTCGAAGTCGAAGTCGAACTCGAACTCGAAGTCGAAATCGAAGTCGAATTCGAATTCGAACTCGAACTCGAACTCGAAGTCGCACTGGAAGTCGAACTCTAAGGGGAAGTCGAACTCGAACTCGAAGTGGAATTCCAAATCGAAGACTAACTCGAAATCGAACTCGAAGGCGAACTCGAAGTCGTAGTCGAAGTCAAGCTCGAAGCGAGGTCGATGTCGAACTCGAAGACGAAGTCGAAGTCGAAGACGAACTGGCAGGCGAACTCGGAGTCGAAATCGAAGTCGAACTCGAAGTCGAAGTCGAATTCGAACACGAAGTCGCACTCAAAGTCGCACTAGGAGTTCAACTCCAAGTCGAAGTCGAAGGCAAACTCCAAGCGAAGATAAGTCGAACTCGAAATCGAGCTCGAAGCTGAAGTCGAAATCGAACTCGAACTCGAAACCGAACTCGAAGTCGAACTGGAAGTCGAAATCCAAGGGGAAGTCGAACTCGAAGTCGAAGTAGAACTCGAATTCCAACTCGAAGACTAACTCGAAATCGAACTCGAAATCGAAGTCGAATTCGAACTCGCACTGGAAGTCAAACTCTAAGGGGAAGTCGAACTCGAAGTCTAAGTCGAACTCGAATTCCAACTCGAAGTCGAAGTCAAGCTCGAAGCGAATTCGAAGTCGAACTCGAAGACGAAGTCGAAGTCGAAGACTAACTGGCAGGCGAACTCGCAGTCGAACTCGAACTCAAAGTCGACGTCGAAGTCGAATTCGAACTCGAAGTCGCACTAGGAGTCCAACTCCAAGTCGAACTCGAAGTCGAAGTCGAAGGCAAACGCCAAGCGAAGATAAATCGAACTCGAAGTCGAGCTCGAAGCCGAAGTCGAACTCGAACTCGAAGTCGAAGTCGCACTGGAAGTCAAACTCTAAGGGGAAGTCTAACTCGAAATCGAAGTCGAACTCGAATTCCAACTCGAAGACGAACTGGCAGGCGAACTCGCAGTCGAACTCGAACTCGAAGTCGAAATCGAAGTCGAATTCGAACTCGAACTCGAAGTCGCACTGGAAGTCAAACTCTAAAGGGAAGTCGAACTCGAAGTCGAAGTCGAATTCCAACTCGAAGACGAACTCGAAGTCGAAGTCAAGCTCGAAGCGAACTCGAAGTCGAACTCGAACTCGAAGACGAACACCAACTCCAATTCAAAGTCGAACTCGAAATCGAACTCGAAGTCGAACTCGAAGTTGCACTGGAAGTCGTACTCTAAGGGGAAGTCGAACTCGAAGTCGAACTCGAACTCGAAGACCAACTCCAACTCAAAGTCGAACTCGAAGTCGAAGTCGAAGTCGAAGTCGAATTCGAAGTCGAACTAGAACTCGAACACGAATTCGAACTCGAAGTCGATTTCGAAGTCGAACTCAAAGCCGAACTCGAACTCGAAATCAAAGACGAATTCTAAGTCGAATTCGAACTCGAACTAGAAGTCGAACTCCAAGTCACACTCGAAGTCGCACGAGAAGTCGAATTCAAATGGAAGTCGAACTCGAATTCGAAGTCGAACTCGAATTCCAACTCGAAGTCGCACTCGAAGTCGCACTAGGAGTTCAACTCCAAGTCGAACTCGAAGTCGAAGTCGAAGGCAAACTCCAAGCGAAGATAAGTCGAACTCGAAGTCGAGCTCGAAGCTGAAGTCGAACTCGAATTCCAACTCGAAGACGAACTCGAAATCGAACTCGAAGTCGAAATCGAAGTCGAATTCGAACTCGCACTGGAAGTCAAACTCTAAGGGGAAGTCGAACTCGAATTCCAACTCGAAGTCGAAGTCAAGCTCGAAGTGAATTCGAAGTCGAACTCGAAGACGAAGTCGAAGTCGAAGACGAACTGGCAGACGAACTCGCAGTCGAACTCGAACTCGAAGTCGACGTCGAAGTCGAATTCGAACTCGAAGTCGAACTCGAAGTCGCACTAGGAGTCCAACTCCAAGTCGAACTCGAAGTCGAAGTCGAAGGCAAACGCCAAGCGAAGATAAATCGAACTGGAAGTCGAGCTCGAAGCCGAAGTCGAACTCGAACTCGAAATCGAAGTTTAACTCGGAGTCGAACTCGAAGTCAAAAATCGAACTCGCACTCGAAGGCGAAATCGAAGCCGAATTCGAAATCGAACTCGATGTCGCCCTGGAAGTCGAACTCGAAGTCGAAGTCGAACTCGAATTCCAACTCGAAGACGAACTCAAATGCGAATTCGAAGTCGAAGTCGATCTCGAAGTCGAAATCGAAGTCGAATTCGAACTCGAATTCCAACTCGAAGGCGAACTCGAAGTCGAAGTCAAATTCGAAGCGAAGATTAGTCGAACGCGAAGTCGAGTTCGAAGCCGAAATGGAACTCGAACTCGAACTCGAAGTCGCACTAGGCAAACTCGAAGTCGAATTTGAAGTCGAAGACAAACTCGAAGCGAAGATAAGTCGAACTCGAATTCGAGTTCGAAGCCGAAGTCGAACTCGAAGTCGCACTGGAAGTCGAACTCTAAGGGGAAGTCGAACTCGAAGACGAACGCCAACACCAATTCAAAGTCGAACTCGAAGTCGAAGTCAAACTCGTAGCGAAGATAAGTCGAACTCGAAGTCGAGTTCGAAGCCGAAGTCGAACTCGAACTCGAAGTCGAAGTTGAATTCGAAGTCGAACTAGAACTCGAACTCGAAGTCGAACTCGAAGTCGAATTCGAACTCGAACTCGAAGTCGCACTGGAAGTCGAACTCTAAGGGGAAGTCGAACTCGAAGTCGAAGTCGAACTTCACTCGAAGAGGAACTCCAACTCCAATTCAAAGTCGAACTAGAAATCGAACTCGAAGTCGCACTGGAAGTCGAACTCTAAGGGGAAGTCAAACTCGAACTCGAAGTCGCACTGGGAGTCGAACTCTAATGGGAAGCCGAACTCGAAGTCGAAGTCGAAGTCGATTTCCAACTCGAAGACTAACTCGAAGTCGAAGTCTAGCTCGAAGCGAATTCGAAGTCGAACTCGAAGACGAAGTCGAAGTCGAAGACGAACTGTCAGGCGAACTCGCAGTCGAACTCGAACTCGAAGTTGACGTCGAAGTCGAATTCGAATTCGAACTCGAACTCGAAGTCGCACTGGAAGTCGAACTCTAAGGGGAAGTCGAACTCGAAGTCGAAGTCGAACTTCACTCGAAGAGGAACTCCAACTCCAATTCAAAGTCGAACTCGAAATCGAACTCGAAGTCGCACTGGAAGTCAAACTCTAAGGGGAAGTCGAACTCGAAGTCGAAGTCGAACTCGAATTCCAACTCGAAGACGAGCTCAAAGGCGAATTCGAAGTCGAAGTCGATCTCGAAGTCGAAATCGAAGTCGAATTCGAACTCCAATTCCAACTCGAAATCGAAGTCGAAGTCAAATTCGAAGCGAAGATTAGTCGATCTGGAAGTCGAGTTCGAAGCTGAAATCGAACTCGAACTCGAACTCGAAGTCTCACTGGAAGTCGAACTCTAAGGGGAAGTCGAACTCGAAGTCGAAGTCAAACTCGAACTCGAAATTAAAGACGGTCGCAGTCGAATTCGAACTCAAACTCTAAGTCGAACTCGAAGTCACACTCGAAGACGCACGAGAAGTCGAATTCAAATGGAAGTCGAACTCGAAGTCGATTTCGAACTCGAATTCCAACTCAAAGGCGAACTCGAAGGCGAACTCGAAGTCAAGCTCGAAGCGAGGTCGAAGTCGAACTCGAAGTCGAATTCGAACTCGAATTCCAACTCGAAGACGAACTCTAAATCGAACTCGAAGTCGAAATCGAAGTCGAATTCGAACTCGAACTCGAAGTCGCACTGGAAGTCAAACTCTAAGGGGAAGTCGAACTCGAAGCCGAAGTCGAAGTCGAATTCCAACTCGAAGACTAACTCGAAGTCGAAGTCTAGCTCGAAGCCGAACTCGAAGTCGACGTCGAAGTCGAAGTCGAAGTCGAAGTCGAACTCGAAGTCGAAGTCGAATTCGAACTCGAAGTCGCACTCGAAGTCGCACTAGGAGTTCAACTCCAAGTCGAACTCGAAGTCGACGTCGAAGTCGAAGTCGAACTCACATTGGAACTCGAACTCGAACTCTAAGTCGAACTCGAAGTCACACTCGAAGTCGCACGAGAAGTCAAATTCAAATGGAAGTCGAACTCAAAGTCGAAGTCGAACTCGAATTCCAACTCGAAAACGAACTAGAAGTCGAAATCAAGCTCGAAGCGAAGTCGAAGTCGAACTGGAATACGAAGTCGAAGTCGAAGTCGAACTGGCAGGCGAACTCGCAGTCGAACTCAAACTCGAACTCGAAGTCGACGTCGAAGTCGAACTCGAAGTCGCACTAGGAGTCCAACTCCAAGTCGAAGTCGAAGTCGAACTCGAAGGCAAACGCCAAGCGAATATAAGTCGAACTCGAAGTCGAGCTCGAAGCCGAAGTCGAACTCGAACTCGAAATCGAAGTTGAACTCGGAGACGAACTCGAAGTCGAGTTCGAAGCCGAAGTCGAACTCGAATTCGAAGTCGAAATCGAAGTCGACTTCGAACTCGAACTCGAAGTCGCACTGGAAGTCGAACTCAAAGGGGAAGTCAAACTCGAAGTCGAACTCGAATTCCAACTCGAAGACTAACTCGAAATCGAACTCAAAGCCGAACTCGAACTCGAAATCAAAGACGAATTCTAAGTCGAATTCGAACTCGAACTAGAAGTCGAACTCGAAGTCACACTCGCAGTCGCACGAGAAGTCGAATTCAAATGGAAGTCGAACTCGAATTCGAAGTCGAACTCGAATTCCAACTCGAAGTCGCACTCGAAGTCGCACTAGGAGTCCAACTCCAAGTCGAAGTCGAAGTCGAACTCGAAGGCAAACGCCAAGCGAAGATAAGTCGAACTCGAAGTCGAGCTCGAAGCCGAAGTCGAACTCGAACTCGAAATCGAAGTTGAACTCGGAGACGAACTCGAAGTCGAGTTCGAAGCCGAAGTCGAACTCGAACTCGGTCGAAATCGAAGTCGACTTCGAACTCGAACTCGAAGTCGCACTGGAAGTCGAACTCAAAGGGGAAGTCAAACTCGAAGTCGAACTCGAATTCCAACTCGAAGACTAACTCGAAATCGAACTCGAAGGCGAACTCGAAGTCGTAGTCGAAGTCAAGCTCGAAGCGAGGTCGATGTCGAACTCGAAGACGAAGTCGAAGTCGAAGACGAACTGGCAGGCAACTCGCAGTCGAACTCGAAGTCGAACTCGAACTCGAAATCGAAGTCGAACTCGAAGTCGAAGTCGAACTCGAACTCGAAGTCGAAGTCGAACTCGAACTCGAAGTCGAAGTCGAATTCGAACTCGAAATCGCACTCAAAGTCGCACTAGCAGTTCAACTCCAAGTCGAACTCGAAGTCGAAGTCGAAGGCAAACTCCAAGCGAAGATAAGTCGAACTCGAAATCGAGCTCGAAGCTGAAGTCGAACTCGAACTCGAACTCGAAATCGAAGTTTAACTCGGAGTCGAACTCGAAGTCAAAAATCGAACTCGCACTCGAAGGCGAAATCGAAGCCGAATTCGAAATCGAACTCGATGTCGCCCTGGAAGTCGAACTCGAAGTCGAAGTCGAACTCGAATTCCAACTCGAAGACGAACTCAAATGCGAATTCGAAGTCGAAGTCGATCTCGAAGACGAAATCGAAGTCGAATTCGAACTCGAATTCCAACTCGAAGGCGAACTCGAAGTCGAAGTCAAATTCGAAGCGAAGATTAGTCGAACGCGAAGTCGAGTTCGAAGCCGAAATGGAACTCGAACTCGAACTCGAAGTCGCACTAGGCAAACTCGAAGTCGAATTTGAAGTCGAAGTCAAACTCGAAGCGAAGATAAGTAGAACTCGAAGTCGAGTTCGAAGCCGAAGTCGAACTCCAATTCCAACACGAAGACTAACTCGAAAGCGAACTCGAAGTCGAAGTCGCAGTCAAACTCGAAGCGAAGATAAGTCGAACTCGAATTCGAGTTCGAAGCCGAAGTCGAACTCGAAGTCGCACTGGAAGTCGAACTCTAAGGGGAAGTCGAACTCGAAGACGAACGCCAACACCAATTCAAAGTCGAATTCGAAGTCGAAGTCAAACTCGTAGCGAAGATAAGTCGAACTCGAAGTCGAGTTCGAAGCCGAAGTCGAACTCGAACTCGAAGTCGAAGTTGAATTCGAAGTCGAACTAGAACTCGAACTCGAAGTCGAACTCGAAGTCGAATTCGAACTCGAACTCGAAGTCGCACTGGAAGTCGAACTCTAAGGGGAAGTCGAACTCGAAGTCGAAGTCGAACTTCACTCGAAGAGGAACTCCAACTCCAATTCAAAGTCGAACTAGAAATCGAACTCGAAGTCGCACTGGAAGTCGAACTCTAAGGGGAAGTCAAACTCGAACTCGAAGTCGCACTGGGAGTCGAACTCTAATGGGAAGCCGAACTCGAAGTCGAAGTCGAAGTCGATTTCCAACTCGAAGACTAACTCGAAGTCGAAGTCTAGCTCGAAGCGAATTCGAAGTCGAACTCGAAGACGAAGTCGAAGTCGAAGACGAACTGTCAGGCGAACTCGCAGTCGAACTCGAACTCGAAGTTGACGTCGAAGTCGAATTCGAACTCGAAATCGAACTCGAAGTCGCACTAGGAGTCCAACTCCAAGTCGAAGTCGAAGGCAAACGCCAAGCGAAGATAAGTCCAACTCGAAGTCGAGCTCGAAGCCGAAGTCGAACTCGAACTCGAAGTCGAAATCGAAGTCGAATTCGAACTCGAACTCGAAGTCGCACTGGAAGTCGAACTCTAAGGGGAAGTCGAACTCGAAGTCGAAGTCGAACTTCACTCGAAGAGGAACTCCAACTCCAATTCAAAGTCGAACTCGAAATCGAACTCGAAGTCGCACTGGAAGTCAAACTCTAAGGGGAAGTCGAACTCGAAGTCGAAGTCGAACTCGAATTCCAACTCGAAGACGAGCTCAAAGGCGAATTCGAAGTCGAAGTCGATCTCGAAGTCGAAATCGAAGTCGAATTCGAACTCCAATTCCAACTCGAAATCGAAGTCGAAGTCAAATTCGAAGCGAAGATTAGTCGATCTGGAAGTCGAGTTCGAAGCTGAAATCGAACTCGAACTCGAACTCGAAGTCTCACTGGAAGTCGAACTCTAAGGGGAAGTCGAACTCGAAGTCGAAGTCAAACTCGAACTCGAAATTAAAGACGGTCGCAGTCAAATTCGAACTCAAACTCTAAGTCGAACTCGAAGTCACACTCGAAGACGCACGAGAAGTCGAATTCAAATGGAAGTCGAACTCGAAGTCGATTTCGAACTCGAATTCCAACTCAAAGGCGAACTCGAAGGCGAACTCGAAGTCAAGCTCGAAGCGAGGTCGAAGTCGAACTCGAAGTCGAATTCGAACTCGAATTCCAACTCGAAGACGAACTCTAAATCGAACTCGAAGTCGAAATCGAAGTCGAATTCGAACTCGAACTCGAAGTCGCACTGGAAGTCAAACTCTAAGGGGAAGTCGAACTCGAAGCCGAAGTCGAAGTCGAATTCCAACTCGAAGACTAACTCGAAGTCGAAGTCTAGCTCGAAGCCGAACTCGAAGTCGACGTCGAAGTCGAAGTCGAAGTCGAACTCGAAGTCGAAGTCGAATTCGAACTCGAAGTCGCACTCGAAGTCGCACTAGGAGTTCAACTCCAAGTCGAACTCGAAGTCGACGTCGAAGTCGAACTCACATTGGAACTCGAACTCGAACTCGAAGTTGAAGTCGAATTCGAACTCAAACTCTAAGTCGAACTCGAAGTCACACTCGAAGTCGCACGAGAAGTCAAATTCAAATGGAAGTCGAACTCAAAGTCGAAGTCGAACTCGAATTCCAACTCGAAAACGAACTAGAAGTCGAAGTCAAGCTCGAAGCGAAGTCGAAGTCGAACTGGAATACGAAGTCGAAGTCGAAGTCGAACTGGCAGGCGAACTCGCAGTCGAACTCAAACTCGAACTCGAAGTCGACGTCGAAGTCGAACTCGAAGTCGCACTAGGAGTCCAACTCCAAGTCGAAGTCGAAGTCGAACTCGAAGGCAAACGCCAAGCGAATATAAGTCGAACTCGAAGTCGACGTCGAAGTCGAACTCGAAGTCGCACTAGGAGTCCAACTCCAAGTCGAAGTCGAAGTCGAACTCGAAGGCAAACGCCAAGCGAATATAAGTCGAACTCGAAGTCGAGCTCGAAGCCGAAGTCGAAATCGAAGTTGAACTCGGAGACGAACTCGAAGTCGAGTTCGAAGCCGAAGTCGAACTCGAATTCGAAGTCGAAATCGAAGTCGACTTCGAACTCGAACTCGAAGTCGCACTGGAAGTCGAACTCAAAGGGGAAGTCAAACTCGAAGTCGAACTCGAATTCCAACTCGAAGACTAACTCGAAATCGAACTCAAAGCCGAACTCGAACTCGAAATCAAAGACGAATTCTAAGTCGAATTCGAACTCGAACTAGAAGTCGAACTCGAAGTCACACTCGCAGTCGCACGAGAAGTCGAATTCAAATGGAAGTCGAACTCGAATTCCAACTCGAAGTCGCACTCGAAGTCGCACTAGGAGTCCAACTCCAAGTCGAAGTCGAAGTCGAACTCGAAGGCAAACGCCAAGCGAAGATAAGTCGAACTCGAAGTCGAGCTCGAAGCCGAAGTCGAACTCGAACTCGAAATCGAAGTTGAACTCGGAGACGAACTCGAAGTCGAGTTCGAAGCCGAAGTCGAACTCGAACTCGGTCGAAATCGAAGTCGACTTCGAACTCGAACTCGAAGTCGCACTGGAAGTCGAACTCAAAGGGGAAGTCAAACTCGAAGTCGAACTCGAATTCCAACTCGAAGACTAACTCGAAATCGAACTCGAAGGCGAACTCGAAGTCGTAGTCGAAGTCAAGCTCGAAGCGAGGTCGATGTCGAACTCGAAGACGAAGTCGAAGTCGAAGACGAACTGGCAGACAACTCGCAGTCGAACTCGAAGTCGAACTCGAACTCGAAATCGAAGTCGAACTCGAAGTCGAAGTCGAACTCGAACTCGAAGTCGAAGTCGAACTCGAACTCGAAGTCGAAGTCGAATTCGAACTCGAAATCGCACTCAAAGTCGCACTAGCAGTTCAACTCCAAGTCGAACTCGAAGTCGAAGTCGAAGGCAAACTCCAAGCGAAGATAAGTCGAACTCGAAATCGAGCTCGAAGCTGAAGTCGAACTCGAACTCGAACTCGAAATCGAAGTTTAACTCGGAGTCGAACTCGAAGTCAAAAATCGAACTCGCACTCGAAGGCGAAATCGAAGCCGAATTCGAAATCGAACTCGATGTCGCCCTGGAAGTCGAACTCGAAGTCGAAGTCGAACTCGAATTCCAACTCGAAGACGAACTCAAATGCGAATTCGAAGTCGAAGTCGATCTCGAACTCGAAGTCGAAGTCAAATTCGAAGCGAAGATTAGTCGAACGCGAAGTCGAGTTCGAAGCCGAAATGGAACTCGAACTCGAACTCGAAGTCGCACTAGGCAAACTCGAAGTCGAATTTGAAGTCGAAGTCAAACTCGAAGCGAAGATAAGTAGAACTCGAAGTCGAGTTCGAAGCCGAAGTCGAACTCCAATTCCAACACGAAGACTAACTCGAAAGCGAACTCGAAGTCGAAGTCGCAGTCAAACTCGAAGCGAAGATAAGTCGAAGCCGAAGTCGAACTCGAAGTCGCACTGGAAGTCGAACTCTAAGGGGAAGTCGAACTCGAAGACGAACGCCAACACCAATTCAAAGTCGAACTCGAAGTCGAAGTCAAACTCGTAGCGAAGATAAGTCGAACTCGAAGTCGAGTTCGAAGCCGAAGTCGAACTCGAACTCGAAGTCGAAGTTGAATTCGAAGTCGAACTAGAACTCGAACTCGAAATCGAACTCGAAGTCGATTTCGAAGTCGAACTCGAAGCCGAACTCGAACTCGAAGTTGACGTCGAAGTCGAATTCGAACTCGAAATCGAACTCGAAGTCGCACTAGGAGTCCAACTCCAAGTCGAACTCGAAGTCGAAGTCGAAGGCAAACGCCAAGCGAAGATAAGTCCAACTCGAAGTCGAGCTCGAAGCCGAAGTCGAACTCGAACTCGAAGTCGAACTCGAAGTCGAATTCGAACTCGAACTCGAAGTCGCACTGGAAGTCGAACTCTAAGGGGAAGTCGAACTCGAAGTCGAAGTCGAACTTCACTCGAAGAGGAACTCCAACTCCAATTCAAAGTCGAACTAGAAATCGAACTCGAAGTCGCACTGGAAGTCGAACTCTAAGGGGAAGTCAAACTCGAACTCGAAGTCGCACTGGGAGTCGAACTCTAATGGGAAGCCGAACTCGAAGTCGAAGTCGAAGTCGATTTCCAACTCGAAGACTAACTCGAAGTCGAAGTCTAGCTCGAAGCGAATTCGAAGTCGAACTCGAAGACGAAGTCGAAGTCGAAGACGAACTGTCAGGCGAACTCGCAGTCGAACTCGAACTCGAAGTTGACGTCGAAGTCGAATTCGAACTCGAAATCGAACTCGAAGTCGCACTAGGAGTCCAACTCCAAGTCGAACTCGAAGTCGAAGTCGAAGGCAAACGCCAAGCGAAGATAAGTCCAACTCGAAGTCGAGCTCGAAGCCGAAGTCGAACTCGAACTCGAAGTCGAAATCGAAGTCGAATTCGAACTCGAACTCGAAGTCGCACTGGAAGTCAAACTCTAAGGGGAAGTCGAACTCGAAGTCGAAGTCGAACTCGAATTCCAACTCGAAGACGAGCTCAAAGGCGAATTCGAAGTCGAAGTCGATCTCGAAGTCGAAATCGAAGTCGAATTCGAACTCGAATTCCAACTCGAAATCGAAGTCGAAGTCAAATTCGAAGCGAAGATTAGTCGATCTGGAAGTCGAGTTCGAAGCTGAAATCGAACTCGAACTCGAACTCGAAGTCTCACTGGAAGTCGAACTCTAAGGGGAAGTCGAACTCGAAGTCGAAGTCAAACTCGAACTCGAAATTAAAGACGGTCGCAGTCGAATTCGAACTCAAACTCTAAGTCGAACTCGAAGTCACACTCGAAGACGCACGAGAAGTCGAATTCAAATGGAAGTCGAACTCGAAGTCGATTTCGAACTCGAATTCCAACTCAAAGGCGAACTCGAAGGCGAACTCGAAGTCAAGCTCGAAGCGAGGTCGAAGTCGAACTCGAAGTCGAATTCGAACTCGAATTCCAACTCGAAGACGAACTCTAAATCGAACTCGAAGTCGAAATCGAAGTCGAATTCGAACTCGAACTCGAAGTCGCACTGGAAGTCAAACTCTAAGGGGAAGTCGAACTCGAAGCCGAAGTCGAAGTCGAATTCCAACTCGAAGACTAACTCGAAGTCGAAGTCTAGCTCGAAGCCGAACTCGAAGTCGACGTCGACGTCGAAGTCGAACTCGAAGTCGAAGTCGAATTCGAACTCGAAGTCGCACTCGAAGTCGCACTAGGAGTTCAACTCCAAGTCGAACTCGAAGTCGACGTCGAAGTCGAAGTCGAACTCACATTGGAACTCGAACTCGAAGTCGAAGTCGAAGTCGAATTCGAACTCAAACTCTAAGTCGAACTCGAAGTCACACTCGAAGTCGCACGAGAAGTCAAATTCAAATGGAAGTCGAACTCAAAGTCGAAGTCGAACTCGAATTCCAACTCGAAAACGAACTAGAAGTCGAAGTCAAGCTCGAAGCGAAGTCGAAGTCGAACTGGAATACGAAGTCGAAGTCGAAGTCGAACTGGCAGGCGAACTCGCAGTCGAACTCAAACTCGAACTCGAAGTCGACGTCGAAGTCGAACTCGAAGTCGCACTAGGAGTCCAACTCCAAGTCGAAGTCGAAGTCGAACTCGAAGGCAAACGCCAAGCGAATATAAGTCGAACTCGAAGTCGAGCTCGAAGCCGAAGTCGAACTCGAACTCGAAATCGAAGTTGAACTCGGAGACGAACTCGAAGTCGAGTTCGAAGCCGAAGTCGAACTCGAATTCGAAGTCGAAATCGAAGTCGACTTCGAACTCGAACTCGAAGTCGCACTGGAAGTCGAACTCTAAGGGGAAGTCGAACTCGAAGTCGAAGTCGAACTCGAATTCCAACTCGAAGTCGAACTCGAAGACGAAGTCGAAGTCGAAGACGAACTGACAGGTGAACTCGCATTCGAACTCGAACTCGATCTCGAAGTCGACGTCGAATTCGAATTCGAACTCGAAGTCGAAGTCGAAGTCGCACTAGGAGTCCAACTCCAAGTCGAACTCGAAGTCGAAGTCGAAGGCAAACGCCAAGCGAAGATAAGTCGAACTCAAAGTCGAGCTCGAAGCCGAAGTCGAACTCGAACTCGTGTCGAAATCGAAGTCGAATTCGAACTCGAACTCGAAGTCGCACTGGAAGTCGAACTCTAAGGGGAAGTCGAACTCGAAGTCGAAGTCGAACTCGAACTCGACGACGAACTCCAACTCCAATTCAAAGTCGAAGTCGAAATCGATCTCGAAGTCGCACTGGAAGTCAAACTCTAAGGGGAAGTCGAACTCAAAGTCGAAGTCGAACTCGAATTCCAACTCGAAGTCGAACTCGAAGACGAAGTCGAAGACGAACTGGCAGGTGAACTCGAAGTCGCACTCGAAGTCGTACTAGGAGTTCAACTCCAATTCAAAGTCGAAATCGAAGTCGAAGTCAAACTCGTAGCGAAGATAAGTCGAACTCGAAGTCGAGTTCGAAGCCGAAGACGAACTCGAACTCGAAGTCGAAGTTGAATTCGAAGTCGAACTAGAACTCGAACTCGATATCGAACTCGAAGTCGAAATCGAACTCGAATTCCAACTCGAAGACGAACTCAAAGGCGAACTCGAAGTCATAGTCGAATTCAAGCTCGAAGCGAAGGCGAAGTCGAACTCGAAGACGAAGTCGAGTTCGAAGCCGAAGTCGAACTCGAACGCGAAGTCGAAATCGAACTCGAATTCCAACTCGAAGATGAACTCAAAGGCGAACTCGAAGTCGTAGTCGAATTCGAACTCGAACTCGAAGTCGCACTGGAAGTCAAACTCTAAGGGGAAGTCGAACTCGAAGTCGAAGTCGAACTCGAATTCCAACTCGAAGTCGAACTCGAAGACGAAGTCAAAGTCGAAGACGAACTGGCAGGTGAACTCGCAGTCGAACTCGAACTCGAACTCGAAGTCGACGTCGAATTCGAATTCGAACTCGAAGTCGAAGTCGAAGTCGCACTAGGAGTCCAACTCCAAGTCGAAGTCGAAGGCAAACGCCAAGCGAAGATAAGTCGAACTCGAAGTCGAGCTCGAAGCCGAAGTCGAACTCGAACTCGTGTCGAAATCGAAGTCGAATTCGAACTCGAACTCGAAGTCGCACTGGAAGTCGAACTCTAAGGGGAAGTCGAACTCGAAGTCGAAGTCGAACTCGAACTCGAAGACGAACTCCAACTCCAATTCAAAGTCGAACACGAAATCGAACTCGAAGTCGCACTGGAAGTCAAACTCTAAGGGGAAGTCGAACTCGAAGTCGAACTCGAATTCCAACTCGAAGTCGAACTCGAAGACGAAGTCGAAGACGAACTGGCAGGTGAACTCGAAGTCGCACTCGAAGTCGTACTAGGAGTTCAACTCCAATTAAAAGTCGAACTCGAAATCGAAGTCAAACTCGTAGCGAAGATAAGTCGAACTCGAAGTCGAGTTCGAAGCCGAAGACGAACTCGAACTCGAAGTCGAAGTTGAATTCGAAGTCGAACTAGAACTCGAACTCGATATCGAACTCGAAGTCGAAATCGAACTCGAATTCCAACTCGAAGACGAACTCAAAGGCGAACTCGAAGTCATAGTCGAATTCAAGCTCGAAGCGAAGGCGAAGTCGAACTCGAAGACGAAGTCGAGTTCGAAGCCGAAGTCGAACTCGAACGCGAAGTCGAAATCGAAGTCGAATTCGAACTCGAACTCGAAGTCGCACTGGGAGTCGAACTCTAAGGGGAAGTCGAACTCGAAGTCGAATTCGAACTCGAATTCCAACTCGAAGACGAACTCAAAGTCGAAGTCAAAGTCAAATTCGACGCGAAGATTAGTCGAACTCGAAGTCGAAGTCAAACTCGTAGCGAAGATAAGTCGAACTCGAAGTCGAGTTCGAAGCCGAAGTCGAACTCGAACTCGAAGTCGAAGTTGAATTCGAAGTCGAACTAGAACTCGAACTCGATATCGAACTCGAAGTCGAAATCGAACTCGAATTCCAACTCGAAGATGAACTCAAAGGCGAACTCGAAGTCGTAGTCGAATTCAAGCTCGAAGCGAAGTCGAATTCGAACTCGAACTCGAAGTCGCACTGGAAGTCAAACTCGAAGGGGAAGTCGAACTCGAAGTCGAAGTCGAACTCGAATTCCAACTCGAAGTCGAACTCGAAGACGAAGTCGAAGTCGAAGACGAACTGGCAGGTGAACTCGCAGTCGAACTCGAACTCGAACTCGAAGTCGACGTCGAATTCGAATTCGAACTCGAAGTCGAAGTCGAAGTCGCACTAGGAGTCCAACTCCAAGTCGAACTCGAAGTCGAAGTCGAAGGCAAACGCCAAGCGAAGATAAGTCGAACTCGAAGTCGAGCTCGAAGCCGAAGTCGAACTCGAACTCGTGTCGAAATCGAAGTCGAATTCGAACTCGAACTCGAAGTCGCACTGGAAGTCGAACTCTAAGGGGAAGTCGAACTCGAAGTCGAAGTCGAACTCGAACTCGAAGACGAACTCCAACTCCAATTCAAAGTCGAACTCGAAATCGAACTCGAAGTCGCACTGGAAGTCGAACTCTAAGGGGAAGTCGAACTCGAAATCGAACTCGAAGTCGCACTGGAAGTCAAACTCTAAGGGGAAGTCGAACTCGAAGTCGAAGTCGAAGTCGAATTCCAACTCGAAGTCGAACTCGAAGACGAAGTCGAAGACGAACTGGCAGGTGAACTCGAAGTCGCACTCGAAGTCGTACTAGGAGTTCAACTCCAATTCAAAGTCGAACTCGAAGTCGAAGTTGAATTCGAAGTCGAACTAGAACTCGAACTCGATATCGAACTCGAAGTCGAAATCGAACTCGAATTCCAACTCGAAGACGAACTCAAAGGCGAACTCGAAGTCATAGTCGAATTCAAGCTCGAAGCGAAGGCGAAGTCGAACTCGAAGACGAAGTCGAGTTCGAAGCCGAAGTCGAACTCGAACGCGAAGTCGAAATCGAAGTCGAATTCGAACTCGAACTCGAAGTCGCACTGGGAGTCGAACTCTAAGGGGAATTCGAACTCGAAGTCGAAGTAGAATTCGAATTCCAACTCGAAGACTAACTCGAAATCGAACTCGAAGTCGAATTCGAACTCGAACTCGAAGTCGCACTGGAAGTCAAACTCGAAGGGGAAGTCGAACACGAAGTCGAAGTCGAACTCGACTTCCAACTCGAAGTCGAACTCGAAGACGAAGTCGAAGTCGAAGGCGAACTGGCAGGTGAACTCGCAGGCGAACTCGAAGTCGAACTCGAAGTCGCACTGGAAGTCGAACTCTAAGGGGAAGTCGAACTCGAAGTCGAATTCGAACTCGAATTCCAACTCGAAGACGAACTCAAAGTCGAAGTCGAAGTCAAATTCGACGCGAAGATTAGTCGAACTCGAAGTCGAGTTCCAATCCGAAATGGAACTCGAACACGAACTCGAAGTCGCACTGGAAGTCGTACTCTAAGAGGAAGTCGAATTCGAAGTCGAACTCGAACTCGAAGACGAACTCCAACTCCAATTCAAAGTCGAACTCGAAATCGAACTCGAAGTCGAACTCCAAGTCGCACTGGAAGTCGTCCTCTGAGGGGAAGTCGAATTCGAAGTCGAACTCGAACTCGACGACGAACTCCAACTCCAATTCAAAGTCGAACTCGAAGTCGAAGTCAAACTCGTAGCGAAGATAAGTCGAACTCGAAGTCGAGTTCGAAGCCGAAGTCGAACTCGAACTCGAAGTCGAAGTTGAATTCGAAGTCGAACTAGAACTCGAACTCGATATCGAACTCGAAGTCGAAATCGAACTCGAATTCCAACTCGAAAACGAACTCAAAGGCGAACTCGAAGTCGTAGTCGAATTCAAGCTCGAAGCGAAGGCGAAGTCGAACTCGAAGTCGAAGTCGAACTCGAATTCCAACTCGAAGTCGAACTCGAAGACGAAGTCAAAGTCGAAGACGAACTGGCAGGTGAACTCGCAGTCGAACTCGGACTCGAACTCGAAGTCGACGTCGAATTCGAATTCGAACTCGAAGTCGAAGTCGAAGTCGCACTAGGAGTCCAACTCCAAGTCGAAGTCGAAGGCAAACGCCAAGCGAAGATAAGTCGAACTCGAAGTCGAGCTCGAAGCCGAAGTCGAACTCGAACTCGTGTCGAAATCGAAGTCGAATTCGAACTCGAAGTCGAAGTCGCACTGGAAGTCGAACTCTAAGGGGAAGTCGAACTCGAAGTCGAAGTCGAACTCGAACTCGAAGACGAACTCCAACTCCAATTCAAAGTCGAACTCGAAATCGAACTCGAAGTCGCACTGGAAGTCAAACTCTAAGGGGAAGTCGAACTCGAAGTCGAACTCGAATTCCAACTCGAAGTCGAACTCGAAGACGAAGTCGAAGACGAACTGGCAGGTGAACTCGAAGTCGCACTCGAAGTCGTACTAGGAGTTCAACTCCAATTCAAAGTCGAACTCGAAATCGAAGTCAAACTCGTAGCGAAGATAAGTCGAACTCGAAGTCGAGTTCGAAGCCGAAGACGAACTCGAACTCGAAGTCGAAGTTGAATTCGAATTCCAACTCGAAGACGAACTCAAAGGCGAACTCGAAGTCATAGTCGAATTCAAGCTCGAAGCGAAGGCGAAGTCGAACTCGAAGACGAAGTCGAGTTCGAAGCCGAAGTCGAACTCGAACGCGAAGTCGAAATCGAAGTCGAATTCGAACTCGAACTCGAAGTCGCACTGGGAGTCGAACTCTAAGGGGAAGTCGAACTCGAAGTCGAATTCGAACTCGAATTCCAACTCGAAGACGAACTCAAAGTCGAAGTCAAAGTCAAATTCGACGCGAAGATTAGTCGAACTCGAAGTCGAAGTCAAACTCGTAGCGAAGATAAGTCGAACTCGAAGTCGAGTTCGAAGCCGAAGTCGAACTCGAACTCGAAGTCGAAGTTGAATTCGAAGTCGAACTAGAACTCGAACTCGATATCGAACTCGAAGTCGAAATCGAACTCGAATTCCAACTCGAAGATGAACTCAAAGGCGAACTCGAAGTCGTAGTCGAATTCAAGCTCGAAGCGAAGTCGAATTCGAACTCGAACTCGAAGTCGCACTGGAAGTCAAACTCGAAGGGGAAGTCGAACTCGAAGTCGAAGTCGACGTCGAATTCGAATTCGAACTCGAAGTCGAAGTCGAAGTCGCACTAGGAGTCCAACTCCAAGTCGAACTCGAAGTCGAAGTCGAAGGCAAACGCCAAGCGAAGATAAGTCGAACTCGAAGTCGAGCTCGAAGCCGAAGTCGAACTCGAACTCGTGTCGAAATCGAAGTCGAATTCGAACTCGAACTCGAAGTCGCACTGGAAGTCGAACTCTAAGGGGAAGTCGAACTCGAAGTCGAAGTCGAACTCGAACTCGAAGACGAACTCCAACTCCAATTCAAAGTCGAACTCGAAATCGAACTCGAAGTCGCACTGGAAGTCGAACTCTAAGGGGAAGTCGAACTCGAAATCGAACTCGAAGTCGCACTGGAAGTCAAACTCTAAGGGGAAGTCGAACTCGAAGTCGAAGTCGAAGTCGAATTCCAACTCGAAGTCGAACTCGAAGACGAAGTCGAAGACGAACTGGCAGGTGAACTCGAAGTCGCACTCGAAGTCGTACTAGGAGTTCAACTCCAATTCAAAGTCGAACTCGAAGTCGAAGTTGAATTCGAAGTCGAACTAGAACTCGAACTCGATATCGAACTCGAAGTCGAAATCGAACTCGAATTCCAACTCGAAGACGAACTCAAAGGCGAACTCGAAGTCATAGTCGAATTCAAGCTCGAAGCGAAGGCGAAGTCGAACTCGAAGACGAAGTCGAGTTCGAAGCCGAAGTCGAACTCGAACGCGAAGTCGAAATCGAAGTCGAATTCGAACTCGAACTCGAAGTCGCACTGGGAGTCGAACTCTAAGGGGAATTCGAACTCGAAGTCGAAGTAGAATTCGAATTCCAACTCGAAGACTAACTCGAAATCGAACTCGAAGTCGAATTCGAACTCGAACTCGAAGTCGCACTGGAAGTCAAACTCGAAGGGGAAGTCGAACACGAAGTCGAAGTCGAACTCGACTTCCAACTCGAAGTCGAACTCGAAGACGAAGTCGAAGTCGAAGGCGAACTGGCAGGTGAACTCGCAGGCGAACTCGAAGTCGAACTCGAAGTCGCACTGGAAGTCGAACTCTAAGGGGAAGTCGAACTCGAAGTCGAATTCGAACTCGAATTCCAACTCGAAGACGAACTCAAAGTCGAAGTCGAAGTCAAATTCGACGCGAAGATTAGTCGAACTCGAAGTCGAGTTCCAATCCGAAATGGAACTCGAACACGAACTCGAAGTCGCACTGGAAGTCGTACTCTAAGAGGAAGTCGAATTCGAAGTCGAACTCGAACTCGAAGACGAACTCCAACTCCAATTCAAAGTCGAACTCGAAATCGAACTCGAAGTCGAACTCCAAGTCGCACTGGAAGTCGTCCTCTGAGGGGAAGTCGAATTCGAAGTCGAACTCGAACTCGACGACGAACTCCAACTCCAATTCAAAGTCGAACTCGAAGTCGAAGTCAAACTCGTAGCGAAGATAAGTCGAACTCGAAGTCGAGTTCGAAGCCGAAGTCGAACTCGAACTCGAAGTCGAAGTTGAATTCGAAGTCGAACTAGAACTCGAACTCGATATCGAACTCGAAGTCGAAATCGAACTCGAATTCCAACTCGAAAACGAACTCAAAGGCGAACTCGAAGTCGTAGTCGAATTCAAGCTCGAAGCGAAGGCGAAGTCGAACTCGAAGTCGAAGTCGAACTCGAATTCCAACTCGAAGTCGAACTCGAAGACGAACTGG
This sequence comes from Mobula birostris, assembly GCF_030028105.1. NCBI lineage: Eukaryota > Metazoa > Chordata > Chondrichthyes > Myliobatiformes > Myliobatidae > Mobula > Mobula birostris. The sequence continues at coordinate 43,819,947 of NC_092397.1, forward strand.
CAGGTGAACTCGCAGTCGAACTCGGACTCGAACTCGAAGTCGACGTCGAATTCGAATTCGAACTCGAAGTCGAAGTCGAAGTCGCACTAGGAGTCCAACTCCAAGTCGAAGTCGAAGGCAAACGCCAAGCGAAGATAAGTCGAACTCGAAGTCGAGCTCGAAGCCGAAGTCGAACTCGAACTCGTGTCGAAATCGAAGTCGAATTCGAACTCGAACTCGAAGTCGCACTGGAAGTCGAACTCTAAGGGGAAGTCGAACTCGAAGTCGAAGTCGAACTCGAACTCGAAGACGAACTCCAACTCCAATTCAAAGTCGAACTCGAAATCGAAGTCAAACTCGTAGCGAAGATAAGTCGAACTCGAAGTCGAGTTCGAAGCCGAAGACGAACTCGAACTCGAAGTCGAAGTTGAATTCGAAGTCGAACTAGAACTCGAACTCGATATCGAACTCGAAGTCGAAATCGAACTCGAATTCCAACTCGAAGACGAACTCAAAGGCGAACTCGAAGTCGTAGTCGAATTCAAGCTCGAAGCGAAGGCGAAGTCGAACTCGAAGACGAAGTCGAGTTCGAAGCCGAAGTCGAACTCGAACGCGAAGTCGAAATCGAAGTCGAATTCGAACTCGAACTCGAAGACGCACTGGGAGTCGAACTCTAAGGGGAATTCGAACTCGAAGTCGAAGTAGAATTCGAATTCCAACTCGAAGACTAACTCAAAATCGAACTCGAAGTCGAAATCGAAGTCGAATTCGAACTCGAACTCGAAGTCGCACTGGAAGTCGAACTCTAAGGGGAAGTCGAACTCGAAGTTGAATTCGAACTCGAATTCCAACTCGAAGACGAACTCAAAGTCGAAGTCGAAGTCAAATTCGACGCGAAGATTAGTCGAACTCGAAGTCGAGTTCGAATCCGAAATGGAACTCGAACTCGAACTCGAAGTCGCACTGGGGGTCGTACTCTAAGAGGAAGTCGAACTCGAAGTCGAACTCGAACTCGAAGACGAACTCCAACTCCAATTCAAAGTCGAACTCGAAATCGAACTCGAAGTCGAACTCGAAGTCGCACTGGAAGTCGTCCTCTAAGGGGAAGTCGAATTCGAAGTCGAACTCGAACTCGACGACGAACTCCAACTCCAATTCAAAGTCGAACTCGAAGTCGAAGTCAAACTCGTAGCGAAGATAAGTCGAACTCGAAGTCGAGTTCGAAGCCGAAGTCGAACTCGAACTCGAAGTCGAAGTTGAATTCGAAGTCGAACTAGAACTCGAACTCGATATCGAACTCGAAGTCGAAATCGAACTCGAATTCCAACTCGAAGACGAACTCAAATGCGAACTCGAAGTCGTAGTCGAATTCAAGCTCGAAGCGAAGGCGAAGTCGAACTCGAAGACGAAGTCGAGTTCGAAGCCGAAGTCGAACTTGAACGCGAAGTCGAAATCGAAGTCGAATTCGAACTCGAACTCGAAGTCGCACTGGGAGTCGAACTCTAAGGGGAATTCGAACTCGAAGTCGAAGTAGAATTCGAATTCCAACTCGAAGACTAACTCAAAATCGAACTCGAAGTCGAAATCGAAGTCGAATTCGAACTCGAACTCGAAGTCGCACTGGAAGTCGAACTCTAAGGGGAAGTCGAACTCGAAGTTGAATTCGAACTCGAATTCCAACTCGAAGACGAACTCAAAGTCGAAGTCGAAGTCAAATTCGACGCGAAGATTAGTCGAACTCGAAGTCGAGTTCGAATCCGAAATGGAACTCGAACTCGAACTCGAAGTCGCACTGGGGGTCGTACTCTAAGAGGAAGTCGAACTCGAAGTCGAACTCGAACTCGAAGACGAACTCCAACTCCAATTCAAAGTCGAACTCGAAATCGAACTCGAAGTCGAAGTCAAACTCGTAGCGAAGATAAGTCGAACTCGAAGTCGAGTTCGAAGCCGAAGTCGAACTCGAACTCGAAGTCGAAGTTGAATTCGAAGTCGAACTAGAACTCGAACTCGATATCGAACTCGAAGTCGAAATCGAACTCGAATTCCAACTCGAAGACGAACTCAAATGCGAACTCGAAGTCGTAGTCGAATTCAAGCTCGAAGCGAAGGCGAAGTCGAACTCGAAGACGAAGTCGAGTTCGAAGCCGAAGTCGAACTTGAACGCGAAGTCGAAATCGAAGTCGAATTCGAACTCGAACTCGAAGTCGCACTGGGAGTCGAACTCTAAGGGGAATTCGAACTCGAAGTCGAAGTAGAATTCGAATTCCAACTCGAAGACTAACTCAAAATCGAACTCGAAGTCGAAATCGAAGTCGAATTCGAAATCGAAGTCGAATTCGAACTCGAACTCGAAGTCGCACTGGAAGTCGAACTCTAAGGGGAAGTCGAACTCGAAGTCGAATTCGAACTCGAATTCCAACTCGAAGACGAACTCAAAGTCGAAGTCGAAGTCAAATTCGACGCGAAGATTAGTCGAACTCGAAGTCGAAGTCAAACTCGTAGCGAAGATAAGTCGAACTCGAAGTCGAGTTCGAAGCCGAAGTCGAACTCGAACTCGAAGTCGAAGTTGAATTCGAAGTCGAACTAGAACTCGAACTCGATATCGAACTCGAAGTCGAAATCGAACTCGAATTCCAACTCGAAGATGAACTCAAAGGCGAACTCGAAGTCGTAGTCGAATTCAAGCTCGAAGCGAAGTCGAATTCGAACTCGAACTCGAAGTCGCACTGGAAGTCAAACTCGAAGGGGAAGTCGAACTCGAAGACGAAGTCGAACTCGAATTCCAACTCGAAGTCGAACTCGAAGACGAAGTCGAAGTCGAAGACGAACTGGCAGGTGAACTCGCAGTCGAACTCGAACTCGAACTCGAAGTCGACGTCGAATTCGAATTCGAACTCGAAGTCGAAGTCGACGTCGCACTAGGAGTCCAACTCCAAGTCGAACTCGAAGTCGAAGTCGAAGGCAAACGCCAAGCGAAGATAAGTCGAACTCGAAGTCGAGCTCGAAGCCGAAGTCGAACTCGAACTCGTGTCGAAATCGAAGTCGAATTCGAACTCGAACTCGAAGTCGCACTGAAAGTCGAACTCTAAGGGGAAGTCGAACTCGAACTCGAACTCGAAGTCGAAATCGAACTCGAATTCCAACTCGAAGATGAACTCAAAGGCGAACTCGAAGTCGTAGTCGAATTCAAGCTCGAAGCGAAGTCGAATTCGAACTGGAACTCGAAGTCGCACTGGAAGTCAAACTCGAAGGGGAAGTCGAACTCGAAGTCGAAGTCGAACTCGAATTCCAACTCGAAGTCGAACTCGAAGACGAAGTCGAAGTCGAAGACGAACTGGCAGGGGAACTCGCAGTCGAACTCGAACTCGAACTCGAAGTCGACGTCGAATTCGAATTCGAACTCGAAGTCGAAGTCGAAGTCGCACTAGGAGTCCAACTCCAAGTCGAACTCGAAGTCGAAGTCGAAGGCAAACGCCAAGCGAAGATAAGTCGAACTCGAAGTCGAGCTCGAAGCCGAAGTCGAACTCGAACTCGTGTCGAAATCGAAGTCGAATTCGAACTCGAACTCGAAGTCGCACTGGAAGTCGAACTCTAAGGGGAAGTCGAACTCGAAGTCGAAGTCGAACTCGAACTCGAAGACGAACTCCAACTCCAATTCAAAGTCGAACTCGAAATCGAACTCGAAGTCGCACTGGAAGTCAAACTCTAAGGGGAAGTCGAACTCGAAGTCGAAGTCGAACTCGAATTCCAACTCGAAGACGAACTCAAAGGCGAACTCGAAGTCGTAGTCGAATTCAAGCTCGAAGCGAAGGCGAAGTCGAACTCGAAGACGAAGTCGAGTTCGAAGCCGAAGTCGAACTCGAACGCGAAGTCGAAATCGAAGTCGAATTCGAACTCGAACTCGAAGTCGCACTGGGAGTCGAACTCTAAGGGGAATTCGAACTCGAAGTCGAAGTAGAATTCGAATTCCAACTCGAAGACTAACTCGAAATCGAACTCGAAGTCGAATTCGAACTCGAACTCGAAGTCGCACTGGAAGTCAAACTCGAAGGGGAAGTCGAACTCGAAGTCGAAGTCGAACTCGAATTCCAACTCGAAGTCGAACTCGAAGACGAAGTCGAAGTCGAAGACGAACTGGCAGGTGAACTCGCAGTCGAACTCGAACTCGAACTCGAAGTCGACGTCGAATTCGAATTCGAACTCGAACTCGAAGTCGAAGTCGCACTAGGAGTCCAACACCAAGTCGAACTCGAAGTCGCACTCGAAGTCGTACTAGGAGTTCAACTCCAATTCAAAGTCGAACTCGAAGTCGAGTTCTGAAGCCGAAGTCGAACTCGAACTCGAAGTCGAAGTTGAATTCGAAGTCGAACTAGAACTCGAACTCGATATCGAACTCGAAGTCGAAATCGAACTCGAATTCCAACTCGAAGATGAACTCAAATGCGAACTCGAAGTCGTAGTCGAATTCAAGCTCGAAGCGAAGGCCAAGTCGAACTCGAAGACGAAGTCGAGTTCGAAGCCGAAGTCGAACTCGAACGCGAAGTCGAAATCGAAGTCGAATTCGAACTCGAACTCGAAGTCGCACTGGGAGTCGAACTCTAAGGGGAATTCGAACTCGAAGTCGAAGTAGAATTCGAATTCCAACTCGAAGACTAACTCAAAATCGAACTCGAAGTCGAAATCGAAGTCGAATTCGAACTCGAACTCGAAGTCGCACTGGAAGTCGAACTCTAAGGGTAGGTCGAACTCGAAGTCGAATTCGAACTCGAATTCCAACTCGAAGACGAACTCAAAGTCGAAGTCGAAGTCAAATTCGACGCGAAGATTAGTCGAACTCGAAGTCGAAGTCAAACTCGTAGCGAAGATAAGTCGAACTCGAAGTCGAGTTCGAAGCCGAAGTCGAACTCGAACTCGAAGTCGAAGTTGAATTCGAAGTCGAACTAGAACTCGAACTCGATATCGAACTCGAAGTCGAAATCGAACTCGAATTCCAACTCGAAGATGAACTCAAAGGCGAACTCGAAGTCGTAGTCGAATTCAAGCTCGAAGCGACGTCGAATTCGAACTCGAACTCGAAGACGCACTGGAAGTCAAACTCGAAGGGGAAGTCGAACTCGAAGTCGAAGTCGAACTCGAATTCCAACTCGAAGTCGAACTCGAAGACGAAGTCGAAGTCGAAGACGAACTGGCAGGTGAACTCGCAGTCGAACTCGAACTCGAACTCGAAGTCGACGTCGATTTCGAATTCGAACTCGAAGTCGAAGTCGAAGTCGCACTAGGAGTCCAACTCCAAGTCGAACTCGAAGTCGAAGTCGAAGGCAAACGCCAAGCGAAGATAAGTCGAACTCGAAGTCGAGCTCGAAGCCGAAGTCGAACTCGAACTCGTGTCGAAATCGAAGTCGAATTCGAACTCGAACTCGAAGTCGCACTGGAAGTCGAACTCTAAGGGGAAGTCGAACTCGAAGTCGAAGTCGAACTCGAACTCGAAGACGAACTCCAACTCCAATTCAAAGTCGAACTCGAAATCGAACTCGAAGTCGCACTGGAAATCAAACTCTAAGGGGAAGTCGAACTCGAAGTCGAAGTCGAACTCGAATTCCAACTCGAAGTCGAACTCGAAGACGAAGTCGAAGACGAACTGGCAGGTGAACTCGAAGTCGCACTCGAAGTCGTACTAGGAGTTCAACTCCAATTCAAAGTCGAACTCGAAGTCGAAGTCAAACTCGTAGCGAAGATAAGTCGAACTCGAAGTCGAGTTCGAAGCCGAAGACGAACTCGAACTCGAAGTCGAAGTTGAATTCGAAGTCGAACTAGAACTCGAACTCGATATCGAACTCGAAGTCGAAATCGAACTCGAATTCCAACTCGAAGACGAACTCAAAGGCGAACTCGAAGTCATAGTCGAATTCAAGCTCGAAGCGAAGGCGAAGTCGAACTCGAAGACGAAGTCGCGTTCGAAGCCGAAGTCGAACTCGAACGCGAAGTCGAAATCGAAGTCGAATTCGAAGTCGAACTCGAAGTCCCACTGGGAGTCGAACTCTAAGGGGAATTCGAACTCGAAGTCGAAGTAGAATTCGAATTCCAACTAGAAGACTAACTCGAAATCGAACTCCAAGTCGAAATCGAAGTCGAATTCGAACTCGAACTCGAAGTCGCACTGGAAGTCAAACTCGAAGGGGAAGTCGAACTCGAAGTCGAAGTCGAACTCGAATTCCAACTCGAAGACGAACTCGAAGACGAAGTCGAAGTCGAAGACGAACTGGCAGGTGAACTCGCAGTCGAACTCGAACTCGAACTCGAACTCGAAGTCGACGTCGAATTCGAATTCGAACTCGAAGTCGAAGCCGAAGTCGCACTAGGAGTCCAACACCAAGTCGAACTCGAAGTCGCACTCGAAGTCGTACTAGGAGTTCAACTCCAATTCAAAGTCGAACTCGAAGTCGCACTGGAAGTCGTCCTCTAAGGGGAAGTCGAATTCGAAGTCGAACTCGACTCGACGACGAACTCCAACTCCAATTCAAAGTCGAACTCGAAGTCGAAGTCAAACTCGTAGCGAAGATAAGTCGAACTCGAAGTCGAGTTCGAAGCCGAAGTCGAACTCGAACTCGAAGTCGAAGTTGAATTCGAAGTCGAACTAGAACTCGAACTCGATATCGAACTCGAAGTCGAAATCGAACTCGAATTCCAACTCGAAGACGAACTCAAATGCGAACTCGAAGTCGTAGTCGAATTCAAGCTCGAAGCGAAGGCGAAGTCGAACTCGAAGACGAAGTCGAGTTCGAAGCCGAAGTCGAACTCGAACGCGAAGTCGAAATCGAAGTCGAATTCGAACTCGAACTCGAAGTCGCACTGGGAGTCGAACTCTAAGGGGAATTCGAACTCGAAGTCGAAGTAGAATTCGAATTCCAACGCGAAGACTAACTCAAAATCGAACTCGAAGTCGAAATCGAAGTCGAATTCGAACTCGAACTCGAAGTCGCACTGGAAGTCGAACTCTAAGGGGAAGTCGAACTCGAAGTCGAATTCGAACTCGAATTCCAACTCGAAGACGAACTCAAAGTCGGTCGAAGTCAAATTCGACGCGAAGATTAGTCGAACTCGAAGTCGAAGTCAAACTCGTAGCGAAGATAAGTCGAACTCGAAGTCGAGTTCGAAGCCGAAGTCGAACTCGAACTCGAAGTCGAAGTTGAATTCGAAGTCGAACTAGAACTCGAATTCCAACTCGATGATGAACTCAAAGGCGAACTAGAAGTCGTAGTCGAATTCAAGCTCGAACCGAAGTCGAATTCGAACTCGAACTCGAAGTCGCACTGGAAGTCAAACTCGAAGGAGAAGTCGAACTCGAAGTCGAACTCGAACTCGAATTCCAACTCGAAGTTGAACTCGAAGACGAAGTCGAAGTCGAAGACGACTGGCAGGTGAACTCGCAGTCGAACTCGAACTCGATCTCGAAGTCGACGTCGAATTCGAATTCGAACTCGAAGTCGAAGTCGAAGTCGCACTAGGAGTCCAACTCCAAGTCGAACTCGAAGTCGAAGTCGAAGGCAAACGCCAAGCGAAGATAAGTCGAACTCGAAGTCGAGCTCGAAGCCGAAGTCGAACTCGAACTCGTGTCGAAATCGAAGTCGAATTCGAACTCGAAGTCGAAGTCGCACTGGAAGTCGAACTCTAAGGGGAAGTCGAACTCGAAGTCGAAGTCGAACTCGAACTCGACGACGAACTCCAACTCCAATTCAAAGTCGAAGTCGAAATCGAACTCGAAGTCGCACTGGAAGTCAAACTCTAAGGGGAAGTCGAACTCGAAGTCGAAGTCAAACTCGAATTCCAACTCGAAGTCGAACTCGAAGACGAAGTCGAAGACGAACTGGCAGGTGAACTCGAAGTCGCACTCGAAGTCGTACTAGGAGTTCAACTCCAATTCAAAGTCGAACTCGAAATCGAAGTCAAACTCGTAGCGAAGATAAGTCGAACTCGAAGTCGAGTTCGAAGCCGAAGACGAACTCGAACTCGAAGTCGAAGTTGAATTCGAAGTCGAACTAGAACTCGAACTCGATATCGAACTCGAAGTCGAAATCGACCTCGAATTCTAACTCGAACACGAACTCAAAGGCGAACTCGAAGTCGTAGTCGAATTCAAGCTCGAAGCGAAGGCGAAGTCGAACTCGAAGACGAAGTCGAGTTCGAAGCCGAAGTCGAACTCGAACGCGAAGTCGAAATCGAAGTCGAATTCGAACTCGAACTCGAAGTCGCACTGGGAGTCGAACTCTAAGGGGAATTCGAACTCGAAGTCGAAGTAGAATTCGAATTCCAACTCGAAGACTAACTCGAAATCGAACTCGAAGTCGAATTCGAACTCGAACTCGAAGTCGCACTGGAAGTCAAACTCGAAGGGGAAGTCGAACTCGAAGTCGAAGTCGAACTCGAATTCCAACTCGAAGTCGAACTCGAAGACGAAGTCGAAGTCGAAGACGAACTGGCAGGTGAACTCGCAGTCGAACTCGAACTCGAACTCGAAGTCGACGTCGAATTCGAATTCGAACTCGAAGTTGTAGTCGAAGTCGCACTAGGAGTCCAACACCAAGTCGAACTCGAAGTCCCACTCGAAGTGGAACTCCAAGTCGCACTGGAAGTCGTCCTCTAAGGGGAAGTCGAATTCGAAGTCGAACTCGAACTCGACGACGAACTCCAACTCCAATTCAAAGTCGAACTCGAAGTCGAAGTCAAACTCGTAGCGAAGATAAGTCGAACTCGAAGTCGAGTTCGAAGCCGAAGTCGAACTCGAACTCGAAGTCGAAGTTGAATTCGAAGTCGAACTAGAACTCGAACTCGATATCGAACTCGAAGTCGAAATCGAACTCGAAGTCGAAATCGAACTCGAATTCCAACTCGAAGACGAACTCAAAGGCGAACTCGAAGTCGTAGTCGAATTCAAGCTCGAAGCGAAGGCGAAGTCGAACTCGAAGACGAAGTCGAGTTCGAAGCCGAAGTCGAACTCGAACGCGAAGTCGAAATCGAAGTCGAATTCGAACTCGAACTCGAAGTCGCACTGGGAGTCGAACTCTAAGGGGAATTCGAACTCGAAGTCGAAGTAGAATTCGAATTCCAACTCGAAGACTAACTCAAAATCGAACTCGAAGTCGAAATCGAAGTCGAATTCGAACTCGAACTCGAAGTCGCACTGGAAGTCGAACACTAGGGGGAAGTCGAACTCGAAGTCGAATTCGAACTCGAATTCCAACTCGAAGACGAACTCAAAGTCGAAGTCGAAGTCAAATTCGACGCGAAGATTAGTCGAACTCGAAGTCGAAGTCAAACTCGTAGCGAAGATAAGTCGAACTCGAAGTCGAGTTCGAAGCCGAAGTCGAACTCGAACTCGAAGTCGCAGTTGAATTCGAAGTCGAACTAGAACTCGAACTCGATATCGAACTCGAAGTCGAAATCGAACTCGAATTCCAACTCGAAGACGAACTCAAATGCGAACTCGAAGTCGTAGTCGAATTCAAGCTCGAAGCGAAGGCGAAGTCGAACTCGAAGACGAAGTCGAGTTCGAAGCCGAAGTCGAACTCGAACGCGAAGTCGAAATCGAAGTCGAATTCGAACTCGAACTCGAAGTCGCACTGGGAGTCGAACTCTAAGGGGAATTCGAACTCGAAGTCGAAGTAGAATTCGAATTCCAACTCGAAGACTAACTCAAAATCGAACTCGAAGTCGAAATCGAAGTCGAATTCGAACTCGAACTCGAAGTCGCACTGGAAGTCGAACTCTAAGGGGAAGTGGAACTCGAAGTCGAATTCGAACTCGAATTCCAACTCGAAGACGAACTCAAAGTCGAAGTCGAAGTCAAATTCGACGCGAAGATTAGTCGAACTCGAAGTCGAAGTCAAACTCGTAGCGAAGATAAGTCGAACTCGAAGTCGAGTTCTGAAGCCGAAGTCGAACTCGAACTCGAAGTCGAAGTTGAATTCGAAGTCGAACTAGAACTCGAACTCGATATCGAACTCGAAGTCGAAATCGAACTCGAATTCCAACTCGAAGATGAACTCAAATGCGAACTCGAAGTCGTAGTCGAATTCAAGCTCGAAGCGAAGGCCAAGTCGAACTCGAAGACGAAGTCGAGTTCGAAGCCGAAGTCGAACTCGAACGCGAAGTCGAAATCGAAGTCGAATTCGAACTCGAACTCGAAGTCGCACTGGGAGTCGAACTCTAAGGGGAATTCGAACTCGAAGTCGAAGTAGAATTCGAATTCCAACTCGAAGACTAACTCAAAATCGAACTCGAAGTCGAAATCGAAGTCGAATTCGAACTCGAACTCGAAGTCGCACTGGAAGTCGAACTCTAAGGGTAGGTCGAACTCGAAGTCGAATTCGAACTCGAATTCCAACTCGAAGACGAACTCAAAGTCGAAGTCGAAGTCAAATTCGACGCGAAGATTAGTCGAACTCGAAGTCGAAGTCAAACTCGTAGCGAAGATAAGTCGAACTCGAAGTCGAGTTCGAAGCCGAAGTCGAACTCGAACTCGAAGTCGAAGTTGAATTCGAAGTCGAACTAGAACTCGAACTCGATATCGAACTCGAAGTCGAAATCGAACTCGAATTCCAACTCGAAGATGAACTCAAAGGCGAACTCGAAGTCGTAGTCGAATTCAAGCTCGAAGCGACGTCGAATTCGAACTCGAACTCGAAGTCGCACTGGAAGTCAAACTCGAAGGGGAAGTCGAACTCGAAGTCGAAGTCGAACTCGAATTCCAACTCGAAGTCGAACTCGAAGACGAAGTCGAAGTCGAAGACGAACTGGCAGGTGAACTCGCAGTCGAACTCGAACTCGAACTCGAAGTCGACGTCGAATTCGAATTCGAACTCGAAGTCGAAGTCGAAGTCGCACTAGGAGTCCAACTCCAAGTCGAACTCGAAGTCGAAGTCGAAGGCAAACGCCAAGCGAAGATAAGTCGAACTCGAAGTCGAGCTCGAAGCCGAAGTCGAACTCGAACTCGTGTCGAAATCGAAGTCGAATTCGAACTCGAAGTCGAAGTCGCACTGGAAGTCGAACTCTAAGGGGAAGTCGAACTCGAAGTCGAAGTCGAACTCGAACTCGACGACGAACTCCAACTCCAATTCAAAGTCGAAGTCGAAATCGAACTCGAAGTCGCACTGGAAGTCAAACTCTAAGGGGAAGTCGAACTCGAAGTCGAAGTCAAACTCGAATTCCAACTCGAAGTCGAACTCGAAGACGAAGTCGAAGACGAACTGGCAGGTGAACTCGAAGTCGCACTCGAAGTCGTACTAGGCGTTCAACTCCAATTCAAAGTCGAACTCGAAATCGAAGTCAAACTCGTAGCGAAGATAAGTCGAACTCGAAGTCGAGTTCGAAGCCGAAGACGAACTCGAACTCGAAGTCGAAGTTGAATTCGAAGTCGAACTAGAACTCGAACTCGATATCGAACTCGAAGTCGAAATCGACCTCGAATTCTAACTCGAACACGAACTCAAAGGCGAACTCGAAGTCGTAGTCGAATTCAAGCTCGAAGCGAAGGCGAAGTCGAACTCGAAGACGAAGTCGAGTTCGAAGCCGAAGTCGAACTCGAACGCGAAGTCGAAATCGAAGTCGAATTCGAACTCGAACTCGAAGTCGCACTGGGAGTCGAACTCTAAGGGGAATTCGAACTCGAAGTCGAAGTAGAATTCGAATTCCAACTCGAAGACTAACTCGAAATCGAACTCGAAGTCGAATTCGAACTCGAACTCGAAGTCGCACTGGAAGTCAAACTCGAAGGGGAAGTCGAACTCGAAGTCGAAGTCGAACTCGAATTCCAACTCGAAGTCGAACTCGAAGACGAAGTCGAAGTCGAAGACGAACTGGCAGGTGAACTCGCAGTCGAACTCGAACTCGAACTCGAAGTCGACGTCGAATTCGAATTCGAACTCGAAGTTGTAGTCGAAGTCGCACTAGGAGTCCAACACCAAGTCGAACTCGAAGTCCCACTCGAAGTGGAACTCCAAGTCGCACTGGAAGTCGTCCTCTAAGGGGAAGTCGAATTCGAAGTCGAACTCGAACTCGACGACGAACTCCAACTCCAATTCAAAGTCGAACTCGAAGTCGAAGTCAAACTCGTAGCGAAGATAAGTCGAACTCGAAGTCGAGTTCGAAGCCGAAGTCGAACTCGAACTCGAAGTCGAAGTTGAATTCGAAGTCGAACTAGAACTCGAACTCGATATCGAACTCGAAGTCGAAATCGAACTCGAAGTCGAAATCGAACTCGAATTCCAACTCGAAGACGAACTCAAAGGCGAACTCGAAGTCGTAGTCGAATTCAAGCTCGAAGCGAAGGCGAAGTCGAACTCGAAGACGAAGTCGAGTTCGAAGCCGAAGTCGAACTCGAACGCGAAGTCGAAATCGAAGTCGAATTCGAACTCGAACTCGAAGTCGCACTGGGAGTCGAACTCTAAGGGGAATTCGAACTCGAAGTCGAAGTAGAATTCGAATTCCAACTCGAAGACTAACTTAAAATCGAACTCGAAGTCGAAATCGAAGTCGAATTCGAACTCGAACTCGAAGTCGCACTGGAAGTCGAACACTAGGGGGAAGTCGAACTCGAAGTCGAATTCGAACTCGAATTCCAACTCGAAGACGAACTCAAAGTCGAAGTCGAAGTCAAATTCGACGCGAAGATTAGTCGAACTCGAAGTCGAAGTCAAACTCGTAGCGAAGATAAGTCGAACTCGAAGTCGAGTTCGAAGCCGAAGTCGAACTCGAACTCGAAGTCGCAGTTGAATTCGAAGTCGAACTAGAACTCGAACTCGATATCGAACTCGAAGTCGAAATCGAACTCGAATTCCAACTCGAAGACGAACTCAAATGCGAACTCGAAGTCGTAGTCGAATTCAAGCTCGAAGCGAAGGCGAAGTCGAACTCGAAGACGAAGTCGAGTTCGAAGCCGAAGTCGAACTCGAACGCGAAGTCGAAATCGAAGTCGAATTCGAACTCGAACTCGAAGTCGCACTGGGAGTCGAACTCTAAGGGGAATTCGAACTCGAAGTCGAAGTAGAATTCGAATTCCAACTCGAAGACTAACTCAAAATCGAACTCGAAGTCGAAATCGAAGTCGAATTCGAACTCGAACTCGAAGTCGCACTGGAAGTCGAACTCTAAGGGGAAGTGGAACTCGAAGTCGAATTCGAACTCGAATTCCAACTCGAAGACGAACTCAAAGTCGAAGTCGAAGTCAAATTCGACGCGAAGATTAGTCGAACTCGAAGTCGAAGTCAAACTCGTAGCGAAGATAAGTCGAACTCGAAGTCGAGTTCTGAAGCCGAAGTCGAACTCGAACTCGAAGTCGAAGTTGAATTCGAAGTCGAACTAGAACTCGAACTCGATATCGAACTCGAAGTCGAAATCGAACTCGAATTCCAACTCGAAGATGAACTCAAATGCGAACTCGAAGTCGTAGTCGAATTCAAGCTCGAAGCGAAGGCCAAGTCGAACTCGAAGACGAAGTCGAGTTCGAAGCCGAAGTCGAACTCGAACGCGAAGTCGAAATCGAAGTCGAATTCGAACTCGAACTCGAAGTCGCACTGGGAGTCGAACTCTAAGGGGAATTCGAACTCGAAGTCGAAGTAGAATTCGAATTCCAACTCGAAGACTAACTCAAAATCGAACTCGAAGTCGAAATCGAAGTCGAATTCGAACTCGAACTCGAAGTCGCACTGGAAGTCGAACTCTAAGGGTAGGTCGAACTCGAAGTCGAATTCGAACTCGAATTCCAACTCGAAGACGAACTCAAAGTCGAAGTCGAAGTCAAATTCGACGCGAAGATTAGTCGAACTCGAAGTCGAAGTCAAACTCGTAGCGAAGATAAGTCGAACTCGAAGTCGAGTTCGAAGCCGAAGTCGAACTCGAACTCGAAGTCGAAGTTGAATTCGAAGTCGAACTAGAACTCGAACTCGATATCGAACTCGAAGTCGAAATCGAACTCGAATTCCAACTCGAAGATGAACTCAAAGGCGAACTCGAAGTCGTAGTCGAATTCAAGCTCGAAGCGACGTCGAATTCGAACTCGAACTCGAAGTCGCACTGGAAGTCAAACTCGAAGGGGAAGTCGAACTCGAAGTCGAAGTCGAACTCGAATTCCAACTCGAAGTCGAACTCGAAGACGAAGTCGAAGTCGAAGACGAACTGGCAGGTGAACTCGCAGTCGAACTCGAACTCGAACTCGAAGTCGACGTCGAATTCGAATTCGAACTCGAAGTCGAAGTCGAAGTCGCACTAGGAGTCCAACTCCAAGTCGAACTCGAAGTCGAAGTCGAAGGCAAACGCCAAGCGAAGATAAGTCGAACTCGAAGTCGAGCTCGAAGCCGAAGTCGAACTCGAACTCGTGTCGAAATCGAAGTCGAATTCGAACTCGAACTCGAAGTCGCACTGGAAGTCGAACTCTAAGGGGAAGTCGAACTCGAAGTCGAAGTCGAACTCGAACTCGAAGACGAACTCCAACTCCAATTCAAAGTCGAACTCGAAATCGAACTCGAAGTCGCACTGGAAGTCAAACTCTAAGGGGAAGTCGAACTCGAAGTCGAAGTCGAACTCGAATTCCAACTCGAAGTCGAACTCGAAGACGAAGTCGAAGACGAACTGGCAGGTGAACTCGAAGTCGCACTCGAAGTCGTACTAGGAGTTCAACTCCAATTCAAAGTCGAACTCGAAGTCGAAGTCAAACTCGTAGCGAAGATAAGTCGAACTCGAAGTCGAGTTCGAAGCCGAAGACGAACTCGAACTCGAAGTCGAAGTTGAATTCGAAGTCGAACTAGAACTCGAACTCGATATCGAACTCGAAGTCGAAATCGAACTCGAATTCCAACTCGAAGACGAACTCAAAGGCGAACTCGAAGTCATAGTCGAATTCAAGCTCGAAGCGAAGGCGAAGTCGAACTCGAAGACGAAGTCGCGTTCGAAGCCGAAGTCGAACTCGAACGCGAAGTCGAAATCGAAGTCGAATTCGAAGTCGAACTCGAAGTCCCACTGGGAGTCGAACTCTAAGGGGAATTCGAACTCGAAGTCGAAGTAGAATTCGAATTCCAACTAGAAGACTAACTCGAAATCGAACTCCAAGTCGAAATCGAAGTCGAATTCGAACTCGAACTCGAAGTCGCACTGGAAGTCAAACTCGAAGGGGAAGTCGAACTCGAAGTCGAAGTCGAACTCGAATTCCAACTCGAAGACGAACTCGAAGACGAAGTCGAAGTCGAAGACGAACTGGCAGGTGAACTCGCAGTCGAACTCGAACTCGAACTCGAACTCGAAGTCGACGTCGAATTCGAATTCGAACTCGAAGTCGAAGCCGAAGTCGCACTAGGAGTCCAACACCAAGTCGAACTCGAAGTCGCACTCGAAGTCGTACTAGGAGTTCAACTCCAATTCAAAGTCGAACTTGAAGTCGAAGTCAAAGTCGTAGCGAAGATAAGTCGAACTCGAAGTCGAGTTCGAAGCCGAAGTCGAACTCGAACTCGAAGTCGAAGTTGAATGCGAAGTCGAACTAGAACTCGAACTCGATATCGAACTCGAAGTCGAAATCGAACTCGAATTCCAACTCGAAGACGAACTCAAAGGCGAACTCGAAGTCGTAGTTGAATTGAAGCTCGAAGCGAAGGCGAAGTCGAACTCGAAGACGAAGTCGAGTTCGAAGCCGAAGTCGAACTCGAACGCGAAGTCGAAATCGAACTCGAATTCCAACTCGAAGACGAACTCAAAGGCGAACTCGAAGTCGTAGTTGAATTCAAGCTCGAAGCGAAGGCGAAGTCGAACTCGAAGACGAAGTCGAGTTCGAAGCCGAAGTCGAACTCGAACGCGAAGTCGAAATCGAAGTCGAATTCGAACTCGAACTCGAAGTCGCACTGGGAGTCGAACTCTAAGGGGAATTCGAACTCGAAGTCGAAGTAGAATTCGAATTCCAACTCGAAGACTAACTCAAAATCGAACTCGAAGTCGAAATCGAAGTCGAATTCGAACTCGAACTCGAAGTCGCACTGGAAGTCGAACTCTAAGGGGAAGTCGAACTCGAAGTTGAATTCGAACTCGAATTCCAACTCGAAGACGAACTGAAAGTCGAAGTCGAAGTCAAATTCGACGCGAAGATTAGTCGAACTCGAAGTCGAGTTCGAATCCGAAATGGAACTCGAACTCGAACTCGAAGTCGCACTGGAAGTTGTACTCTAAGAGGAAGTCGAACTCGAAGTCGAACTCGAACTCGAAGACGAACTCCAACTCCAATTCAAAGTCGAACTCGAAATCGAACTCGAAGTCGAACTCGAAGTCGCACTGGAAGTCGTCCTCTAAGGGGAAGTCGAATTCGAAGTCGAACTCGAACTCGACGACGAACTCCAACTCCAATTCAAAGTCGAACTCGAAGTCGAAGTCAAACTCGTAGCGAAGATAAGTCGAACTCGAAGTCGAGTTCGAAGCCGAAGTCGAACTCGAACTCGAAGTCGAAGTTGAATTCGAAGTCGAACTAGAACTCGAACTCGATATCGAACTCGAAGTCGAAATCGAACTCGAATTCCAACTCGAAGACGAACTCAAATGCGAACTCGAAATCGTAGTCGAATTCAAGCTCGAAGCGAAGGCGAAGTCGAACTCGAAGACGAAGTCGAGTTCGAAGCCGAAGTCGAACTTGAACGCGAAGTCGAAATCGAAGTCGAATTCGAACTCGAACTCGAAGTCGCACTGGGAGTCGAACTCTAAGGGGAAGTCGAACTCGAAGTCGAATTCGAACTCGAATTCCAACTCGAAGACGAACTCAAAGTCGAAGTCGAAGTCAAATTCGACCGAAGACTAGAAGAACTCAAAGTCGAAGTCAAACTCGTAGCGAAGATAAGTCGAACTCGAAGTCGAGTTCGAAGCCGAAGTCGAACTCGAACTCGAAGTCGAAGTTGAATTCGAAGTCGAACTAGAACTCGAACTCGATATCGAACTCGAAGTCGAAATCGAACTCGAATTCCAACTCGAAGATGAACTCAAAGGCGAACTCGAAGTCGTAGTCGAATTCAAGCTCGAAGCGAAGTCGAATTCGAACTCGAACTCGAAGTCGCACTGGAAGTCAAACTCGAAGGGGAAGTCGAACTCGAAGTCGAAGTCGAACTCGAATTCCAACTCGAAGTCGAACTCGAAGACGAAGTCGAAGTCGAAGACGAACTGGCAGGTGAACTCGCAGTCGAACTCGAACTCGAACTCGAAGTCGACGTCGAATTCGAATTCGAACTCGAAGTCGAAGTCGAAGTCGCACTAGGAGTCCAACTCCAAGTCGAACTCGAAGTCGAAGTCGAAGGCAAACGCCAAGCGAAGATAAGTCGAACTCGAAGTCGAGCTCGAAGCCGAAGTCGAACTCGAACTCGTGTCGAAATCGAAGTCGAATTCGAACTCGAACTCGAAGTCGCACTGGAAGTCGAACTCTAAGGGGAAGTCGAACTCGAAGACGAAGTCGAAGACGAACTGGCAGGTGAACTCGAAGTCGCACTCGAAGTCGTACTAGGAGTTCAACTCCAATTCAAAGTCGAACTCGAAGTCGAAGTTGAATTCGAAGTCGAGCTAGAACTCGAACTCGATATCGAACTCGAAGTCGAAATCGAACTCGAATTCCAACTCGAAGACGAACTCAAAGGCGAACTCGAAGTCATAGTCGAATTCAAGCTCGAAGCGAAGGCGAAGTCGAACTCGAAGACGAAGTCGAGTTCGAAGCCGAAGTCGAACTCGAACGCGAAGTCGAAATCGAAGTCGAATTCGAACTCGAACTCGAAGTCGCACTGGGAGTCGAACTCTAAGGGGAATTCGAACTCGAAGTCGAAGTAGAATTCGAATTCCAACTCGAAGACTAACTCGAAATCGAACTCGAAGTCGAATTCGAACTCGAACTCGAAGTCGCACTGGAAGTCAAACTCGAAGGGGAAGTCGAACACGAAGTCGAAGTCGAACTCGACTTCCAACTCGAAGTCGAACTCGAAGACGAAGTCGAAGTCGAAGACGAACTGGCAGGTGAACTCGCAGGCGAACTCGAAGTCGAACTCGAAGTCGCACTGGAAGTCGAACTCTAAGGGGAAGTCGAACTCGAAGTCGAATTCGAACTCGAATTCCAACTCGAAGACGAACTCAAAGTCGAAGTCGAAGTCAAATTCGACGCGAAGATTAGTCGAACTCGAAGTCGAGTTCCAATCCGAAATGGAACTCGAACACGAACTCGAAGTCGCACTGGAAGTCGTACTCTAAGAGGAAGTCGAATTCGAAGTCGAACTCGAACTCGAAGACGAACTCCAACTCCAATTCAAAGTCGAACTCGAAATCGAACTCGAAGTCGAACTCCAAGTCGCACTGGAAGTCGTCCTCTAAGGGGAAGTCGAATTCGAAGTCGAACTCGAACTCGACGACGAACTCCAACTCCAATTCAAAGTCGAACTCGAAGTCGAAGTCAAACTCGTAGCGAAGATAAGTCGAACTCGAACTCGAAGTCGAAGTTGAATTCGAAGTCGAACTAGAACTCGAACTCGATATCGAACTCGAAGTCGAAATCGAACTCGAATTCCAACTCGAAGACGAACTCAAATGCGAACTCGAAGTCGTAGTCGAATTCAAGCTCGAAGCGAAGGCGAAGTCGAACTCGAAGACGAAGTCGAGTTCGAAGCCGAAGTCGAACTTGAACGCGAAGTCGAAATCGAAGTCGAATTCGAACTCGAACTCGAAGTCGCACTGGGAGTCGAACTCTAAGGGGAATTCGAACTCGAAGTCGAAGTAGAATTCGAATTCCAACTCGAAGACTAACTCAAAATCGAACTCGAAGTCGAAATCGAAGTCGAATTCGAACTCGAACTCGAAGTCGCACTGGAAGTCGAACTCTAAGGGGAAGTCGAACTCGAAGTCGAATTCGAACTCGAATTCCAACTCGAAGACGAACTCAAAGTCGAAGTCGAAGTCAAATTCGACGCGAAGATTAGTCGAACTCGAAGTCGAAGTCAAACTCGTAGCGAAGATAAGTCGAACTCGAAGTCGAGTTCGAAGCCGAAGTCGAATTCGAACTCGAAGTCGAAGTTGAATTCGAAGTCGAACTAGAACTCGAACTCGATATCGAACTCGAAGTCGAAATCGAACTCGAATTCCAACTCGAAGATGAACTCAAAGGCGAACTCGAAGTCGTAGTCGAATTCAAGCTCGAAGCGAAGTCGAATTCGAACTCGAACTCGAAGTCGCACTGGAAGTCAAACTCGAAGGGGAAGTCGAACTCGAAGTCGAAGTCGAACTCGAATTCCAACTCGAAGTCGAACTCGAAGACGAAGTCGAAGTCGAAGACGAACTGGCAGGTGAACTCGCAGTCGAACTCGAACTCGAACTCGAAGTCGACGTCGAATTCGAATTCGAACTCGAAGTCGAAGTCGACGTCGCACTAGGAGTCCAACTCCAAGTCGAGCTCGAAGCCGAAGTCGAACTCGAACTCGTGTCGAAATCGAAGTCGAATTCGAACTCGAAGTCGAAGTCGCACTGGAAGTCGAACTCTAAGGGGAAGTCGAACTCGAAGTCGAAGTCGAACTCGAACTCGACGACGAACTCCAACTCCAATTCAAAGTCGAAGTCGAAATCGAACTCGAAGTCGCACTGGAAGTCAAACTCTAAGGGGAAGTCGAACTCGAAGTCGAAGTCAAACTCGAATTCCAACTCGAAGTCGAACTCGAAGACGAAGTCGAAGACGAACTGGCAGGTGAACTCGAAGTCGCACTCGAAGTCGTACTAGGCGTTCAACTCCAATTCAAAGTCGAACTCGAAATCGAAGTCAAACTCGTAGCGAAGATAAGTCGAACTCGAAGTCGAGTTCGAAGCCGAAGACGAACTCGAACTCGAAGTCGAAGTTGAATTCGAAGTCGAACTAGAACTCGAACTCGATATCGAACTCGAAGTCGAAATCGACCTCGAATTCTAACTCGAACACGAACTCAAAGGCGAACTCGAAGTCGTAGTCGAATTCAAGCTCGAAGCGAAGGCGAAGTCGAACTCGAAGACGAAGTCGAGTTCGAAGCCGAAGTCGAACTCGAACGCGAAGTCGAAATCGAAGTCGAATTCGAACTCGAACTCGAAGTCGCACTGGGAGTCGAACTCTAAGGGGAATTCGAACTCGAAGTCGAAGTAGAATTCGAATTCCAACTCGAAGACTAACTCGAAATCGAACTCGAAGTCGAATTCGAACTCGAACTCGAAGTCGCACTGGAAGTCAAACTCGAAGGGGAAGTCGAACTCGAAGTCGAAGTCGAACTCGAATTCCAACTCGAAGTCGAACTCGAAGACGAAGTCGAAGTCGAAGACGAACTGGCAGGTGAACTCGCAGTCGAACTCGAACTCGAACTCGAAGTCGACGTCGAATTCGAATTCGAACTCGAAGTTGTAGTCGAAGTCGCACTAGGAGTCCAACACCAAGTCGAACTCGAAGTCCCACTCGAAGTGGAACTCCAAGTCGCACTGGAAGTCGTCCTCTAAGGGGAAGTCGAATTCGAAGTCGAACTCGAACTCGACGACGAACTCCAACTCCAATTCAAAGTCGAACTCGAAGTCGAAGTCAAACTCGTAGCGAAGATAAGTCGAACTCGAAGTCGAGTTCGAAGCCGAAGTCGAACTCGAACTCGAAGTCGAAGTTGAATTCGAAGTCGAACTAGAACTCGAACTCGATATCGAACTCGAAGTCGAAATCGAACTCGAAGTCGAAATCGAACTCGAATTCCAACTCGAAGACGAACTCAAAGGCGAACTCGAAGTCGTAGTCGAATTCAAGCTCGAAGCGAAGGCGAAGTCGAACTCGAAGACGAAGTCGAGTTCGAAGCCGAAGTCGAACTCGAACGCGAAGTCGAAATCGAAGTCGAATTCGAACTCGAACTCGAAGTCGCACTGGGAGTCGAACTCTAAGGGGAATTCGAACTCGAAGTCGAAGTAGAATTCGAATTCCAACTCGAAGACTAACTCAAAATCGAACTCGAAGTCGAAATCGAAGTCGAATTCGAACTCGAACTCGAAGTCGCACTGGAAGTCGAACACTAGGGGGAAGTCGAACTCGAAGTCGAATTCGAACTCGAATTCCAACTCGAAGACGAACTCAAAGTCGAAGTCGAAGTCAAATTCGACGCGAAGATTAGTCGAACTCGAAGTCGAAGTCAAACTCGTAGCGAAGATAAGTCGAACTCGAAGTCGAGTTCGAAGCCGAAGTCGAACTCGAACTCGAAGTCGCAGTTGAATTCGAAGTCGAACTAGAACTCGAACTCGATATCGAACTCGAAGTCGAAATCGAACTCGAATTCCAACTCGAAGACGAACTCAAATGCGAACTCGAAGTCGTAGTCGAATTCAAGCTCGAAGCGAAGGCGAAGTCGAACTCGAAGACGAAGTCGAGTTCGAAGCCGAAGTCGAACTCGAACGCGAAGTCGAAATCGAAGTCGAATTCGAACTCGAACTCGAAGTCGCACTGGGAGTCGAACTCTAAGGGGAATTCGAACTCGAAGTCGAAGTAGAATTCGAATTCCAACTCGAAGACTAACTCAAAATCGAACTCGAAGTCGAAATCGAAGTCGAATTCGAACTCGAACTCGAAGTCGCACTGGAAGTCGAACTCTAAGGGGAAGTGGAACTCGAAGTCGAATTCGAACTCGAATTCCAACTCGAAGACGAACTCAAAGTCGAAGTCGAAGTCAAATTCGACGCGAAGATTAGTCGAACTCGAAGTCGAAGTCAAACTCGTAGCGAAGATAAGTCGAACTCGAAGTCGAGTTCTGAAGCCGAAGTCGAACTCGAACTCGAAGTCGAAGTTGAATTCGAAGTCGAACTAGAACTCGAACTCGATATCGAACTCGAAGTCGAAATCGAACTCGAATTCCAACTCGAAGATGAACTCAAATGCGAACTCGAAGTCGTAGTCGAATTCAAGCTCGAAGCGAAGGCCAAGTCGAACTCGAAGACGAAGTCGAGTTCGAAGCCGAAGTCGAACTCGAACGCGAAGTCGAAATCGAAGTCGAATTCGAACTCGAACTCGAAGTCGCACTGGGAGTCGAACTCTAAGGGGAATTCGAACTCGAAGTCGAAGTAGAATTCGAATTCCAACTCGAAGACTAACTCAAAATCGAACTCGAAGTCGAAATCGAAGTCGAATTCGAACTCGAACTCGAAGTCGCACTGGAAGTCGAACTCTAAGGGTAGGTCGAACTCGAAGTCGAATTCGAACTCGAATTCCAACTCGAAGACGAACTCAAAGTCGAAGTCGAAGTCAAATTCGACGCGAAGATTAGTCGAACTCGAAGTCGAAGTCAAACTCGTAGCGAAGATAAGTCGAACTCGAAGTCGAGTTCGAAGCCGAAGTCGAACTCGAACTCGAAGTCGAAGTTGAATTCGAAGTCGAACTAGAACTCGAACTCGATATCGAACTCGAAGTCGAAATCGAACTCGAATTCCAACTCGAAGATGAACTCAAAGGCGAACTCGAAGTCGTAGTCGAATTCAAGCTCGAAGCGACGTCGAATTCGAACTCGAACTCGAAGTCGCACTGGAAGTCAAACTCGAAGGGGAAGTCGAACTCGAAGTCGAAGTCGAACTCGAATTCCAACTCGAAGTCGAACTCGAAGACGAAGTCGAAGTCGAAGACGAACTGGCAGGTGAACTCGCAGTCGAACTCGAACTCGAACTCGAAGTCGACGTCGAATTCGAATTCGAACTCGAAGTCGAAGTCGAAGTCGCACTAGGAGTCCAACTCCAAGTCGAACTCGAAGTCGAAGTCGAAGGCAAACGCCAAGCGAAGATAAGTCGAACTCGAAGTCGAGCTCGAAGCCGAAGTCGAACTCGAACTCGTGTCGAAATCGAAGTCGAATTCGAACTCGAACTCGAAGTCGCACTGGAAGTCGAACTCTAAGGGGAAGTCGAACTCGAAGTCGAAGTCGAACTCGAACTCGAAGACGAACTCCAACTCCAATTCAAAGTCGAACTCGAAATCGAACTCGAAGTCGCACTGGAAGTCAAACTCTAAGGGGAAGTCGAACTCGAAGTCGAAGTCGAACTCGAATTCCAACTCGAAGTCGAACTCGAAGACGAAGTCGAAGACGAACTGGCAGGTGAACTCGAAGTCGCACTCGAAGTCGTACTAGGAGTTCAACTCCAATTCAAAGTCGAACTCGAAGTCGAAGTCAAACTCGTAGCGAAGATAAGTCGAACTCGAAGTCGAGTTCGAAGCCGAAGACGAACTCGAACTCGAAGTCGAAGTTGAATTCGAAGTCGAACTAGAACTCGAACTCGATATCGAACTCGAAGTCGAAA
This sequence comes from Mobula birostris, assembly GCF_030028105.1. NCBI lineage: Eukaryota > Metazoa > Chordata > Chondrichthyes > Myliobatiformes > Myliobatidae > Mobula > Mobula birostris. The sequence goes on from NC_092397.1 coordinate 43,843,233, forward strand.
TCGAACTCGAATTCCAACTCGAAGACGAACTCAAAGGCGAACTCGAAGTCATAGTCGAATTCAAGCTCGAAGCGAAGGCGAAGTCGAACTCGAAGAAGAAGTCGCGTTCGAAGCCGAAGTCGAACTCGAACGCGAAGTCGAAATCGAAGTCGAATTCGAAGTCGAACTCGAAGTCCCACTGGGAGTCGAACTCTAAGGGGAATTCGAACTCGAAGTCGAAGTAGAATTCGAATTCCAACTAGAAGACTAACTCGAAATCGAACTCCAAGTCGAAATCGAAGTCGAATTCGAACTCGAACTCGAAGTCGCACTGGAAGTCAAACTCGAAGGGGAAGTCGAACTCGAAGTCGAAGTCGAACTCGAATTCCAACTCGAAGACGAACTCGAAGACGAAGTCGAAGTCGAAGACGAACTGGCAGGTGAACTCGCAGTCGAACTCGAACTCGAACTCGAACTCGAAGTCGACGTCGAATTCGAATTCGAACTCGAAGTCGAAGCCGAAGTCGCACTAGGAGTCCAACACCAAGTCGAACTCGAAGTCGCACTCGAAGTCGTACTAGGAGTTCAACTCCAATTCAAAGTCGAACTTGAAGTCGAAGTCAAAGTCGTAGCGAAGATAAGTCGAACTCGAAGTCGAGTTCGAAGCCGAAGTCGAACTCGAACTCGAAGTCGAAGTTGAATGCGAAGTCGAACTAGAACTCGAACTCGATATCGAACTCGAAGTCGAAATCGAACTCGAATTCCAACTCGAAGACGAACTCAAAGGCGAACTCGAAGTCGTAGTTGAATTGAAGCTCGAAGCGAAGGCGAAGTCGAACTCGAAGACGAAGTCGAGTTCGAAGCCGAAGTCGAACTCGAACGCGAAGTCGAAATCGAACTCGAATTCCAACTCGAAGACGAACTCAAAGGCGAACTCGAAGTCGTAGTTGAATTCAAGCTCGAAGCGAAGGCGAAGTCGAACTCGAAGACGAAGTCGAGTTCGAAGCCGAAGTCGAACTCGAACGCGAAGTCGAAATCGAAGTCGAATTCGAACTCGAACTCGAAGTCGCACTGGGAGTCGAACTCTAAGGGGAATTCGAACTCGAAGTCGAAGTAGAATTCGAATTCCAACTCGAAGACTAACTCAAAATCGAACTCGAAGTCGAAATCGAAGTCGAATTCGAACTCGAACTCGAAGTCGCACTGGAAGTCGAACTCTAAGGGGAAGTCGAACTCGAAGTTGAATTCGAACTCGAATTCCAACTCGAAGACGAACTGAAAGTCGAAGTCGAAGTCAAATTCGACGCGAAGATTAGTCGAACTCGAAGTCGAGTTCGAATCCGAAATGGAACTCGAACTCGAACTCGAAGTCGCACTGGAAGTTGTACTCTAAGAGGAAGTCGAACTCGAAGTCGAACTCGAACTCGAAGACGAACTCCAACTCCAATTCAAAGTCGAACTCGAAATCGAACTCGAAGTCGAACTCGAAGTCGCACTGGAAGTCGTCCTCTAAGGGGAAGTCGAATTCGAAGTCGAACTCGAACTCGACGACGAACTCCAACTCCAATTCAAAGTCGAACTCGAAGTCGAAGTCAAACTCGTAGCGAAGATAAGTCGAACTCGAAGTCGAGTTCGAAGCCGAAGTCGAACTCGAACTCGAAGTCGAAGTTGAATTCGAAGTCGAACTAGAACTCGAACTCGATATCGAACTCGAAGTCGAAATCGAACTCGAATTCCAACTCGAAGACGAACTCAAATGCGAACTCGAAGTCGTAGTCGAATTCAAGCTCGAAGCGAAGGCGAAGTCGAACTCGAAGACGAAGTCGAGTTCGAAGCCGAAGTCGAACTTGAACGCGAAGTCGAAATCGAAGTCGAATTCGAACTCGAACTCGAAGTCGCACTGGGAGTCGAACTCTAAGGGGAAGTCGAACTCGAAGTCGAAGTAGAACTTCACTCGAAGAGGAACTCCAACTCCAATTCAAAGTCGAACTAGAAATCGAACTCGAAGTCGCACTGGAAGTCGAACTCTAAGGGGAAGTCAAACTCGAACTCGAAGTCGCACTGGGAGTCGAACTCTAATGGGAAGCCGAACTCGAAGTCGAAGTCGAAGTCGATTTCCAACTCGAAGACTAACTCGAAGTCGAAGTCTAGCTCGAAGCGAATTCGAAGTCGAACTCGAAGACGAAGTCGAAGTCGAAGACGAACTGTCAGGCGAACTCGCAGTCGAACTCGAACTCGAAGTTGACGTCGAAGTCGAATTCGAACTCGAAATCGAACTCGAAGTCGCACTAGGAGTCCAACTCCAAGTCGAACTCGAAGTCGAAGTCGAAGGCAAACGCCAAGCGAAGATAAGTCCAACTCGAAGTCGAGCTCGAAGCCGAAGTCGAACTCGAACTCGAAGTCGAAATCGAAGTCGAATTCGAACTCGAGCTCGAAGTCGCACTGGAAGTCGAACTCTAAGGGGAAGTCGAACTCGAAGTCGAAGTCGAACTTCACTCGAAGAGGAACTCCAACTCCAATTCAAAGTCGAACTCGAAATCGAACTCGAAGTCGCACTGGAAGTCAAACTCTAAGGGGAAGTCGAACTCGAAGTCGAAGTCGAACTCGAATTCCAACTCGAAGACGAGCTCAAAGGCGAATTCGAAGTCGAAGTCGATCTCGAAGTCGAAATCGAAGTCGAATTCGAACTCGAATTCCAACTCGAAATCGAAGTCGAAGTCAAATTCGAAGCGAAGATTAGTCGATCTGGAAGTCGAGTTCGAAGCTGAAATCGAACTCGAACTCGAACTCGAAGTCTCACTGGAAGTCGAACTCTAAGGGGAAGTCGAACTCGAAGTCGAAGTCAAACTCGAACTCGAAATTAAAGACGGTCGCAGTCGAATTCGAACTCAAACTCTAAGTCGAACTCGAAGTCACACTCGAAGACGCACGAGAAGTCGAATTCAAATGGAAGTCGAACTCGAAGTCGATTTCGAACTCGAATTCCAACTCAAAGGCGAACTCGAAGGCGAACTCGAAGTCAAGCTCGAAGCGAGGTCGAAGTCGAACTCGAAGTCGAATTCGAACTCGAATTCCAACTCGAAGACGAACTCTAAATCGAACTCGAAGTCGAAATCGAAGTCGAATTCGAACTCGAACTCGAAGTCGCACTGGAAGTCAAACTCTAAGGGGAAGTCGAACTCGAAGCCGAAGTCGAAGTCGAATTCCAACTCGAAGACTAACTCGAAGTCGAAGTCTAGCTCGAAGCCGAACTCGAAGTCGACGTCGAAGTCGAAGTCGAAGTCGAAGTCGAACTCGAAGTCGAAGTCGAATTCGAACTCGAAGTCGCACTCGAAGTCGCACTAGGAGTTCAACTCCAAGTCGAACTCGAAGTCGACGTCGAAGTCGAAGTCGAACTCACATTGGAACTCGAACTCGAACTCGAAGTCGAAGTCGAATTCGAACTCAAACTCTAAGTCGAACTCGAAGTCACACTCGAAGTCGCACGAGAAGTCAAATTCAAATGGAAGTCGAACTCAAAGTCGAAGTCGAACTCGAATTCCAACTCGAAAACGAACTAGAAGTCGAAGTCAAGCTCGAAGCGAAGTCGAAGTCGAACTGGAATACGAAGTCGAAGTCGAAGTCGAACTGGCAGGCGAACTCGCAGTCGAACTCAAACTCGAACTCGAAGTCGACGTCGAAGTCGAACTCGAAGTCGCACTAGGAGTCCAACTCCAAGTCGAAGTCGAAGTCGAACTCGAAGGCAAACGCCAAGCGAATATAAGTCGAACTCGAAGTCGAGCTCGAAGCCGAAGTCGAACTCGAACTCGAAATCGAAGTTGAACTCGGAGACGAACTCGAAGTCGAGTTCGAAGCCGAAGTCGAACTCGAATTCGAAGTCGAAATCGAAGTCGACTTCGAACTCGAACTCGAAGTCGCAGTGGAAGTCGAACTCAAAGGGGAAGTCAAACTCGAAGTCGAACTCGAATTCCAACTCGAAGACTAACTCGAAATCGAACTCAAAGCCGAACTCGAACTCGAAATCAAAGACGAATTCTAAGTCGAATTCGAACTCGAACTAGAAGTCGAACTCGAAGTCACACTCGCAGTCGCACGAGAAGTCGAATTCAAATGGAAGTCGAACTCGAATTCGAAGTCGAACTCGAATTCCAACTCGAAGTCGCACTAGGAGTCCAACTCCAAGTCGAAGTCGAAGTCGAACTCGAAGGCAAACGCCAAGCGAAGATAAGTCGAACTCGAAGTCGAGCTCGAAGCCGAAGTCGAACTCGAACTCGAAATCGAAGTTGAACTCGGAGACGAACTCGAAGTCGAGTTCGAAGCCGAAGTCGAACTCGAACTCGAAGTCGAAATCGAAGTCGACTTCGAACTCGAACTCGAAGTCGCACTGGAAGTCGAACTCAAAGGGGAAGTCAAACTCGAAGTCGAACTCGAATTCCAACTCGAAGACTAACTCGAAATAGAACTCGAAGGCGAACTCGAAGTCGTAGTCGAAGTCAAGCTCGAAGCGAGGTCGATGTCGAACTCGAAGACGAAGTCGAAGTCGAAGACGAACTGGCAGGCAACTCGCAGTCGAACTCGAAGTCGAACTCGAACTCGAAATCGAAGTCGAATTCGAAGTCGAAGTCGAACTCGAACTCGAAGTCGAAGTCGAATTCGAACTCGAAATCGCACTCAAAGTCGCACTAGCAGTTCAACTCCAAGTCGAACTCGAAGTCGAAGTCGAAGGCAAACTCCAAGCGAAGATAAGTCGAACTCGAAATCGAGCTCGAAGCTGAAGTCGAACTCGAACTCGAACTCGAAATCGAAGTTTAACTCGGAGTCGAACTCGAAGTCAAAAATCGAACTCGCACTCGAAGGCGAAATCGAAGCCGAATTCGAAATCGAACTCGATGTCGCCCTGGAAGTCGAACTCGAAGTCGAAGTCGAACTCGAATTCCAACTCGAAGACGAACTCAAATGCGAATTCGAAGTCGAAGTCGATCTCGAAGTCGAAATCGATGTCGAATTCGAACTCGAATTCCAACTCGAAGGCGAACTCGAAGTCGAAGTCAAATTCGAAGCGAAGATTAGTCGAACGCGAAGTCGAGTTCGAAGCCGAAATGGAACTCGAACTCGAACTCGAAGTCGCACTAGGCAAACTCGAAGTCGAATTTGAAGTCGAAGTCAAACTCGAAGCGAAGATAAGTAGAACTCGAAGTCGAGTTCGAAGCCGAAGTCGAACTCCAATTCCAACACGAAGACTAACTCGAAAGCGAACTCGAAGTCGAAGTCGCAGTCAAACTCGAAGCGAAGATAAGTCGAACTCGAATTCGAGTTCGAAGCCGAAGTCGAACTCGAAGTCGCACTGGAAGTCGAACTCTAAGGGGAAGTCGAACTCGAAGACGAACGCCAACACCAATTCAAAGTCGAACTCGAAGTCGAAGTCAAACTCGTAGCGAAGATAAGTCGAACTCGAAGTCGAGTTCGAAGCCGAAGTCGAACTCGAACTCGAAGTCGAAGTTGAATTCGAAGTCGAACTAGAACTCGAACTCGAAATCGAACTCGAAGTCGATTTCGAAGTCGAACTCGAAGCCGAACTCGAACTCGAACTCGAAGCCGAACTCGAACTCGAACTCGAAGTCGAATTCGAATTCGAACTCGAAGTCGCACTCGAAGTCGTACTAGGAGTTCAACTCCAATTCAAAGTCGAACTCGAAGTCGAAGTCAAACTCTTAGCGAAGATAAGTCGAACTCGAACTCGAAGTCGAAGTTGAATTCGAAGTCGAACTAGAACTCGAACTCGATATCGAACTCGAAGTCGAAAGCGAACTCGAATTCCAACTCGAAGATGAACTCAAAGGCGAACTCGAAGTCGTAGTCGAATTCAAGCTCGAAGCGAAGTCGAATTCGAACTCGAACTCGAAGTCGCACTGGAAGTCAAACTCTAAGGGGAAGTCGAACTCGAAGTCGAAGTCGAACTCGAATTCCAACTCGAAGTCAAACTCGTAGCGAAGATAAGTCGAACTCGAAGTCGAGTTCGAAGCCGAAGTCGAACTCGAACTCGAAGTCGAAGTTGAATTCGAAGTCGAACTAGAACTCGAACTCGAAATCGAACTCGAAGTCGATTTCGAAGTCGAACTCGAAGCCGAACTCGAACTCGAAGTTGACGTCGAAGTCGAATTCGAACTCGAAATCGAACTCGAAGTCGCACTAGGAGTCCAACTCCAAGTCGAACTCGAAGTCGAAGTCGAAGGCAAACGCCAAGCGAAGATAAGTCCAACTCGAAGTCGAGCTCGAAGCCGAAGTCGAACTCGAACTCGAAGTCGAACTCGAAGTCGATTTCGAAGTCGAACTCGAAGCCGAACTCGAACTCGAACTCGAAGCCGAACTCGAACTCGAACTCGAAGTCGAATTCGAATTCGAACTCGAAGTCGCACTCGAAGTCGTACTAGGAGTTCAACTCCAATTCAAAGTCGAACTGGAAGTCGAAGTCAAACTCTTAGCGAAGATAAGTCGAACTCGAACTCGAAGTCGAAGTTGAATTCGAAGTCGAACTAGAACTCGAACACGAATTCGAACTCGAAGTCGATTTCGAAGTCGAACTCAAAGCCGAACTCGAACTCGAAATCAAAGACGAATTCTAAGTCGAATTCGAACTCGAACTAGAAGTCGAACTCCAAGTCACACTCGAAGTCGCACGAGAAGTCGAATTCAAATGGAAGTCGAACTCGAATTCGAAGTCGAACTCGAATTCCAACTCGAAGTCGCACTCGAAGTCGCACTAGGAGTTCAACTCCAAGTCGAACTCGAAGTCGAAGTCGAAGGCAAACTCCAAGCGAAGATAAGTCGAACTCGAAGTCGAGCTCGAAGCTGAAGTCGAACTCGAATTCCAACTCGAAGACGAACTCAAAGGCTTATTCGAAGTCGAAGTCGAACTCGAATTCCAACTCGAAGACGAACTCGAAGTCGAAGTCGAAGTTGAATTCGAAGTCGAACTCGAACTCGAAGTCGAAGTTGAATTCGAAGTCGAACTAGAACTCGAACTCGATATCGAACTCGAAGTCGAAAGCGAACTCGAATTCCAACTCGAAGATGAACTCAAAGGCGAACTCGAAGTCGTAGTCGAATTCAAGCTCGAAGCGAAGTCGAATTCGAACTCGAACTCGAAGTCGCACTGGAAGTCAAACTCTAAGGGGAAGTCGAACTCGAAGTCGAAGTCGAACTCGAATTCCAACTCGAAGTCAAACTCGTAGCGAAGATAAGTCGAACTCGAAGTCGAGTTCGAAGCCGAAGTCGAACTCGAACTCGAAGTCGAAGTTGAATTCGAAGTCGAACTAGAACTCGAACTCGAAATCGAACTCGAAGTCGATTTCGAAGTCGAACTCGAAGCCGAACTCGAACTCGAAGTTGACGTCGAAGTCGAATTCGAACTCGAAGTCGAAGTCGAAGGCAAACGCCAAGCGAAGATAAGTCCAACTCGAAGTCGAGCTCGAAGCCGAAGTCGAACTCGAAGACGAACTGGTAGGCGAACTCGCAGTCGAACTCGAAGTCGAAGTCGAAGACGAACTGGCAGGTGAACTCGCAGTCGAACTCGAACTCGAACTCGAAGTCGAAGTCGAACTCGAATTCCAACTCGAAGACGAACTCGAAGTCGAAGTCAAGCTCGAAGCGAATTCGAAGTCGAACTCGAAGACGAAGTCGAAGACGAACTGGCAGGTGAACTCGCAGTCGAACTCGAAGTCGAACTCGAACTCGAACTCGAAGACGAAGTCAAAGTCGAAGACGAACTGGCAGGTGAACTCGCAGGCGAACTCGAACTCGAACTCGAAGTCGACGTCGAATTCGAATTCGAACTCGAAGTCGAAGTCGAAGTCGCACTAGGAGTCCAACTCCAAGTCGAACTCGAAGTCGAAGTCGAAGGCAAACGCCAAGCGAAGATAAGTCGAACTCGAAGTCGAGCTCGAAGCCGAAGTCGAACTCGAACTCGTGTCGAAATCGAAGTCGAATTCGAACTCGAACTCGAAGTCGCACTGGAAGTCGAACTCTAAGGGGAAGTCGAACTCGAAGTCGAAGTCGAACTCGAACTCGAAGACGAACTCCAACTCCAATTCAAAGTCGAACTCGAAATCGAACTCGAAGTCGCACTGGAAGTCAAACTCTAAGGGGAAGTCGAACTCGAAGTCGAAGTCGAACTCGAATTCCAACTCGAAGACGAACTCAAAGGCGAACTCGAAGTCGTAGTCGAAGTCAAGCTCGAAGCGAAGTCGAAGTTGAACTCGAAGACGCAGTCGAAGACGAACTGGCAGCTGAACTCGCAGTCGAACTCGAAGTCGAACTCGAACTCGAACTCGAACTCGAAGTCGAAGCCGAATTCGAACTCGAAGTCGCACTCGAAGTCGTACTAGGAGTTCAACTCCAATTCAAAGTCGAACTCGAACTCGAAGTCGAAGTTGAATTCGAAGTCGAACTAGAACTCGAACACGAATTCGAACTAGAAGTCGAACTCCAAGTCACACTCGAAGTCGCACGAGAAGTCGAATTCAAATGGAAGTCGAACTCGAATTCGAAGTCGAACTCGAATTCCAACTCGAAGTCGCACTCGAAGTCGCACTAGGAGTTCAACTCCAATTCAAAGTCGAACTCGAAATCGAAGTCAAACTCGTAGCGAAGATAAGTCGAACTCGAAGTCGAGTTCGAAGCCGAAGACGAACTCGAACTCGAAGTCGAAGTCGAATTCGAACTCGAATTCCAACTCGAAGACGAACTCAAAGTCGAAGTCGAAGTCAAATTCGACGCGAAGATTAGTCGAACTCGAAGTCGAAGTCAAACTCGTAGCGAAGATAAGTCGAACTCGAAGTCGAGTTCGAAGCCGAAGTCGAACTCGAACTCGAAGTCGAAGTTGAATCCGAAGTCGAACTAGAACTCGAACTCGATATCGAACTCGAAGTCGAAGTCGAACTCGAAGACGAAGTCGAAGACGAACTGGCAGGTGAACTCGAAGTCGCACTCGAAGACGTACTAGGAGTTCAACTCCAATTCAAAGTCGAACTCGAAGTCGAAGTCAAACTCGTAGCGAAGATAAGTCGAACTCGAAGTCGAGTTCGAAGCCGAAGACGAACTCGAAATCGAACTCGAAGTCGAATTCGAACTCGAACTCGAAGTCGCACTGGAAGTCAAACTCGAAGGGGAAGTCGAACTCGAAGTCGAAGTCGAACTCGAATTCCAACTCGAAGTCGAACTCGAAGACGAAGTCGAAGTCGAAGACGAACTGGCAGGTGAACTCGCAGTCGAACTCGAACTCGAACTCGAAGTCGACGTCGAATTCGAATTCGAACTCGAAGTTGAAGTCGAAGTCGCACTAGGAGTCCAACACCAAGTCGAACTCGAAGTCGCACTCGAAGTCGTACTAGGAGTTCAACTCCAATTCAAAGTCGAACTTGAAGTCGAAGTCAAACTCGTAGCGAAGATAAGTCGAACTCGAAGTCGAGTTCGAAGCCGAAGTCGAACTCGAACTCGAAGTCGAAGTTGAATTCGAAGTCGAACTAGAACTCGAACTCGATATCGAACTCGAAGTCGAAATCGAACTCGAATTCCAACTCGAACACGAACTCAAAGGCGAACTCGAAGTCGTAGTCGAATTCAAGCTCGAAGCGAAGGCGAAGTCGAACTCGAAGACGAAGTCGAGTTCGAAGCCGAAGTCGAACTCGAACGCGAAGTCGAAATCGAAGTCGAATTCGAAGTCGAACTCGAAGTCGCACTGGGAGTCGAACTCTAAGGGGAATTCGAACTCGAAGTCGAAGTAGAATTCGAATTCCAACTCGAAGACTAACTCGAAATCGAACTCGAAGTCGAAATCGAAGTCGAATTCGAACTCGAACTCGAAGTCGCACTGGAAGTCGAACTCTAAGGGGAAGTCGAACTCGAAGTCGAATTCGAACTCGAATTCCAACTCGAAAACGAACTCAAAGTCGAAGTCGAAGTCAAATTCGACGCGAAGATTAGTCGAACTCGAAGTCGAGTTCGAATCCGAAATGGAACTCGAACACGAACTCGAAGTCGCACTGGAAGTCGTACTCTAAGAGGAAGTCGAACTCGAAGTCGAACTCGAACTCGAAGACGAACTCCAACTCCAATTCAAAGTCGAACTCGAAATCGAACTCGAAGTCGAACTCCAAGTCGCACTGGAAGTCGTCCTCTAAGGGGAAGTCGAATTCGAAGTCGAACTCGAACTCGACGACGAACTCCAACTCCAATTCAAAGTCGAACTCGAAGTCGAAGTCAAACTCGTAGCGAAGATAAGTCGAACTCGAAGTCGAGTTCGAAGCCGAAGTCGAACTCGAACTCGAAGTCGAAGTTGAATTCGAAGTCGAACTAGAACTCGAACTCGATATCGAACTCGAAGTCGAAATCGAACTCGAATTCCAACTCGAAGACGAACTCAAATGCGAACTCGAAGTCGTAGTCGAATTCAAGCTCGAAGCGAAGGCGAAGTCGAACTCGAAGACGAAGTCGAGTTCGAAGCCGAAGTCGAACTCGAACGCGAAGTCGAAATCGAAGTCGAATTCGAACTCGAACTCGAACTCGAACTCGCACTGGGAGTCGAACTCTAAGGGGAATTCGAACTCGAAGTCGAAGTAGAATTCGAATTCCAACTCGAAGACTAACTCAAAATCGAACTCGAAGTCGAAATCGAAGTCGAATTCGAACTCGAACTCGAAGTCGCACTGGAAGTCGAACTCTAAGGGGAAGTCGAACTCGAAGTCGAATTCGAACTCGAATTCCAACTCGAAGACGAACTCAAAGTCGAAGTCGAAGTCAAATTCGACGCGAAGATTAGTCGAACTCGAAGTCGAAGTCAAACTCGTAGCGATGATAAGTCGAACTCGAAGTCGAGTTCGAATCCGAAGTCGAACTCGAACTCGAAGTCGAAGTTGAATTCGAAGTCGAACTAGAACTCGAACTCGATATCGAACTCGAAGTCGAAATCGAACTCGAATTCCAACTCGAAGATGAACTCAAAGGCGAACTCGAAGTCGTAGTCGAATTCAAGCTCGAAGCGAAGTCGAATTCGAACTCGAACTCGAAGTCGCACTGGAAGTCAAACTCTAAGGGGAAGTCGAACTCGAAGTCGAAGTCGAACTCGAATTCCAACTCGAAGTCGAACTCGAAGACGAAGTCGAAGTCGAAGACGAACTGGCAGGTGAACTCGCAGTCGAACTCGAACTCGAACTCGAAGTCGACGTCGAATTCGAATTCGAACTCGAAGTCGAAGTCGAAGTCGCACTAGGAGTCCAACTCCAAGTCGAACTCGAAGTCGAAGTCGAAGGCAAACGCCAAGCGAAGATAAGTCGAACTCGAAGTCGAGCTCGAAGCCGAAGTCGAACTCGAACTCGTGTCGAAATCGAAGTCGAATTCGAACTCGAACTCGAAGTCGCACTGGAAGTCGAACTCTAAGGGGAAGTCGAACTCGAAGTCGAAGTCGAACTCGAACTCGAAGACGAACTCCAACTCCAATTCAAAGTCGAACTCGAAATCGAACTCGAAGTCGCACTGGAAGTCAAACTCTAAGGGGAAGTCGAACTCGAAGTCGAAGTCGAACTCGAATTCCAACTCGAAGTCGAACTCGAAGACGAAGTCGAAGACGAACTGGCAGGTGAACTCGAAGTCGCACTCGAAGTCGCACTAGTTCAACTCCAAGTCGAACTCGAAGTCGAAGTCGAAGGCAAACTCCAAGCGAAGATAAGTCGAACTCGAAGTCGAGCTCGAAGCTGAAGTCGAACTCGAACTCGAAATCGAAGTTTAACTCGGAGTCAGCTGAAGTCGAACTCGAACTCGAAATCGAAAATCGAACTCGCACTCGAAGGCGAAATCGAAGTTGAATTCGAATTCGAACTCGATGTCGCCTTGGAAGTCGAACTCGAAGTCGAAGTCGAACTCGAATTCCAACTCGAAGACGAACACAAAGGCTTATTCGAAGTCGAAGTCGATCTCGAAGTCGAAATCGAAGTCGAATTCGAACTCGAATTCCAACTCGAAGTCGAAGTCGAAGTCAAATTCGAATCGAATATTAGTCGAACTCAAAGTCGAGTTCGAAGCCGAAATCCAATTCGAACTCGAAGTTGCACTGGAAGTCGTACTCTAAGGGGATGTCGAACTCGAAGTCGAACTCGAACTCGAAGACGAACTCTAACTCCAACTCGAAGTCAAACTCGAAATCGAACTCGAAGTCGAACTACAACTCAAAATCGAACTCGAAATCGAAATCGAAGTCGAACTCGAAGGCGAACTCGGAATCAATTCCGTTACCCGACCTCGAAGTCAAACTCGAAATCGAATTCGAAGTCGAACTATAACTCGAAGTCGAACTCGAAGTCGAACTCGGAATCAATTTCGAACCCGAACTCGAAGTCGAACTCGAACTCGGGGTCGAACTCGGGGTCGAACTCGGGGTCGAACGCGGGGGTCGAACGCGGGGTCGAACGCGGGGTCGAACTCGAACTCGAACTAACCCTAACCGCACCCCACCTCACTTCGCCGTGATTCCTCAATCCCCATTACCTAACTATACCCTCGGGCATGTCCCTCCCCACAACACCCCTCTATTACCTGCCGCACAACCCCCAGATCACAGCACACAGTCCCTATAAAAATGGTCCCAAATCCAAAACACTATCCATAGGCAATAACTCCACTATTGTAACTTAAACTCCAGAATGGATGTTGAAGAGCAGGAAGATCCCAGTAAGGGAAAGTTGGGAACCGAGATGATGATGACGTGGGCCAAAAACAAAGCGGCAGGGTAAAATGATACTGCATCTCCAGTACGAGATCCACAAACACGAGAGGGATATTTTGCCCACTAACCGCATAATCGCATTGAAGTCGAAGTCGAACTCGAATTCCAACTCGAAGACGAACTCAAAGGCTTATTCGAAGTCGAAGTCGATCTCGAAGTCGAAATCGAAGTCGAATTCGAACTCGAATTCCAACTCGAAGTCGAAGTCGAAGTCAAATTCGAATCGAATATTAGTCGAACTCAAAGTCGAGTTCGAAGCCGAAATCCAATTCGAACTCGAAGTTGCACTGGAAGTCGTACTCTAAGGGGATGTCGAACTCGAAGTCGAACTCGAACTCGAAGACGAACTCTAACTCCAACTCGAAGTCAAACTCGAAATCGAACTCGAAGTCGAACTGCAACTCAAAATCGAACTCGAAATCGAAATCGAAGTCGAACTCGAAGGCGAACTCGGAATCAATTCCGTTACCCGACCTCGAAGTCAAACTCGAAATCGAATTCGAAGTCGAACTATAACTCGAAGTCGAACTCGAAGTCGAACTCGGAATCAATTTCGAACCCGAACTCGAAGTCGAACTCGAACTCGGGGTCGAACTCGGGGTCGAACTCGGGGTCGAACGCGGGGGTCGAACGCGGGGTCGAACGCGGGGTCGAACGCGGGGTCGAACTCGAACTCGAACTAACCCTAACCGCACCCCACCTCACTTCGCCGTGATTCCTCAATCCCCATTACCTAACTATACCCTCGGGCATGTCCCTCCCCACAACACCCCTCTATTACCTGCCGCACAACCCCCAGATCACAGCACACAGTCCCTATAAAAATGGCCCCAAATCCAAAACACTATCCATAGGCATTAACTCCACTATTGTAACTTAAACTCCAGAATGGATGTTGAAGAGCAGGAAGATCCCAGTAAGGGAAAGTTGGGAACCGAGATGATGATGACGTGGGCCAAAAACAAAGCGGCAGGGTAAAATGATACTGCATCTCCAGTACGAGATCCACAAACACGAGAGGGATATTTTGCCCACTAACCGCATAATCGCATTGAAGTCGAAGCCGAACTCGAACTCGACGTCGAACTTGAAGTTGAACTCGAATTCGAACTCGAAGTGAACTCGAAGTCGACCTCGAGGTCGAATTCGAACTTGGACTGGAATTCAAACTCGAAGTCGAACTCGAAGAGCAACTCGAAGAAGAACTCGATCCCGAAGTCAAATTCGAAGTCGAACTCGAAGTCGAACTCAAACTCAAAATTGAAGACAAACTCTAAGTCGAACTCGAACTCGAACTCGAAGTCGAACTCAAGGTCGCATTGGAAGTTGAAGACGAAATTGAACTTGAAATTGAACTGGAATTCGAACTGGAACTCGAAATCGAAACCGAACTCGAAGTCGCACTCGAAGTCGAAGTGAACTCGAAGTCGAACTCGAAATTAAAGACGATCTCTCAGTCGGACTCGAAGTCAAAATCTAAGTCGAACTCGAAGTTCTGAACAGGGGCCTCACTTTTGTTCCAACTGCAAAACTCCATAAGGAGCAGATGGAGGGGGACATGGATAAGTTCTACAGGAGATTGGTACTTGACGTCTTTTTTGGGGAGTCAGAACGTAGAAAGAACCCTTTCACCCCTCCCTCAGACTGGATGCCCAAGAGGAGGTACAGGTCAGAAGCGGTCCCACAATTTAAGAACACACTGGATGACATAATGGAGAGGGAGAGAGAGGTACAGGATAAGCCCAATGAAACCAGGAAGGAGAGAGCAGCCCTGAAAGAACTGAGAGAAAATATGGATATTGTTATTAAACCAGCAGATAAAGGGAGCAGCATAGTGATCATGGACAAACAGGCAATTAAACAACACGGAGCACTGCACTAAACTAAAGGAACCCATTTACTGGGAAACACATACAGAAATTAGGAACATTCTACGAGAACTAGAAAGGACTAGATACCTCGGGAAGAAACAGGTGGAGTACCTGACAGGGATACAGCCACGAGCAAGAAAGTTCTATATCCTCCCCAAAATACGCAAGAACCCAGACTCATGGACTGTTCCAGGAGAAATACCACCCGGCAGGCCCATTGTGTCGGACTGCGGCAGTGAGTCATACAGGATAGCAGAATACATTGATGCCTTCCTTAACCCACTATCGCAGAAACACTCCAGCTACATCAAGGGCACGTACCACTTTGTCCGGATAATCCATTCCATGTCAGTGCCCCCTGAGGCCATACTCTTCACCATGGACATTGAAGCCCTGTACACTAATATAGAAACGGATAGGGGTATAGAGGCAGTGAGGGATATTCTTCGGGAGAACCCTCAGCTAGAGAGACCAGACGAGGCCTTGATAGAACTCCTTCATCTCAGCCTGACTAAAAATGACTTTGAATTCAATAATGAATTCTACTTACAAGTCAAGGGCACAGCGATGAGAAAGAAGTTTGCTCCAGTCTATGCCAATATATACATGGCAAAATGGGAGGAAACTATTTATCCAAAGTGCCCCAAGAAACCCATGTGTCTGTATAGATACCTGGATGACATCTGGGGAGTGCGGATGCACTCGGAGGTAGAATTAGAGGAACTTATTCAAATCCTAAACACTCATCATCCATCCATTAAGGTTAAACCGCAACAAATAGGGAGAAAATTAACTTCCTGGACACTACGGTATTTAAGCTAGTGCCAGAAAATGGCAGCCAGAAACTAGCCACCAAAGTATTCTTTAAAACCACAGACACACACACCCTCCTACACACAGAGAGTCTCCATCCCAAACACACCTTCAGAGGCATTGTCAAAGGACAGCTGACCCGGTTTTATCGCATTTGCACCAGGGCAGAGGACTTCCACCAAGCCACTACTATCCTCTTCTCTGCACTTAGACACAAGGGCTACAGCAGACGGAGACTCAGACACATCAAATCTGACTTTTTAAAAAGAATCACAAATCCCCGACCACGGGACAACACAACACAGAATCTACCCTTGGTAACAGGATACAGTGGGATGGCAGTGAATATCCACAAGACAGTCAAACACACATTGAAAATCTAAAGGAGCAAGGGGGGACACTGGGACAATACACCATAGTTTCAGCCTTCAAAAGGGGTAGAAACTTAAAAGACATACTAGTCAGTACCAAAGTACGAACAGCGCCGAACTGCGAGGTGGGAAACTGCCGGGCGTGCATATACATCAGAATTTCAAAAAGCATACACAGCAGAGCTACAGGAAAGTGGGCTGAGATAGAGCAGAGGATAACTTGTGAACAAAAGAATGTAGTATATGCAATCCAATGTAAACAATGCCATATTATATACATAGGGGAGACAGGCAACAGCCTGAGAACCAGACTCACAGGACACCTCAGTAATATCACAAGAGGAAACCAAAACAGACCAGTTAGTAAGCACTTCCTAGAGCATGGAAGGTACTCCTTAGCAATCCTGGGCCTGGAAACCAACATGAACTGGTCAACCTCCAAACAAAAAGAGCAGAGAGGAGATGGATTGAAAGACTATAGACCCTTTCCCCAAACGGCCTAAACGAGGCCTAAAAAACCAGGCCAGCAACATAAAACGTACTCACCGAAGGGCCAACACTGCACCTGGTAATTTTTAAAAAATTGAGAAAATTAGATAGGGAAGAAGGGGAAGACCCCCTTCAGTCACCCACCCTGAAACAAATTAAGACAGGGGACCATTAAATAGGAAAGTTTTTTCTTACTTTGGAAATAGAGCCTAACAACTAGGCCCCAGAACAGAACCTAATTCCCCAAGTAGAGAGGAGTAAAACTAGAAATTATAACGCTACAGGAGATAACCACTAGGAAGAACAGATGCGTAACGACCGGTTTAATCCAGACACTACACTTGCCCAACTTCCAGCTTCCCCCATGGGGAAGAATACATCCCCAGCACATGACCCTGCCCTGAAAACTAACATCTTCACACCCCATAAACACAGATCCTCTTCTCGCCAGAGGGGCAAACTCACCCCACATCACCAGTTAGACCTCCCGCCGCCCAGCGGGCCCCCCTCAACCCTACCCCCCCAACCTAATCCTAACATGCGGAGGACCACACACCCCAACTAAACCCTAACCCTAATTTCCAATGGACGGGGCACCCCAACTAAACCAGACAGCACCCCAAATAACCCAAACTACACCACACAAAAAGGCTCATATAACAGTCCTTTACCCGACTCCTAAACCTAACATCTCCAACCCTGCTACACACCCCCATAAACCCAAGCCCTTACTCCATCAAGGGGCAAATTCGCCCAATATCACCAGCGGTTAGGCTCTTATTTCAGCCTTCCCCCCTACTGCTGGGGACACCCCCATCCCCACAATGCCAATTGCCACCCCACCCCACCTCCCTTCACCATGAATTCTCAACCCCCATTACCTAACTCTACCACCGGGCATGTCCCTCCCCACAACACCCCTCAATTAGCTATCGCACAACCCCCAGATCACAGCACACAGTCCCTATAAAAAAGACCCCAAATCCAAAACACTATCCATAGGCAATAACTCCACTATTGTAACTTAAACTCCAGAATGGATGTGAAGAGTAGGAAGATCCCAATAAAGGAAAGATAGGACCGAGATGATGATGACGTGGTCCAAAAACAAAGCGGCAGGGTAAAGTGATACTGCATCTCCAATACGAGATCCACAAACACTAGAAGGATATTTTGCCCACTGCCCGCATACTCACATCGAAGTCGAACTCTAAGTGGAAGTCGAATTCAAGGTCGAAGGCGAACTCGAAGGCGAACTCGGAGTTGAACTCGAACTTAAAGTCGAATTCGAAGTCGAACTCCAGGTGGATCGCGAGGTGCAACTCGAAGTCGAACCCCACGGCCTCCCCGACCCAACACTCCGGGGAATTGGCACCCAACCCCTCACCAGTGCAGATGGGCACACAGACAAGGGGAGCCAGTACACGAGGACCGAACAAGTCTTCCACCCCAGGGAACCACACAGCCCGAGAGCCAGAGGACATGGGACAAACAAGAGGACCAGAAACCCTATTTGCAACAACCAGGAGGGTCAAATAACGAGGCATCCTCACTCTAAATAGAAAAACGTAACTTGGGAACTAAGGCCCCTTAAACCTATACTAATTATAGGGGACTCTAACACTTCCAGGATCAAAAGATGTCCTAATAAGGCTGTTCAATTGTTTGTACAGCTTTCCGGGAGCCAAATTCACCCATGCCACTGCTATCCTGACAAAGTTAGAACCACAACTGGAAACTAAGAAGGTTATCCTTTCCTTTGGAATAAACAACAGGTCACATCAACCAGCAACAGCGATTAAACAGCTTCAGCAACTATTAAGAATGGCCCATATAAGATTTCCCAATGCCAGTATCTGGGTGCCAGAGCTGAACTTCAGCCACTGTTTGACAGAGGCAGAACAAGAAACCCTGGGCCAACTAAATGAGGCTATTAGAACTAAGAATTATATCCTTGCAATCTCGGCGAGGCAATTTAAGGTAGACACAGACCACATCCATTAGACAGAAAACACAGCCCTGACCATAGTCAAGAGGTGGATGCAGTCTTTAAACTAGAGTGGAGACAAAGTCGAGAGAGGCAGGGTCCACGACTGGGAGAGACCATCGTGAACCTCTCCCATACATTCATCCCTACAGAAACCCAGCAAAAGGTTCTGAACAGGGGCCTCACTTTTATACCAACTGCAAATCTCCATAAGGAGCAGATTGAGGGGGACATATAGGAGTTCTATAGGAGATTGGTACTCGTCGACTTTTTCGGGGAGTCAGAACGTAGAAAGACCCCTTTCACCCCTCCCTCAGACTGGATGCCCAAGAGGAGGTACAGGTGAGAAGCGGTCCTACAATTTGAGAGCACGCTGGATGAGATAATGGAGAGGGAGAGAGAGGTACAGGATAAGCCCTATTTAACCAGGAAGGAGAGAGCAGCCCTAATGCAACAGTTCAGCAATGATAAACACACATGTGCACAGAATTAAGATAACAGCATCAATCAAGCTCTATCATTGTCTAGGGGTAAATGACCAATTTCAAAGTGACACAAAGTTCAGTCCAATTTAGTAGTTCAGTTCGCAGTAATCGTTGCCATGGTGATGGACAACGTGGGGGGAGAGAGAGAGGGAGAACGGGAACGACTGTTCATTCAGACACGGCTTCCACTCACAGACAAGCGATGTTTCTCACAAGCAGCTTTCGGGCGGGTCCTTGGTGATGTTACCTGAGGTCACCGACTGTGACCCCTCCTCCAGATGCGGTCGATCCTCTGCAGTGAACCCGGCACCCAAGCGAGGGTGGACACACACCGGGTTCCCGCTGATCGTACCTTTCCACCCTGTGCGTTTAAGGTCCGGTACGTCCCACCGACTCGTGAGAGGCTCACCGCTTCCAGGGTCTCGTTACCTCGGGTGTCGTGTGTCCTGCCTTAGCGAACCTGTCCCTTTTTATCCCCCTGCTGGGGTATCGCCTGTCCATCACTTCAAACAGTTCAGGGTTCAAAGGGGGAGCCGCTCCAGACAGCTCTCTCTCTCCCGTCCCTTCATTACACATCTCCAGATGCTGTTTCATTGTGCTCCTTATCTCTCTCTTGAAGACAGGTGACAGACCAACTGCTGATCACACAGGACAGCTAACATCTTATCTATGTGTATTCTTGTCACAGTACACTCTGAAGCAAAACAGCCCACATCCCTCGGCCAGTCCTGACTTGTAGCAACTTTTTCGAAATGGAGAAAGTACCGATCCACATCGGTATCGTCAAATGGGGGAACCAGCCTAACCTCCTGGGTCGCCCTGAACCCTCCATCTTGGTTCGGCACAGGTCCCTGCTCTGTCCTTATCTTTAACTTCTCCAGCTCAAATTCCCTTTCCCTCTGCTTCTCTTCTCACTCTAACTGTCTCTCTCTCTCCTGCCTTTCTAACTGTTTCTCTTTCTCCTGCCTTTCTAACTGCTTCTCTTCGTGTTCTAGCTGCCGTACCCGGAACTCGTGCTCGAGTCTCAGTTTTTCAAGCTGCACCTGTACTGCGTCTCCACCAGGTTTTTCAATAGATATCACCTCCAGCTCCCCTTGGGGAAACACACCTTTAGATACATATTGTTCTACGATAGCTCTGTGTACCTCCTCTCTCCTCATTGTCGACTTCCCCTTAAAATGATTCAAACGTTTGGCCACAGCTGCCAATTCTGCTTTCATGGCATCCTCTAATGCCTCCAAGGTCGGAGCCTTTAGAAATTCCTCAATCTCCATTTCTGCTGTTTGTCTTTTCTTTCTTTCGGGAATTTTAACCCAATCAATTTACTCCGTCCCAAATTTAGCATTCAAAATCGCGGACGAGAACCCCACTTATGTTACGTACCCCGTAACTGGGTTGCCAAACCAGCAGAAATGGATCACTCAGTTGGAGTCTGGATTACTGGAACTAAGAAAGTTTTATTAAAGAAATAAGCAACACAGTACTCTAATCAAAAGGATAATAAATGCAACAGTTCAGCAATGATAAACACACATGTACACAGATCTAGGATAATAGGATCAATAAAGCTCTATCGTCGTCTAGGGGTAAATGACCAGTTTCAAAGTGACGCAAAGTTCAGTTCAATTAAATTCAGTTCCGTTCACAGTAATCACTGCCGTGGGAGAGAGAGAGAGAAAGCGAATGAATATTCAAAAACGGCTTCCACACAGACCTTCGATATTCCTCACAGTCAGCTTTCGGGCGAGCCCTTTGTAATATCTTCTGAGGTCACCGACTGTGACCCCTCCATTTCAGATACGATCATTCCTCTGCAGTGAACCTGGCACCCAGGCAAGGGCGGACACACACCAGGTTCCCGCCGATCGTTCCTTTCCGCCCTGTGCGACTATGGCTTGGTCCCGTGATCAGCCATCCAAAAAGTCCCACCGACTTGTGGGAGATGCACCGCTTCCAAGGTCTCGTTACCTCGGGGTGTCATGTGTGTTCTGCCTTAGCGGACCTGTCCTTTTTTATCCCCTTGCTGGGGTATCGCCTGTCCATCACTTCAAACAGTTCAGGGTTCAAAAAGGAGCCGATCTTGACAGCTCTCAGACCGTGTCTCCTTCTGTTAAACTCCCCAGTCTCTTCATTAACATTTCCAAATGCTGCTCCATTGTCTTCCTTATCTCTCTTTCTCCTGAAGACAGGTGGCAGATCAACTGTTGATCCCACTGGTGCCAGCACAGGACAGTTAACATCTTAGTCTAGGTGTACTTTTGTAACCCTCTTTCGTAAAACCTCCCCAAAATACATAAGAACCCAAACTCATGGACTGTTCCGGGAGAAATACCACCCGGCAGGCCCATCGTGTCGGACTGCCGCAGAGAGTCATACAGGATAGCAGAATACATTGACGCCTTCCTTAACCCACTGTCGCAGAAACACTCCAGCTACATCAAGGACACGTACCACTTTGTCCGAATAGTCAATTCGATGTCAGTGCCCCCTGAGGCCATACTCTTCAACATGGACATTGAAAGCCTGTACACCAATATAGAAACGGATAGGGGTATAGAGGCAGTGAGGGATATCCTTCGGGAGAACCCTCAGCTAGAGAGACCAGACGAGGCCTTGATAGAACTCCTTCACCTCAGCCTAACTAAAAATGACTTTGAATTCAATAATGAATTCTACTTACAAGTCAAGGGCACAGCGATGGGAAAGAAGTTTGCTCCAGCCAATGCCAATATATACATGGCAAAATGGGAGGAAACTGTTCATCCAAAGTGCCCCAAGAAACCCATGTGTCTCTATAGATACCTGGATGACATCTGGGGAGTGCGGACGCACTCGGAGGTAGAATTAGAGGAATTTATTCAAATCCTAAACACTCATCATCCATCCATTAAGGTTAAGGCCGCAACAGATAGGGAGGAAATTGACTTCCTGGACACTACAGTATTTAAACAAGCACCAGTAAAAGGCAGCCAGAAACTAGCCACCAAAGTATTCATTAAAACCACAGACACACACACCCTCCTACACACCGGGAGCCACCATCCCAAACACACCTTCAGAGGCATTGTCAAAGGACAGCTGACCCGGTTTCACTGCACTTGCACCAGGGCAGAGGACTTCCACCAAGCCACTACTATCCTCTTCTCTGCACTTAGACACAGGGGCTGCAGCAGACGGAGAATCAGACACATCAAATCTGACTTTTTAAAAAGTATCACAAATCCCCGACCACGGGACAACACAACATGGAAACTACCCTTGGTAACAGGATACAGTGGGATGGCAGTGAATATCCACAAGACAGTTAAAACACACTTTGAAGAGCTAAAAGTGGAATGAGGGACACTGGGACAATACACCATCGACTCAGCCTTCAAAAGGGGTAGAAACTAAAAAGACATACTAGTCAGTACCAAAGTACGAACAGCGCCAAACTGCGAGGTGGGAAATTCCAGGGCGTGCATATACATAAGAATTTCAAAAAGCATACACAACAGAGCTACAGGAAAGTGGGCCGAGATAGAGCAGAGGATAACTTGTGAACAAAAGAATGTAGTATATGCAATCCAATGTAAACAATGCCATATTATATACATAGAACTCGAAGACGAACTCCAACTCCAATTCAAAGTCGAACTCGAAATCGAACTCGAAGTCGCACTGGAAGTCAAACTCTAAGGGGAAGTCGAACTCGAAGTCTAAGTCGAACTCGAATTCCAACTCGAAGACGAACTGAAAGGCGAACTCGAAGTCGTAGTCGAATTCAAGCTCGAAGCGAACGCGAAGTTGAACTCGAAGACGAAGTCGAAGACGAACTGGCAGGTGAACTCGCAGTCGAACTCGAAGTCGAACTCCAACTCGAACGCGATGTCGAAGTCGAATTCGAATTCGAACTCGAAGTCGCACTCGAAGTCGTACTGGGAGTTCAACTCCAATTCAAAGTCGAACTCGAAGTCGAAGTCAAACTCGTAGCGAAGATAAGTCGAAGTCGAAGTCGAGTTCGAAGCCGAAGTCGAACTCGAACTCGAAGTCGAAGTTGAATTCGAAGTCGAACTAGAACTCGAACTCGATATCGAACACGAAGTCGAAATCGAACTCGAATTCCAACTCGAAGACGAACTCAAAGGCGAACTCGAAGTCGTAGTCGAATTCAAGCTCGAAGCGAAGGCGAAGTCGAACTCGAAGACGAAGTCGAGTTCGAAGCCGAAGTCGAACTCGAACGCGAAGTCGAAATCGAAGTCGAATTCGAACTTGAACTCGAAGTCGCACTGGGAGTCGAACTCTAAGGGGAACTCGAAGTCGAAGTAGAATTCGAATTCCAACTCGAAGACTAACTCGAAATCGAACTCGAAATCGAAATCGAAGTCGAATTCGAACTCGAACTCGAAGTCGCACTGGAAGTCGAAATCTGAGGGGAAGTCGAACTCGAAGTCGAAGTCGAACTCGAATTCCAACTCGAAGACGAACTCAAAGGCGAACTCGAAGTCGTAGTCGAAGTCAAGCTCGAAGCGAAGTCGAAGTTGAACTCGAAGACGAAGTCGAAGACGAACTGGCAGGTGAACTCGCAGTCGAACTCGAAGTCGAACTCGAACTCGAACGCGAAGTCGAAGTCGAATTCGAATTCGAACTCGAAGTCGCACTCGAAGTCGTACTAGGAGTTCAACTCCAATTCAAAGTCGAACTCGAAGTCGAAGTCAAACTCGTAGCGAAGATAAGTCGAAATCGAAGTCGAATTCGAACTCGAACTCCCACTGGGAGTCGAAATCTAAGGGGAATTCGAACTCGAATTCAAAGTATAATTCGAATTCCAACTCGAAGACTAACTAAAAATCGAACTCGAAGTCGAAATCGAAGTCGAATTCGAACTCGAACTCGAAGTCGCACTCGAAGTCGTACTAGGAGTTCAACTCCAATTCAAAGTCGAACTCGAAGTCGAAGTCAAACTCGTAGCGAAGATAAGTCGAAATCGAAGTCGAATTCGAACTCGAACTCCCACTGGGAGTCGAAATCTAAGGGGAATTCGAACTCGAATTCGAAGTATAATTCGAATTCCAACTCGAAGACTAACTAAAAATCGAACTCGAAGTCGAAATCGAAGTCGAATTCGAACTCGAACTCGAAGTCGCACTGGAAGTCAAACTCTAAGAGGAAGTCGAACTCGAAGTCGGTCGAACTCGAATTCCAACTCGAAGTCGAACTCGAAGACGAAGTCGAAGTCGGAGACGAACTGGCAGGTGAACTCGCATTCGAACTCGAACTCGAACTCAAACTCGAAGTCGACGTCGAATTCGAATTCGAACTCGAAGTCGAAGTCGAAGTCGCACTAGGAATCCAACTCCAAGTCGAACTCGAAGTCGAAGTCGAAGGCAAACGCCAAGCGAAGATAAGTCGAACTCGAAGTCGAGCTCGAAGCCGAAGTCGAACTCGAACTCATGTCGAAATCGAAGTCGAATTCGAACTCGAACTCGAAGTCGCACTGGAAGTCGAACTCTAAGGGGTAGTCGAAATCGAAGTCGAAGTCGAACTCGAACTCGAAGACGAACTCCAACTCCAATTCAAATTCGAACTCGAAATCGAACTCGAAGTCGCACTGGAAGTCCAACTCTAAGGGGAAGTCGAACTCGAAGTCTAAGTCGAACTCGAATTCCAACTCGAAGACGAACTGAAAGGCGAACTCGAAGTCGTAGTCGAAGTCAAGCTCGAAGCGAAGTCGAAGTTGAACTCGAAGACGAAGTCGAAGACGAACTGGCAGGTGAACTCGCAGTCGAACTCGAAGTCGAACTCCAACTCGAACGCGAAGTCGAAGTCGAATTCGAATTCGAACTCGAAGTCGCACTCGAAGTCGTACTGGGAGTTCAACTCCAATTCAAAGTCGAACTCGAAGTCGAAGTCAAACTGGTAGCGAAGATAAGTCGAAGTCGAAGTCGAGTTCGAAGCCGAAGTCGAACTCGAACTCGAAGTCGAAGTTGAATTCGAAGTCGAACTAGAACTCGAACTCGATATCGAACTCGAAGTCGAAATCGAACTCGAATTCCAACTCGAAAACGAGCTCAAAGGCGAATTCGAAGTCGAAGTCGATCTCGAAGTCGAAATCGAAGTCGAATTCGAATTCGAATTCCAACTCGAAGTCGAACTCGAATTCCAACTCGAAGGCGAACTCGAAGGCAAACTCGAAGTCGAATTTGAAGTCGAAGTCAAACTCGAAGCGAAGATAAGTAGAACTCGAAGTCGAGTTCGAAGCCGAAGTCGAACTCCAATTCCAACACGAAGACTAACTCGAAAGCGAACTCGAAGTCGAAGTCGCACTGGGAGACGAACTCTAAGGCGAAGTCGAACTCGAACTCGAAGACGAACGCCAACACCAATTCAAAGTCGAACTCGAAGTCGAAGTCAAACTCGTAGCGAAGATAAGTCGAACTCGAAGTCGAGTTCGAAGCCGAAGTCGAACTCGAACTCGAAGTCGAAGTTGAATTCGAAGTCGAACTAGAACTCGAACTCGAAATCGAACTCGAAGTCGATTTCGAAGACGAACTCGAAGTCGAAGTCGAATTCGAATTCGAACTCGAAGTCGCACTCGAAGTCGTACTAGGAGTCCAACTCCAAGTCGAACTCGAAGTCGAAGTCGAGGGCAAACGACAAGCGAAGATAAGTCCAACTCGAAGTCGATCTGGAAGTCGAGTTCGAAGCTGAAATCGAACTCGAACTCGAAATCAAAGACGAACTCGAAGTCGAAGTCGAATTCGAATTCGAACTCGAAGTCGCACTCGAAGTCGTACTGGGAGTTCAACTCCAAGCCGAACTCGAAGTCGAAGTCGGAGGCAAACTCCAAGCGAAGATAAGTCGAATTAGAAGTCGAGTTCGAAGCCGAAGTCGAACTTGAACTCGAAATCGAAAATCGAACTCGCACTGGAAGTCGAACTTGAAGTCGAAGTCGAACTCGAATTCCAACTCGAAAACGAGTTCAAAGGCGAATTCGAAGTCGAAGTCGATCTCGAAGTCGAAATCGAAGTCGAATTCGAACTCGAATTCCAACTCGAAGGCGAACACGAAGTCGAAGTCAAATTCGAAGCGAAGATTAGTCGAACGCGAAGACGAGCTCGAAGCCGAAGTCGAACTCGAACTCGAAATCGAAGTTGAACTCGGAGAGGAACTCGAAGTCGAGTTCGAAGCCGAAGTCGAACTCGAACTCGAAGTCGAAATCGAAGTCGACTTCGAACTCGAACTCGAAGTCGCACTGGAAGTCAAACTCTAAGCGGAAGTCGAACTCGAATTCCAACTCGAAGGCGAACGCGAAGGCAAACTCGAAGTCGAACTCGAATTCCAACTCGAAGACGAGCTCAAAGGCGAATTCGAAGTCGAAGTCGATCTCGAAGTCGAAATCGAAGTCGAATTCGAACTCGAATTCCAACTCGAAGTCGAAGTCAAATTCGAAGCGAAGATTAGTCGATCTGGAAGTCGAGTTCGAAGCTGAAATCGAACTCGAACTCGAACTCGAAGTCGCACTGGAAGTCGTACTCTAAGGGGAAGTCGAACTCGAACTCGAAGACGAACTCCAACTCCAAATCAAAGTCGAACTCGAAGTCGAAGTCAAACTCGAACTCGAAATCAAAGACGGTCGCAGTCGAATTCGACCTCAAACTCGAACTCGAACTCGAAGTCACACTCGAAGTCGCACGAGATGTCGACGTCGAACTCGAATTCCAACTCAAAGGCGAACTCGAAGCCGAACTCGAAGTCGTAGTCGAAGTCAAGCTCGAAGCGAGGTCGAAGTCGAACTCGAAGTCGAAATCGAAGTCGCACTGGAAGTCGAACTCTAAGGGGAAGTCGAACTCGAAGTCGAAGTAGAACTCGAATTCCAACTCGAAGACTAACTCGAACTCGAACTCGAAGTCGAAATCGAAGTCGAATTCGAACTCGAACTCGAAGTCGTACTGGAAGTCAAACTCTAAGGGGAAGTCGAACTCGAAGTCGAAGTCGAAATCGAATTCCAACTCGAAGACGAACTCGAAGTCGAAGTCAAGCTCGAAGCGAAGTCGAAGTCGAACTCGAATACGAAGTCGAAGTCGAAGACGAATTGGCAGAAGAACTCGCAGTCGAACTCGAACTCGAACTCGAAGTCGACGTCGAAGTCGAAAATCGAACTCGCACTGGAAGGCGAAATCGAAGTCGAAGTCGAACTCGAATTCCAACTCGAAAACGAACTCAAGGCGAATTCGAAGTCGAAGTCGATCTCGAAGTCGAAATCGAAGTCGAATTCGAATTCGAATTCCAACTCGAAGTCGAACTCGAAGTCACACTCGAAGTCGAACTCGAATTCCAACTCGAAGGCGAACTCGAAGGCAAACTCGAAGTCGAATTTGAAGTCGAAGTCAAACTCGAAGCGAAGATAAGTAGAACTCGAAGTCGAGTTCGAAGCCGAAGTCGAACTCCAATTCCAACACGAAGACTAACTCGAAAGCGAACTCGAAGTCGAAGTCGCAGTCAAACTCGAAGCGAAGATAAGTCGAACTCGAATTCGAGTTCGAAGCCGAAGTCGAACTCGAACTCGAAGTCGAAATCGAAGTCGAATTCGAACTCGAACTCGAAGTCGCACTGGGAGTCGAACTCTAAGGGGAAGTCGAACTCGAACTCGAAGACGAACGCCAACAGCAATTCAAAGTCGAACTCGAAGTCGAAGTCAAACTCGTAGCGAAGATAAGTCGAACTCGAAGTCGAGTTCGAAGCCGAAGTCGAACTCGAACTCGAAGTCGAAGTTGAATTCGAAGTCGAACTAGAACTCGAACTCGAAATCGAACTCGAAGTCGATTTCGAAGTCGAACTCGAAGCCGAACTCGAAATCAAAGACGAACTCGAAGTCGAAGTCGAATTCGAATTCGTACTCGAAGTCGCACTCGAAGTCGTACTAGGAGTCCAACTCCAAGTCGAACTCGAAGTCGAAGTCGGGGGCAAACGACAAGCGAAGATAAGTCGAACTCGAAGTCCAGCTCGAAGCCGAAGTCGAACTCGAACTCGAAATCGAAAATCGAACTCGCACTGGAAGGCGAAATCGAAGTCGAATTCGAACTCGAACTCGATGTCGCCCTGGAAGTCGAACTCGAAGTCGAAGTCGAACTCGAATTCCAACTCGAAGACGAGCTCAAAGGCGAATTCGAAGTCGAAGTCGATCTCGAAGTCGAAATCGAAGTCGAATTCGAACTCGAATTCCAACTCGAAGTCGAAGTCAAATTCGAAGCGAAGATTAGTCGATCTGGAAGTCGAGTTCGAAGCTGAAATCGAACTCGAACTCGAACTCGAAGTCGCACTGGAAGTCGTACTCTAAGGGGAAGTCGAACTCGAACTCGAAGACGAACTCCAACTCCAAATCAAAGTCGAACTCGAAGTCGAAGTCAAACTCGAACTCGAAATCAAAGACGGTCGCAGTCGAATTCGACCTCAAACTCGAACTCGAACTCGAAGTCACACTCGAAGTCGCACGAGAAGTCGACGTCGAACTCGAATTCCAACTCAAAGGCGAACTCGAAGCCGAACTCGAAGTCGTAGTCGAAGTCAAGCTCGAAGCGAGGTCGAAGTCGAACTCGAAGTCGAAATCGAAGTCGCACTGGAAGTCGAACTCTAAGGGGAAGTCGAACTCGAAGTCGAAGTAGAACTCGAATTCCAACTCGAAGACTAACTCGAACTCGAACTCGAAGTCGAAATCGAAGTCGAATTCGAACTCGAACTCGAAGTCGTACTGGAAGTCAAACTCTAAGGGGAAGTCGAACTCGAAGTCGAAGTCGAAATCGAATTCCAACTCGAAGACGAACTCGAAGTCGAAGTCAAGCTCGAAGCGAAGTCGAAGAAGAACTCGAATACGAAGTCGAAGTCGAAGACGAACTGGCAGAAGAACTCGCAGTCGAACTCGAACTCGAATTCGAAGTCGACGTCGAAGTCGAATTCGAACTCGAAGTCGAACTCGAAGTCGCACTAGGAGTCCAACTCCAAGTCGAACTCGAAGTCGAAGTCGAAGGCAAACGCCAAGCGAAGATAAGTCGAACTCGAAGTCCAGTTCGAAGCCGAAGTCGAACTCGAACTCGAAGTCGAAATCGAAGTCGACTTCGAACTCGAATTCGAAGTCGCACTGGAAGTCAAACTCTAAGGGGAAGTCGAACTCGAAGTCGAACTCGAATTCCACCTCGAAGACTAACTCGAAATCGAACTCGAAGGCGAACTCGAAGTCGTAGTCGAAGTCAAGCTCGAAGCGAGGTCGAAGTCGAACTCGAATTCGAAGTCGAACTCGAATTCCAAATCGAAGACTAACTCGAATTCGAACTCGAACTCGAAGTCGCACTGGAAGTCGACCTGTAAGGGGAAGTCGAACTCGAATTCCAACTCGAAGACTAACTCGAAATCGAATTCGAAGTCGAACTCGAAGCCGAATTCGAACTCGAAGTCACACTCGAAGTCGCACGAGAAGTCGAATTCAAATGGAAGTCGAACTCGACGTCGAAGTCGAACTCAAATTCTAACTCGAAGGCAAACTCGAAGTCGCAGTCGAAGTCAAGCTCGAAGAGAGGTCGATGTCGAACTCGAAGTCGTACTAGGAGTTCAACTTCAAGCCAAACTCGAAGTCGAAGTCGAAGGCAAACTCCAAGCGAAGATAAGTCGAATTCGAAGTCGAGTTCGAAGCCGAAGTCGAACTCGAACTCCAAATCGAAAATCGAACTCGCACTGGAAGGCGAAATCGAAGTCGCCCTGGAAGTCGAACTCGAAGTCGAAGTCGAACTCGAATTCCAACTCGAAAACGAGCTCAAAGGCGAATTCGAAGTCGAAGTCGATCTCGAAGTCGAAATCGAAGTCGAATTCGAATTCGAATTCCAACTCGAAGTCGAACTCGAAGTCACACTCGAAGTCGAACTCGAATTCCAACTCGAAGGCGAACTCGAAGGCAAACTCGAAGTCGAATTTGAAGTCGAAGTCAAACTCGAAGCGAAGATAAGTCGAACTCGAATCCGAGTTCGAAGCCGAAGTCGAACTCGAACTCGAAGTCGAAATCGAAGTCGAATTCGAACTCGAACTCGAAGTCGCACTGGGAGTCGAACTCTAAGGGGAAGTCGAACTCGAACTCGAAGACGAACGCCAACACCAATTCAAAGTCGAACTCGAAGTCGATGTCAAACTCGTAGCGAAGATAAGTCGAACTCGAAGTCGAGTTCGAAGCCGAAGTCGAACTCGAACTCGAAGTCGTACTGGAAGTCAAACTCTAAGGGGAAGTCGAACTCGAAGTCGAACTCGAAGTCACACTCGAAGTCGAACTCGAATTCCAACTCGAAGGTGAACTCGAAGGCAAACTCGAAGTCGAACTCGAATTCCAACTCGAAGACGAACTCGAAGTCGAAGTCAAGCTCGAAGCGAAGTCGAAGTCGAAGTCGAACTCGAATACGAAGTCGAAGTCGAAGACGAACTGGCAGAAGAACTCGCAGTCGAACTCGAACTCGAACTCGAAGTCGACGTCGAAGTCGAATTCGAACTCGAAGTCGACGTCGAAGTCGAATTCGAACTCGAAGGCGAACTCGAAGACGAACGCCAACACCAATTCAAAGTCGAACTCGAAGTCGAAGTCAAACTCGTAGCGAAGATAAGTCGAACTCGAAGTCGAGTTCGTAGCCGAAGTCGAACTCGAACTCGAAGTCGAAGTTGAATTCGAAGTCCAACTAGATCTCGAACTCGAAATCGAACTCGAAGTCGATTTCGAAGTCGAACTCGAAGCCGAACTCGAACTCGAACTCGAAATCAAAGACGAACTCGAAGTCGAAGTCGAATTCGAATTCGAACTCGAAGTCGCACTCGAAGTCGTACTGGGAGTTCAACTCCAAGCCGAACTCGAAGTCGAAGTCGGAGGCAAACTCCAAGCGAAAATAAGTCGAATTAGAAGTCGAGTTCGAAGTCGAAGTCGAACTTGAACTCGAAATCGAAAATCGAACTCGCACTGGAAGTTGAACTTGAAGTCGAAGTCGAACTCGAATTCCAACTCGAAAACGAGTTCAAAGGCGAATTCGAAGTCGAAGTCGATCTCGAAGTCGAAATCGAAGTCGAATTCGAACTCGAATTCCAACTCGAAGGCGAACACGAAGTCGAAGTCAAATTCGAAGCGAAGATTAGTCGAACGCGAAGACGAGCTCGAAGCCGAAGTCGAACTCGAACTCGAAATCGAAGTTGAACTCGGAGAGGAACTCGAAGTCGAGTTCGAAGCCGAAGTCGAACTCGAACTCGAAGTCGAAATCGAAGTCGACTTCGAACTCGAACTCGAAGTCGCACTGGAAGTCAAACTCTAAGCGGAAGTCGAACTCGAATTCCAACTCGAAGGCGAACGCGAAGGCAAACTCGAAGTCGAACTCGAATTCCAACTCGAAGACGAGCTCAAAGGCGAATTCGAAGTCGAAGTCGATCTCGAAGTCGAAATCGAAGTCGAATTCGAACTCGAATTCCAACTCGAAGTCGAAGTCAAATTCGAAGCGAAGATTAGTCGATCTGGAAGTCGAGTTCGAAGCTGAAATCGAACTCGAACTCGAACTCGAAGTCGCACTGGAAGTCGTACTCTAAGGGGAAGTCGAACTCGAACTCGAAGACGAACTCCAACTCCAAATCAAAGTCGAACTCGAAGTCGAAGTCAAACTCGAACTCGAAATCAAAGACGGTCGCAGTCGAATTCGACCTCAAACTCGAACTCGAACTCGAAGTCACACTCGAAGTCGCACGAGATGTCGACGTCGAACTCAAATTCCAACTCAAAGGCGAACTCGAAGCCGAACTCGAAGTCGTAGTCGAAGTCAAGCTCGAAGCGAGGTCGAAGTCGAACTCGAAGTCGAAATCGAAGTCGCACTGGAAGTCGAACTCTAAGGGGAAGTCGAACTCGAAGTCGAAGTAGAACTCGAATTCCAACTCGAAGACTAACTCGAACTCGAAGTCGAAATCGAAGTCGAATTCGAACTCGAACTCGAAGTCGTACTGGAAGTCAAACTCTAAGGGGAAGTCGAACTCGAAGTCGAAGTCGAAATCGAATTCCAACTCGAAGACGAACTCGAAGTCGAAGTCAAGCTCGAAGCGAAGTCGAAGTCGAACTCGAATACGAAGTCGAAGTCGAAGACGAATTGGCAGAAGAACTCGCAGTCGAACTCGAACTCGAACTCGAAGTCGACGTCGAAGTCGAAAATCGAACTCGCACTGGAAGGCGAAATCGAAGTCGAAGTCGAACTCGAATTCCAACTCGAAAACGAACTCAAGGCGAATTCGAAGTCGAAGTCGATCTCGAAGTCGAAATTGAAGTCGAATTCGAATTCGAATTCCAACTCGAAGTCGAACTCGAAGTCACACTCGAAGTCGAACTCGAATTCCAACTCGAAGGCGAACTCGAAGGCAAACTCGAAGTCGAATTTGAAGTCGAAGTCAAACTCGAAGCAAAGATAAGTAGAACTCGAAGTCGAGTTCGAAGCCGAAGTCGAACTCCAATTCCAACACGAAGACTAACTCGAAAGCGAACTCGAAGTCGAAGTCGCAGTCAAACTCGAAGCGAAGATAAGTCGAACTCGAATTCGAGTTCGAAGCCGAAGTCGAACTCGAACTCGAAGTCGAAATCGAAGTCGAATTCGAACTCGAACTCGAAGTCGCACTGGGAGTCGAACTCTAAGGGGAAGTCGAACTCGAACTCGAAGACGAACGCCAACAGCAATTCAAAGTCGAACTCGAAGTCGAAGTCAAACTCGTAGCGAAGATAAGTCGAACTCGAAGTCGAGTTCGAAGCCGAAGTCGAACTCGAACTCGAAGTCGAAGTTGAATTCGAAGTCGAACTAGAACTCGAACTCGAAATCGAACTCGAAGTCGATTTCGAAGTCGAACTCGAAGCCGAACTCGAAATCAAAGACGAACTCGAAGTCGAAGTCGAATTCGAATTCGTACTCGAAGTCGCACTCGAAGTCGTACTAGGAGTCCAACTCCAAGTCGAACTCGAAGTCGAAGTCGGGGGCAAACGACAAGCGAAGATAAGTCGAACTCGAAGTCCAGCTCGAAGCCGAAGTCGAACTCGAACTCGAAATCGAAAATCGAACTCGCACTGGAAGGCGAAATCGAAGTCGAATTCGAACTCGAACTCGATGTCGCCCTGGAAGTCGAACTCGAAGTCGAAGTCGAACTCGAATTCCAACTCGAAGACGAGCTCAAAGGCGAATTCGAAGTCGAAGTCGATCTCGAAGTCGAAATCGAAGTCGAATTCGAACTCGAATTCCAACTCGAAGTCGAAGTCAAATTCGAAGCGAAGATTAGTCGATCTGGAAGTCGAGTTCGAAGCTGAAATCGAACTCGAACTCGAACTCGAAGTCGCACTGGAAGTCGTACTCTAAGGGGAAGTCGAACTCGAACTCGAAGACGAACTCCAACTCCAAATCAAAGTCGAACTCGAAGTCGAAGTCAAACTCGAACTCGAAATCAAAGACGGTCGCAGTCGAATTCGACCTCAAACTCGAACTCGAACTCGAAGTCACACTCGAAGTCGCACGAGAAGTCGACGTCGAACTCGAATTCCAACTCAAAGGCGAACTCGAAGCCGAACTCGAAGTCGTAGTCGAAGTCAAGCTCGAAGCGAGGTCGAAGTCGAACTCGAAGTCGAAATCGAAGTCGCACTGGAAGTCGAACTCTAAGGGGAAGTCGAACTCGAAGTCGAAGTAGAACTCGAATTCCAACTCGAAGACTAACTCGAACTCGAACTCGAAGTCGAAATCGAAGTCGAATTCGAACTCGAACTCGAAGTCGTACTGGAAGTCAAACTCTAAGGGGAAGTCGAACTCGAAGTCGAAGTCGAAATCGAATTCCAACTCGAAGACGAACTCGAAGTCGAAGTCAAGCTCGAAGCGAAGTCGAAGAAGAACTCGAATACGAAGTCGAAGTCGAAGACGAACTGGCAGAAGAACTCGCAGTCGAACTCGAACTCGAATTCGAAGTCGACGTCGAAGTCGAATTCGAACTCGAAGTCGAACTCGAAGTCGCACTAGGAGTCCAACTCCAAGTCGAACTCGAAGTCGAAGTCGAAGGCAAACGCCAAGCGAAGATAAGTCGAACTCGAAGTCCAGTTCGAAGCCGAAGTCGAACTCGAACTCGAAGTCGAAATCGAAGTCGACTTCGAACTCGAATTCGAAGTCGCACTGGAAGTCAAACTCTAAGGGGAAGTCGAACTCGAAGTCGAACTCGAATTCCACCTCGAAGACTAACTCGAAATCGAACTCGAAGGCGAACTCGAAGTCGTAGTCGAAGTCAAGCTCGAAGCGAGGTCGAAGTCGAACTCGAATTCGAAGTCGAACTCGAATTCCAAATCGAAGACTAACTCGAATTCGAACTCGAACTCGAAGTCGCACTGGAAGTCGACCTGTAAGGGGAAGTCGAACTCGAATTCCAACTCGAAGACTAACTCGAAATCGAATTCGAAGTCGAACTCGAAGCCGAATTCGAACTCGAAGTCACACTCGAAGTCGCACGAGAAGTCGAATTCAAATGGAAGTCGAACTCGACGTCGAAGTCGAACTCAAATTCTAACTCGAAGGCAAACTCGAAGTCGCAGTCGAAGTCAAGCTCGAAGAGAGGTCGATGTCGAACTCGAAGTCGTACTAGGAGTTCAACTTCAAGCCAAACTCGAAGTCGAAGTCGAAGGCAAACTCCAAGCGAAGATAAGTCGAATTCGAAGTCGAGTTCGAAGCCGAAGTCGAACTCGAACTCCAAATCGAAAATCGAACTCGCACTGGAAGGCGAAATCGAAGTCGCCCTGGAAGTCGAACTCGAAGTCGAAGTCGAACTCGAATTCCAACTCGAAAACGAGCTCAAAGGCGAATTCGAAGTCGAAGTCGATCTCGAAGTCGAAATCGAAGTCGAATTCGAATTCGAATTCCAACTCGAAGTCGAACTCGAAGTCACACTCGAAGTCGAACTCGAATTCCAACTCGAAGGCGAACTCGAAGGCAAACTCGAAGTCGAATTTGAAGTCGAAGTCAAACTCGAAGCGAAGATAAGTCGAACTCGAATCCGAGTTCGAAGCCGAAGTCGAACTCGAACTCGAAGTCGAAATCGAAGTCGAATTCGAACTCGAACTCGAAGTCGCACTGGGAGTCGAACTCTAAGGGGAAGTCGAACTCGAACTCGAAGACGAACGCCAACACCAATTCAAAGTCGAACTCGAAGTCGATGTCAAACTCGTAGCGAAGATAAGTCGAACTCGAAGTCGAGTTCGAAGCCGAAGTCGAACTCGAACTCGAAGTCGTACTGGAAGTCAAACTCTAAGGGGAAGTCGAACTCGAAGTCACACTCGAAGTCGAACTCGAATTCCAACTCGAAGGTGAACTCGAAGGCAAACTCGAAGTCGAACTCGAATTCCAACTCGAAGACGAACTCGAAGTCGAAGTCAAGCTCGAAGCGAAGTCGAAGTCGAAGTCGAACTCGAATACGAAGTCGAAGTCGAAGACGAACTGGCAGAAGAACTCGCAGTCGAACTCGAACTCGAACTCGAAGTCGACGTCGAAGTCGAATTCGAACTCGAAGTCGACGTCGAAGTCGAATTCGAACTCGAAGGCGAACTCGAAGACGAACGCCAACACCAATTCAAAGTCGAACTCGAAGTCGAAGTCAAACTCGTAGCGAAGATAAGTCGAACTCGAAGTCGAGTTCGTAGCCGAAGTCGAACTCGAACTCGAAGTCGAAGTTGAATTCGAAGTCCAACTAGATCTCGAACTCGAAATCGAACTCGAAGTCGATTTCGAAGTCGAACTCGAAGCCGAACTCGAACTCGAACTCGAAATCAAAGACGAACTCGAAGTCGAAGTCGAATTCGAATTCGAACTCGAAGTCGCACTCGAAGTCGTACTGGGAGTTCAACTCCAAGCCGAACTCGAAGTCGAAGTC
Organism: Mobula birostris; assembly: GCF_030028105.1. NCBI lineage: Eukaryota > Metazoa > Chordata > Chondrichthyes > Myliobatiformes > Myliobatidae > Mobula > Mobula birostris. The sequence goes on from NC_092397.1 coordinate 43,878,917, forward strand.
GGAGGCAAACTCCAAGCGAAGATAAGTCGAATTAGAAGTCGAGTTCGAAGTCGAAGTCGAACTTGAACTCGAAATCGAAAATCGAACTCGCACTGGAAGTTGAACTTGAAGTCGAAGTCGAACTCGAATTCCAACTCGAAAACGAGTTCAAAGGCGAATTCGAAGTCGAAGTCGATCTCGAAGTCGAAATCGAAGTCGAATTCGAACTCGAATTCCAACTCGAAGGCGAACACGAAGTCGAAGTCAAATTCGAAGCGAAGATTAGTCGAACGCGAAGACGAGCTCGAAGCCGAAGTCGAACTCGAACTCGAAATCGAAGTTGAACTCGGAGAGGAACTCGAAGTCGAGTTCGAAGCCGAAGTCGAACTCGAACTCGAAGTCGAAATCGAAGTCGACTTCGAACTCGAACTCGAAGTCGCACTGGAAGTCAAACTCTAAGCGGAAGTCGAACTCGAATTCCAACTCGAAGGCGAACGCGAAGGCAAACTCGAAGTCGAACTCGAATTCCAACTCGAAGACGAGCTCAAAGGCGAATTCGAAGTCGAAGTCGATCTCGAAGTCGAAATCGAAGTCGAATTCGAACTCGAATTCCAACTCGAAGTCGAAGTCAAATTCGAAGCGAAGATTAGTCGATCTGGAAGTCGAGTTCGAAGCTGAAATCGAACTCGAACTCGAACTCGAAGTCGCACTGGAAGTCGTACTCTAAGGGGAAGTCGAACTCGAACTCGAAGACGAACTCCAACTCCAAATCAAAGTCGAACTCGAAGTCGAAGTCAAACTCGAACTCGAAATCAAAGACGGTCGCAGTCGAATTCGACCTCAAACTCGAACTCGAACTCGAAGTCACACTCGAAGTCGCACGAGATGTCGACGTCGAACTCAAATTCCAACTCAAAGGCGAACTCGAAGCCGAACTCGAAGTCGTAGTCGAAGTCAAGCTCGAAGCGAGGTCGAAGTCGAACTCGAAGTCGAAATCGAAGTCGCACTGGAAGTCGAACTCTAAGGGGAAGTCGAACTCGAAGTCGAAGTAGAACTCGAATTCCAACTCGAAGACTAACTCGAACTCGAAGTCGAAATCGAAGTCGAATTCGAACTCGAACTCGAAGTCGTACTGGAAGTCAAACTCTAAGGGGAAGTCGAACTCGAAGTCGAAGTCGAAATCGAATTCCAACTCGAAGACGAACTCGAAGTCGAAGTCAAGCTCGAAGCGAAGTCGAAGTCGAACTCGAATACGAAGTCGAAGTCGAAGACGAATTGGCAGAAGAACTCGCAGTCGAACTCGAACTCGAACTCGAAGTCGACGTCGAAGTCGAAAATCGAACTCGCACTGGAAGGCGAAATCGAAGTCGAAGTCGAACTCGAATTCCAACTCGAAAACGAACTCAAGGCGAATTCGAAGTCGAAGTCGAACTCGAATTCCAACTCGAAAACGAACTCAAGGCGAATTCGAAGTCGAAGTCGATCTCGAAGTCGAAATTGAAGTCGAATTCGAATTCGAATTCCAACTCGAAGTCGAACTCGAAGTCACACTCGAAGTCGAACTCGAATTCCAACTCGAAGGCGAACTCGAAGGCAAACTCGAAGTCGAATTTGAAGTCGAAGTCAAACTCGAAGCAAAGATAAGTAGAACTCGAAGTCGAGTTCGAAGCCGAAGTCGAACTCCAATTCCAACACGAAGACTAACTCGAAAGCGAACTCGAAGTCGAAGTCGCAGTCAAACTCGAAGCGAAGATAAGTCGAACTCGAATTCGAGTTCGAAGCCGAAGTCGAACTCGAACTCGAAGTCGAAATCGAAGTCGAATTCGAACTCGAACTCGAAGTCGCACTGGGAGTCGAACTCTAAGGGGAAGTCGAACTCGAACTCGAAGACGAACGCCAACAGCAATTCAAAGTCGAACTCGAAGTCGAAGTCAAACTCGTAGCGAAGATAAGTCGAACTCGAAGTCGAGTTCGAAGCCGAAGTCGAACTCGAACTCGAAGTCGAAGTTGAATTCGAAGTCGAACTAGAACTCGAACTCGAAATCGAACTCGAAGTCGATTTCGAAGTCGAACTCGAAGCCGAACTCGAAATCAAAGACGAACTCGAAGTCGAAGTCGAATTCGAATTCGTACTCGAAGTCGCACTCGAAGTCGTACTAGGAGTCCAACTCCAAGTCGAACTCGAAGTCGAAGTCGGGGGCAAACGACAAGCGAAGATAAGTCGAACTCGAAGTCCAGCTCGAAGCCGAAGTCGAACTCGAACTCGAAATCGAAAATCGAACTCGCACTGGAAGGCGAAATCGAAGTCGAATTCGAACTCGAACTCGATGTCGCCCTGGAAGTCGAACTCGAAGTCGAAGTCGAACTCGAATTCCAACTCGAAGACGAGCTCAAAGGCGAATTCGAAGTCGAAGTCGATCTCGAAGTCGAAATCGAAGTCGAATTCGAACTCGAATTCCAACTCGAAGTCGAAGTCAAATTCGAAGCGAAGATTAGTCGATCTGGAAGTCGAGTTCGAAGCTGAAATCGAACTCGAACTCGAACTCGAAGTCGCACTGGAAGTCGTACTCTAAGGGGAAGTCGAACTCGAACTCGAAGACGAACTCCAACTCCAAATCAAAGTCGAACTCGAAGTCGAAGTCAAACTCGAACTCGAAATCAAAGACGGTCGCAGTCGAATTCGACCTCAAACTCGAACTCGAACTCGAAGTCACACTCGAAGTCGCACGAGAAGTCGACGTCGAACTCGAATTCCAACTCAAAGGCGAACTCGAAGCCGAACTCGAAGTCGTAGTCGAAGTCAAGCTCGAAGCGAGGTCGAAGTCGAACTCGAAGTCGAAATCGAAGTCGCACTGGAAGTCGAACTCTAAGGGGAAGTCGAACTCGAAGTCGAAGTAGAACTCGAATTCCAACTCGAAGACTAACTCGAACTCGAACTCGAAGTCGAAATCGAAGTCGAATTCGAACTCGAACTCGAAGTCGTACTGGAAGTCAAACTCTAAGGGGAAGTCGAACTCGAAGTCGAAGTCGAAATCGAATTCCAACTCGAAGACGAACTCGAAGTCGAAGTCAAGCTCGAAGCGAAGTCGAAGAAGAACTCGAATACGAAGTCGAAGTCGAAGACGAACTGGCAGAAGAACTCGCAGTCGAACTCGAACTCGAATTCGAAGTCGACGTCGAAGTCGAATTCGAACTCGAAGTCGAACTCGAAGTCGCACTAGGAGTCCAACTCCAAGTCGAACTCGAAGTCGAAGTCGAAGGCAAACGCCAAGCGAAGATAAGTCGAACTCGAAGTCCAGTTCGAAGCCGAAGTCGAACTCGAACTCGAAGTCGAAATCGAAGTCGACTTCGAACTCGAATTCGAAGTCGCACTGGAAGTCAAACTCTAAGGGGAAGTCGAACTCGAAGTCGAACTCGAATTCCACCTCGAAGACTAACTCGAAATCGAACTCGAAGGCGAACTCGAAGTCGTAGTCGAAGTCAAGCTCGAAGCGAGGTCGAAGTCGAACTCGAATTCGAAGTCGAACTCGAATTCCAAATCGAAGACTAACTCGAATTCGAACTCGAACTCGAAGTCGCACTGGAAGTCGACCTGTAAGGGGAAGTCGAACTCGAATTCCAACTCGAAGACTAACTCGAAATCGAATTCGAAGTCGAACTCGAAGCCGAATTCGAACTCGAAGTCACACTCGAAGTCGCACGAGAAGTCGAATTCAAATGGAAGTCGAACTCGACGTCGAAGTCGAACTCAAATTCTAACTCGAAGGCAAACTCGAAGTCGCAGTCGAAGTCAAGCTCGAAGAGAGGTCGATGTCGAACTCGAAGTCGTACTAGGAGTTCAACTTCAAGCCAAACTCGAAGTCGAAGTCGAAGGCAAACTCCAAGCGAAGATAAGTCGAATTCGAAGTCGAGTTCGAAGCCGAAGTCGAACTCGAACTCCAAATCGAAAATCGAACTCGCACTGGAAGGCGAAATCGAAGTCGCCCTGGAAGTCGAACTCGAAGTCGAAGTCGAACTCGAATTCCAACTCGAAAACGAGCTCAAAGGCGAATTCGAAGTCGAAGTCGATCTCGAAGTCGAAATCGAAGTCGAATTCGAATTCGAATTCCAACTCGAAGTCGAACTCGAAGTCACACTCGAAGTCGAACTCGAATTCCAACTCGAAGGCGAACTCGAAGGCAAACTCGAAGTCGAATTTGAAGTCGAAGTCAAACTCGAAGCGAAGATAAGTCGAACTCGAATCCGAGTTCGAAGCCGAAGTCGAACTCGAACTCGAAGTCGAAATCGAAGTCGAATTCGAACTCGAACTCGAAGTCGCACTGGGAGTCGAACTCTAAGGGGAAGTCGAACTCGAACTCGAAGACGAACGCCAACACCAATTCAAAGTCGAACTCGAAGTCGATGTCAAACTCGTAGCGAAGATAAGTCGAACTCGAAGTCGAGTTCGAAGCCGAAGTCGAACTCGAACTCGAAGTCGTACTGGAAGTCAAACTCTAAGGGGAAGTCGAACTCGAAGTCGAACTCGAAGTCACACTCGAAGTCGAACTCGAATTCCAACTCGAAGGTGAACTCGAAGGCAAACTCGAAGTCGAACTCGAATTCCAACTCGAAGACGAACTCGAAGTCGAAGTCAAGCTCGAAGCGAAGTCGAAGTCGAAGTCGAACTCGAATACGAAGTCGAAGTCGAAGACGAACTGGCAGAAGAACTCGCAGTCGAACTCGAACTCGAACTCGAAGTCGACGTCGAAGTCGAATTCGAACTCGAAGTCGACGTCGAAGTCGAATTCGAACTCGAAGGCGAACTCGAAGACGAACGCCAACACCAATTCAAAGTCGAACTCGAAGTCGAAGTCAAACTCGTAGCGAAGATAAGTCGAACTCGAAGTCGAGTTCGTAGCCGAAGTCGAACTCGAACTCGAAGTCGAAGTTGAATTCGAAGTCCAACTAGATCTCGAACTCGAAATCGAACTCGAAGTCGATTTCGAAGTCGAACTCGAAGCCGAACTCGAACTCGAACTCGAAATCAAAGACGAACTCGAAGTCGAAGTCGAATTCGAATTCGAACTCGAAGTCGCACTCGAAGTCGTACTGGGAGTTCAACTCCAAGCCGAACTCGAAGTCGAAGTCGGAGGCAAACTCCAAGCGAAGATAAGTCGAATTAGAAGTCGAGTTCGAAGTCGAAGTCGAACTTGAACTCGAAATCGAAAATCGAACTCGCACTGGAAGTTGAACTTGAAGTCGAAGTCGAACTCGAATTCCAACTCGAAAACGAGTTCAAAGGCGAATTCGAAGTCGAAGTCGATCTCGAAGTCGAAATCGAAGTCGAATTCGAACTCGAATTCCAACTCGAAGGCGAACACGAAGTCGAAGTCAAATTCGAAGCGAAGATTAGTCGAACGCGAAGACGAGCTCGAAGCCGAAGTCGAACTCGAACTCGAAATCGAAGTTGAACTCGGAGAGGAACTCGAAGTCGAGTTCGAAGCCGAAGTCGAACTCGAACTCGAAGTCGAAATCGAAGTCGACTTCGAACTCGAACTCGAAGTCGCACTGGAAGTCAAACTCTAAGCGGAAGTCGAACTCGAATTCCAACTCGAAGGCGAACGCGAAGGCAAACTCGAAGTCGAACTCGAATTCCAACTCGAAGACGAGCTCAAAGGCGAATTCGAAGTCGAAGTCGATCTCGAAGTCGAAATCGAAGTCGAATTCGAACTCGAATTCCAACTCGAAGTCGAAGTCAAATTCGAAGCGAAGATTAGTCGATCTGGAAGTCGAGTTCGAAGCTGAAATCGAACTCGAACTCGAACTCGAAGTCGCACTGGAAGTCGTACTCTAAGGGGAAGTCGAACTCGAACTCGAAGACGAACTCCAACTCCAAATCAAAGTCGAACTCGAAGTCGAAGTCAAACTCGAACTCGAAATCAAAGACGGTCGCAGTCGAATTCGACCTCAAACTCGAACTCGAACTCGAAGTCACACTCGAAGTCGCACGAGATGTCGACGTCGAACTCAAATTCCAACTCAAAGGCGAACTCGAAGCCGAACTCGAAGTCGTAGTCGAAGTCAAGCTCGAAGCGAGGTCGAAGTCGAACTCGAAGTCGAAATCGAAGTCGCACTGGAAGTCGAACTCTAAGGGGAAGTCGAACTCGAAGTCGAAGTAGAACTCGAATTCCAACTCGAAGACTAACTCGACCTCGAAGTCGAAATCGAAGTCGAATTCGAACTCGAACTCGAAGTCGTACTGGAAGTCAAACTCTAAGGGGAAGTCGAACTCGAAGTCGAAGTCGAAATCGAATTCCAACTCGAAGACGAACTCGAAGTCGAAGTCAAGCTCGAAGCGAAGTCGAAGTCGAACTCGAATACGAAGTCGAAGTCGAAGACGAAGATTAGTCGATCTGGAAGTCGAGTTCGAAGCTGAAATCCCTTTCACCCCTCCCTCAGACTGGATGCCCAAGAGGAGGTACAGGTGAGAAGCGGTCCTACAATTTGAGAGCACGCTGGATGAGATAATGGAGAGGGAGAGAGAGGTACAGGATAAGCCCTATTTAACCAGGAAGGAGAGAGCAGCCCTAATGCAACAGTTCAGCAATGATAAACACACATGTGCACAGAATTAAGATAACAGCATCAATCAAGCTCTATCATTGTCTAGGGGTAAATGACCAATTTCAAAGTGACACAAAGTTCAGTCCAATTTAGTAGTTCAGTTCGCAGTAATCGTTGCCATGGTGATGGACAACGTGGGGGGAGAGAGAGAGGGAGAACGGGAACGACTGTTCATTCAGACACGGCTTCCACTCACAGACAAGCGATGTTTCTCACAAGCAGCTTTCGGGCGGGTCCTTGGTGATGTTACCTGAGGTCACCGACTGTGACCCCTCCTCCAGATGCGGTCGATCCTCTGCAGTGAACCCGGCACCCAAGCGAGGGTGGACACACACCGGGTTCCCGCTGATCGTACCTTTCCACCCTGTGCGTTTAAGGTCCGGTACGTCCCACCGACTCGTGAGAGGCTCACCGCTTCCAGGGTCTCGTTACCTCGGGTGTCGTGTGTCCTGCCTTAGCGAACCTGTCCCTTTTTATCCCCCTGCTGGGGTATCGCCTGTCCATCACTTCAAACAGTTCAGGGTTCAAAGGGGGAGCCGCTCCAGACAGCTCTCTCTCTCCCGTCCCTTCATTACACATCTCCAGATGCTGTTTCATTGTGCTCCTTATCTCTCTCTTGAAGACAGGTGACAGACCAACTGCTGATCACACAGGACAGCTAACATCTTATCTATGTGTATTCTTGTCACAGTACACTCTGAAGCAAAACAGCCCACATCCCTCGGCCAGTCCTGACTTGTAGCAACTTTTTCGAAATGGAGAAAGTACCGATCCACATCGGTATCGTCAAATGGGGGAACCAGCCTAACCTCCTGGGTCGCCCTGAACCCTCCATCTTGGTTCGGCACAGGTCCCTGCTCTGTCCTTATCTTTAACTTCTCCAGCTCAAATTCCCTTTCCCTCTGCTTCTCTTCTCACTCTAACTGTCTCTCTCTCTCCTGCCTTTCTAACTGTTTCTCTTTCTCCTGCCTTTCTAACTGCTTCTCTTCGTGTTCTAGCTGCCGTACCCGGAACTCGTGCTCGAGTCTCAGTTTTTCAAGCTGCACCTGTACTGCGTCTCCACCAGGTTTTTCAATAGATATCACCTCCAGCTCCCCTTGGGGAAACACACCTTTAGATACATATTGTTCTACGATAGCTCTGTGTACCTCCTCTCTCCTCATTGTCGACTTCCCCTTAAAATGATTCAAACGTTTGGCCACAGCTGCCAATTCTGCTTTCATGGCATCCTCTAATGCCTCCAAGGTCGGAGCCTTTAGAAATTCCTCAATCTCCATTTCTGCTGTTTGTCTTTTCTTTCTTTCGGGAATTTTAACCCAATCAATTTACTCCGTCCCAAATTTAGCATTCAAAATCGCGGACGAGAACCCCACTTATGTTACGTACCCCGTAACTGGGTTGCCAAACCAGCAGAAATGGATCACTCAGTTGGAGTCTGGATTACTGGAACTAAGAAAGTTTTATTAAAGAAATAAGCAACACAGTACTCTAATCAAAAGGATAATAAATGCAACAGTTCAGCAATGATAAACACACATGTACACAGATCTAGGATAATAGGATCAATAAAGCTCTATCGTCGTCTAGGGGTAAATGACCAGTTTCAAAGTGACGCAAAGTTCAGTTCAATTAAATTCAGTTCCGTTCACAGTAATCACTGCCGTGGGAGAGAGAGAGAGAAAGCGAATGAATATTCAAAAACGGCTTCCACACAGACCTTCGATATTCCTCACAGTCAGCTTTCGGGCGAGCCCTTTGTAATATCTTCTGAGGTCACCGACTGTGACCCCTCCATTTCAGATACGATCATTCCTCTGCAGTGAACCTGGCACCCAGGCAAGGGCGGACACACACCAGGTTCCCGCCGATCGTTCCTTTCCGCCCTGTGCGACTATGGCTTGGTCCCGTGATCAGCCATCCAAAAAGTCCCACCGACTTGTGGGAGATGCACCGCTTCCAAGGTCTCGTTACCTCGGGGTGTCATGTGTGTTCTGCCTTAGCGGACCTGTCCTTTTTTATCCCCTTGCTGGGGTATCGCCTGTCCATCACTTCAAACAGTTCAGGGTTCAAAAAGGAGCCGATCTTGACAGCTCTCAGACCGTGTCTCCTTCTGTTAAACTCCCCAGTCTCTTCATTAACATTTCCAAATGCTGCTCCATTGTCTTCCTTATCTCTCTTTCTCCTGAAGACAGGTGGCAGATCAACTGTTGATCCCACTGGTGCCAGCACAGGACAGTTAACATCTTAGTCTAGGTGTACTTTTGTAACCCTCTTTCGTAAAACCTCCCCAAAATACATAAGAACCCAAACTCATGGACTGTTCCGGGAGAAATACCACCCGGCAGGCCCATCGTGTCGGACTGCCGCAGAGAGTCATACAGGATAGCAGAATACATTGACGCCTTCCTTAACCCACTGTCGCAGAAACACTCCAGCTACATCAAGGACACGTACCACTTTGTCCGAATAGTCAATTCGATGTCAGTGCCCCTTGAGGCCATACTCTTCAACATGGACATTGAAAGCCTGTACACCAATATAGAAACGGATAGGGGTATAGAGGCAGTGAGGGATATCCTTCGGGAGAACCCTCAGCTAGAGAGACCAGACGAGGCCTTGATAGAACTCCTTCACCTCAGCCTAACTAAAAATGACTTTGAATTCAATAATGAATTCTACTTACAAGTCAAGGGCACAGCGATGGGAAAGAAGTTTGCTCCAGCCAATGCCAATATATACATGGCAAAATGGGAGGAAACTGTTCATCCAAAGTGCCCCAAGAAACCCATGTGTCTCTATAGATACCTGGATGACATCTGGGGAGTGCGGACGCACTCGGAGGTAGAATTAGAGGAATTTATTCAAATCCTAAACACTCATCATCCATCCATTAAGGTTAAGGCCGCAACAGATAGGGAGGAAATTGACTTCCTGGACACTACAGTATTTAAACAAGCACCAGTAAAAGGCAGCCAGAAACTAGCCACCAAAGTATTCATTAAAACCACAGACACACACACCCTCCTACACACCGGGAGCCACCATCCCAAACACACCTTCAGAGGCATTGTCAAAGGACAGCTGACCCGGTTTCACTGCACTTGCACCAGGGCAGAGGACTTCCACCAAGCCACTACTATCCTCTTCTCTGCACTTAGACACAGGGGCTGCAGCAGACGGAGAATCAGACACATCAAATCTGACTTTTTAAAAAGTATCACAAATCCCCGACCACGGGACAACACAACATGGAAACTACCCTTGGTAACAGGATACAGTGGGATGGCAGTGAATATCCACAAGACAGTTAAAACACACTTTGAAGAGCTAAAAGTGGAATGAGGGACACTGGGACAATACACCATCGACTCAGCCTTCAAAAGGGGTAGAAACTAAAAAGACATACTAGTCAGTACCAAAGTACGAACAGCGCCAAACTGCGAGGTGGGAAATTCCAGGGCGTGCATATACATAAGAATTTCAAAAAGCATACACAACAGAGCTACAGGAAAGTGGGCCGAGATAGAGCAGAGGATAACTTGTGAACAAAAGAATGTAGTATATGCAATCCAATGTAAACAATGCCATATTATATACATAGAACTCGAAGACGAACTCCAACTCCAATTCAAAGTCGAACTCGAAATCGAACTCGAAGTCGCACTGGAAGTCAAACTCTAAGGGGAAGTCGAACTCGAAGTCTAAGTCGAACTCGAATTCCAACTCGAAGACGAACTGAAAGGCGAACTCGAAGTCGTAGTCGAATTCAAGCTCGAAGCGAACGCGAAGTTGAACTCGAAGACGAAGTCGAAGACGAACTGGCAGGTGAACTCGCAGTCGAACTCGAAGTCGAACTCCAACTCGAACGCGATGTCGAAGTCGAATTCGAATTCGAACTCGAAGTCGCACTCGAAGTCGTACTGGGAGTTCAACTCCAATTCAAAGTCGAACTCGAAGTCGAAGTCAAACTCGTAGCGAAGATAAGTCGAAGTCGAAGTCGAGTTCGAAGCCGAAGTCGAACTCGAACTCGAAGTCGAAGTTGAATTCGAAGTCGAACTAGAACTCGAACTCGATATCGAACACGAAGTCGAAATCGAACTCGAATTCCAACTCGAAGACGAACTCAAAGGCGAACTCGAAGTCGTAGTCGAATTCAAGCTCGAAGCGAAGGCGAAGTCGAACTCGAAGACGAAGTCGAGTTCGAAGCCGAAGTCGAACTCGAACGCGAAGTCGAAATCGAAGTCGAATTCGAACTTGAACTCGAAGTCGCACTGGGAGTCGAACTCTAAGGGGAACTCGAAGTCGAAGTAGAATTCGAATTCCAACTCGAAGACTAACTCGAAATCGAACTCGAAATCGAAATCGAAGTCGAATTCGAACTCGAACTCGAAGTCGCACTGGAAGTCGAAATCTGAGGGGAAGTCGAACTCGAAGTCGAAGTCGAACTCGAATTCCAACTCGAAGACGAACTCAAAGGCGAACTCGAAGTCGTAGTCGAAGTCAAGCTCGAAGCGAAGTCGAAGTTGAACTCGAAGACGAAGTCGAAGACGAACTGGCAGGTGAACTCGCAGTCGAACTCGAAGTCGAACTCGAACTCGAACGCGAAGTCGAAGTCGAATTCGAATTCGAACTCGAAGTCGCACTCGAAGTCGTACTAGGAGTTCAACTCCAATTCAAAGTCGAACTCGAAGTCGAAGTCAAACTCGTAGCGAAGATAAGTCGAAATCGAAGTCGAATTCGAACTCGAACTCCCACTGGGAGTCGAAATCTAAGGGGAATTCGAACTCGAATTCAAAGTATAATTCGAATTCCAACTCGAAGACTAACTAAAAATCGAACTCGAAGTCGAAATCGAAGTCGAATTCGAACTCGAACTCGAAGTCGCACTCGAAGTCGTACTAGGAGTTCAACTCCAATTCAAAGTCGAACTCGAAGTCGAAGTCAAACTCGTAGCGAAGATAAGTCGAAATCGAAGTCGAATTCGAACTCGAACTCCCACTGGGAGTCGAAATCTAAGGGGAATTCGAACTCGAATTCGAAGTATAATTCGAATTCCAACTCGAAGACTAACTAAAAATCGAACTCGAAGTCGAAATCGAAGTCGAATTCGAACTCGAACTCGAAGTCGCACTGGAAGTCAAACTCTAAGAGGAAGTCGAACTCGAAGTCGGTCGAACTCGAATTCCAACTCGAAGTCGAACTCGAAGACGAAGTCGAAGTCGGAGACGAACTGGCAGGTGAACTCGCATTCGAACTCGAACTCGAACTCAAACTCGAAGTCGACGTCGAATTCGAATTCGAACTCGAAGTCGAAGTCGAAGTCGCACTAGGAATCCAACTCCAAGTCGAACTCGAAGTCGAAGTCGAAGGCAAACGCCAAGCGAAGATAAGTCGAACTCGAAGTCGAGCTCGAAGCCGAAGTCGAACTCGAACTCATGTCGAAATCGAAGTCGAATTCGAACTCGAACTCGAAGTCGCACTGGAAGTCGAACTCTAAGGGGTAGTCGAAATCGAAGTCGAAGTCGAACTCGAACTCGAAGACGAACTCCAACTCCAATTCAAATTCGAACTCGAAATCGAACTCGAAGTCGCACTGGAAGTCCAACTCTAAGGGGAAGTCGAACTCGAAGTCTAAGTCGAACTCGAATTCCAACTCGAAGACGAACTGAAAGGCGAACTCGAAGTCGTAGTCGAAGTCAAGCTCGAAGCGAAGTCGAAGTTGAACTCGAAGACGAAGTCGAAGACGAACTGGCAGGTGAACTCGCAGTCGAACTCGAAGTCGAACTCCAACTCGAACGCGAAGTCGAAGTCGAATTCGAATTCGAACTCGAAGTCGCACTCGAAGTCGTACTGGGAGTTCAACTCCAATTCAAAGTCGAACTCGAAGTCGAAGTCAAACTGGTAGCGAAGATAAGTCGAAGTCGAAGTCGAGTTCGAAGCCGAAGTCGAACTCGAACTCGAAGTCGAAGTTGAATTCGAAGTCGAACTAGAACTCGAACTCGATATCGAACTCGAAGTCGAAATCGAACTCGAATTCCAACTCGAAAACGAGCTCAAAGGCGAATTCGAAGTCGAAGTCGATCTCGAAGTCGAAATCGAAGTCGAATTCGAATTCGAATTCCAACTCGAAGTCGAACTCGAATTCCAACTCGAAGGCGAACTCGAAGGCAAACTCGAAGTCGAATTTGAAGTCGAAGTCAAACTCGAAGCGAAGATAAGTAGAACTCGAAGTCGAGTTCGAAGCCGAAGTCGAACTCCAATTCCAACACGAAGACTAACTCGAAAGCGAACTCGAAGTCGAAGTCGCACTGGGAGACGAACTCTAAGGCGAAGTCGAACTCGAACTCGAAGACGAACGCCAACACCAATTCAAAGTCGAACTCGAAGTCGAAGTCAAACTCGTAGCGAAGATAAGTCGAACTCGAAGTCGAGTTCGAAGCCGAAGTCGAACTCGAACTCGAAGTCGAAGTTGAATTCGAAGTCGAACTAGAACTCGAACTCGAAATCGAACTCGAAGTCGATTTCGAAGACGAACTCGAAGTCGAAGTCGAATTCGAATTCGAACTCGAAGTCGCACTCGAAGTCGTACTAGGAGTCCAACTCCAAGTCGAACTCGAAGTCGAAGTCGAGGGCAAACGACAAGCGAAGATAAGTCCAACTCGAAGTCGATCTGGAAGTCGAGTTCGAAGCTGAAATCGAACTCGAACTCGAAATCAAAGACGAACTCGAAGTCGAAGTCGAATTCGAATTCGAACTCGAAGTCGCACTCGAAGTCGTACTGGGAGTTCAACTCCAAGCCGAACTCGAAGTCGAAGTCGGAGGCAAACTCCAAGCGAAGATAAGTCGAATTAGAAGTCGAGTTCGAAGCCGAAGTCGAACTTGAACTCGAAATCGAAAATCGAACTCGCACTGGAAGTCGAACTTGAAGTCGAAGTCGAACTCGAATTCCAACTCGAAAACGAGTTCAAAGGCGAATTCGAAGTCGAAGTCGATCTCGAAGTCGAAATCGAAGTCGAATTCGAACTCGAATTCCAACTCGAAGGCGAACACGAAGTCGAAGTCAAATTCGAAGCGAAGATTAGTCGAACGCGAAGACGAGCTCGAAGCCGAAGTCGAACTCGAACTCGAAATCGAAGTTGAACTCGGAGACGAACTCGAAGTCGAGTTCGAAGCCGAAGTCGAACTCGAACTCGAAGTCGAAATCGAAGTCGACTTCGAACTCGAACTCGAAGTCGCACTGGGAGTCGAACTCTAAGGGGAAGTCGAACTCGAAGACGAACGCCAACACCAATTCAAAGTCGAACTCGAAGTCGAAGTCAAACTCGTAGCGAAGATAAGTCGAACTCGAAGTCGAGTTCGAAGCCGAAGTCGAACTCGAACTCGAAGTCGAAGTTGAATTCGAAGTCGAACTAGATCTCGAACTCGAAATCGAACTCGAAGTCGATTTCGAAGTCGAACTCGAAGCCGAACTCGAACTCGAACTCGAAATCAAAGACGAACTCGAAGTCGAAGTCGAATTCGAATTCGAACTCGAAGTCGCACTCGAAGTCGTACTGGGAGTTCAACTCCAAGCCGAACTCGAAGTCGAAGTCGGAGGCAAACTCCAAGCGAAGATAAGTCGAATTAGAAGTCGAGTTCGAAGCCGAAGTCGAACTTGAACTCGAAATCGAAAATCGAACTCGCACTGGAAGTCGAACTTGAAGTCGAAGTCGAACTCGAATTCCAACTCGAAAACGAGTTCAAAGGCGAATTCGAAGTCGAAGTCGATCTCGAAGTCGAAATCGAAGTCGAATTCGAATTCGAATTCCAACTCGAAGTCGAACTCGAATTCCAACTCGAAGGCGAACTCGAAGGCAAACTCGAAGTCGAATTTGAAGTCGAAGTCAAACTCGAAGCGAAGATAAGTAGAACTCGAAGTCGAGTTCGAAGCCGAAGTCGAACTCCAATTCCAACACGAAGACTAACTCGAATTCGAACTCGAACTCGAAGTCGCACTGGGAGACGAACTCTAAGGCGAAGTCGAACTCGAACTCGAAGACGAACGCCAACACCAATTCAAAGTCGAACTCGAAGTCGAAGTCAAACTCGTAGCGAAGATAAGTCGAACTCGAAGTCGAGTTCGAAGCCGAAGTCGAACTCGAACTCGAAGTCGAAGTTGAATTCGAAGTCGAACTAGAACTCGAACTCGAAATCGAACTCGAAGTCGATTTCGAAGACGAACTCGAAGTCGAAGTCGAATTCGAATTCGAACTCGAACTCGCACTCGAAGTCGTACTAGGAGTCCAACTCCAAGTCGAACTCGAAGTCGAAGTCGAGGGCAAACGACAAGCGAAGATAAGTCCAACTCGAAGTCGATCTGGAAGTCGAGTTCGAAGCTGAAATCGAACTCGAACTCGAAATCAAAGACGAACTCGAAGTCGAAGTCGAATTCGAATTCGAACTCGAAGTCGCACTCGAAGTCGTACTGGGAGTTCAACTCCAAGCCGAACTCGAAGTCGAAGTCGGAGGCAAACTCCAAGCGAAGATAAGTCGAATTAGAAGTCGAGTTCGAAGCCGAAGTCGAACTTGAACTCGAAATCGAAAATCGAACTCGCACTGGAAGTCGAACTTGAAGTCGAAGTCGAACTCGAATTCCAACTCGAAAACGAGTTCAAAGGCGAATTCGAAGTCGAAGTCGATCTCGAAGTCGAAATCGAAGTCGAATTCGAACTCGAATTCCAACTCGAAGGCGAACACGAAGTCGAAGTCAAATTCGAAGCGAAGATTAGTCGAACGCGAAGACGAGCTCGAAGCCGAAGTCGAACTCGAACTCGAAATCGAAGTTGAACTCGGAGACGAACTCGAAGTCGAGTTCGAAGCCGAAGTCGAACTCGAACTCGAAGTCGACTTCGAACTCGAACTCGAAGTCGCACTGGGAGTCGAACTCTAAGGGGAAGTCGAACTCGAAGACGAACGCCAACACCAATTCAAAGTCGAACTCGAAGTCGAAGTCAAACTCGTAGCGAAGATAAGTCGAACTCGAAGTCGAGTTCGAAGCCGAAGTCGAACTCGAACTCGAAGTCGAAGTTGAATTCGAAGTCGAACTAGATCTCGAACTCGAACTCGAAATCGAAGTTGAACTCGGAGAGGAACTCGAAGTCGAGTTCGAAGCCGAAGTCGAACTCGAACTCGAAGTCGAAATCGAAGTCGACTTCGAACTCGAACTCGAAGTCGCACTGGAAGTCAAACTCTAAGCGGAAGTCGAACTCGAAGTCGAACTCGAATTCCAACTCGAAGGCGAACGCGAAGGCAAACTCGAAGTCGAACTCGAATTCCAACTCGAAGGCGAACTCGAAGACGAACGCCAACACCAATTCAAAGTCGAACTCGAAGTCGAAGTCAAACTCGTAGCGAAGATAAGTCGAACTCGAAGTCGAGTTCGAAGCCGAAGTCGAACTCGAACTCGAAGTCGAAGTCGAATTCGAATTCGAACTCGAAGTCGCACTCGAAGTCGTACTGGGAGTTCAACTCCAAGCCGAACTCGAAGTCGAAGTCGGAGGCAAACTCCAAGCGAAGATAAGTCGAATTAGAAGTCGAGTTCGAAGCCGAAGTCGAACTTGAACTCGAAATCGAAAATCGAACCCGCACTGGAAGTCGAACTTGACGTCGAAGTCGAACTCGAATTCCAACTCGAAAACGAGTTCAAAGGCGAATTCGAAGTCGAAGTCGATCTCGAAGTCGAAATCGAAGTCGAATTCGAACACGAATTCCAACTTGAAGGCGAACACGAAGTCGAAGTCAAATTCGAAGCGAAGATTAGTCGAACGCGAAGACGAGCTCGAAGCCGAAGTCGAACTCGAACTCGAAATCGAAGTTGAACTCGGAGAGGAACTCGAAGTCGAGTTCGAAGCCGAAGTCGAACTCGAACTCGAAGTCGAAATCGAAGTCGACTTCGAACTCGAACTCGAAGTCGCACTGGAAGTCAAACTCTAAGCGGAAGTCGAACTCGAATTCCTACTCGAAGGCGAACGCGAAGGCAAACTCGAAGTCGAACTCGAATTCCAACTCGAAGACGAGCTCAAAGGCGAATTCGAAGTCGAAGTCGATCTCGAAGTCGAAATCGAAGTCGAATTCGAACTCGAATTCCAACTCGAAGTCGAAGTGAAATTCGAAGCGAAGATTAGTCGATCTGGAAGTCGAGTTCGAAGCTGAAATCGAACTCGAACTCGAACTCGAAGTCGCACTGGAAGTCGTACTCTAAGGGGAAGTCGAACTCGAACTCGAAGACGAACTCCAACTCCAAATCAAAGTCGAACTCGAAGTCGAAGTCAAACTCGAACTCGAAATCAAAGACGGTCGCAGTCGAATTCGACCTCAAACTCGAACTCGAACTCGAAGTCACACTCGAAGTCGCACGAGAAGTCGACGTCGAACTCGAATTCCAACTCAAAGGCGAACTCGAAGCCGAACTCGAAGTCGTAGTCGAAGTCAAGCTCGAAGCGAGGTCGAAGTCGAACTCGAAGTCGAAATCGAAGTCGCACTGGAAGTCGAACTCTAAGGGGAAGTCGAACTCGAAGTCGAAGTAGAACTCGAATTCCAACTCGAAGACTAACTCGAACTCGAACTCGAAGTCGAAATCGAAGTCGAATTCGAACTCGAACTCGAAGTCGTACTGGAAGTCAAACTCTAAGGGGAAGTCGAACTCGAAGTCGAAGTCGAAATCGAATTCCAACTCGAAGACGAACTCGAAGTCGAAGTCAAGCTCGAAGCGAAGTCGAAGTCGAACTCGAATACGAAGTCGAAGTCGAAGACGAACTGGCAGAAGAACTCGCAGTCGAACTCGAACTCGAACTCGAAGTCGACGTCGAAGTCGAATTCGAACTCGAAGTCGAACTCGAAGTCGCACTAGGAGTCCAACTCCAAGTCGAACTCGAAGTCGAAGTCGAAGGCAAACGCCAAGCGAAGATAAGCCGAACTCGAAGTCCAGTTCGAAGCCGAAGTCGAACTCGAACTCGAAGTCGAAATCGAAGTCGACTTCGAACTCGAACTCGAAGTCGCACTGGAAGTCAAACTCTAAGGGGAAGTCGAACTCGAAGTCGAACTCGAATTCCACCTCGAAGACTAACTCGAAATCGAACTCGAAGGCGAACTCGAAGTCGTAGTCGAAGTCAAGCTCGAAGCGAGGTCGAAGTCGAACTCGAATTCGAAGTCGAACTCGAATTCCAAATCGAAGACTAACTCGAATTCGAACTCGAACTCGAAGTCGCACTGGAAGTCGACCTGTAAGGGGAAGTCGAACTCGAATTCCAACTCGAAGACTAACTCGAAATCGAATTCAAAGTCGAACTCGAAGCCGAACTCGAACTCGAAGTCACACTCGAAGTCGCACGAGAAGTCGAATTCAAATGGAAGTCGAACTCGACGTCGAAGTCGAACTCAAATTCTAACTCGAAGGCAAACTCGAAGTCGCAGTCGAAGTCAAGCTCGAAGAGAGGTCGATGTCGAACTCGAAGTCGTACTAGGAGTTCAACTTCAAGCCAAACTCGAAGTCGAAGTCGAAGGCAAACTCCAAGCGAAGATAAGTCGAATTCGAAGTCGAGTTCGAAGCCGAAGTCGAACTCGAACTCGAAATCGAAAATCGAACTCGCACTGGAAGGCGAAATCGAAGTCGAATTCGAACTCGAACTCGATGTCGCCCTGGAAGTCGAACTCAAAGTCGAAGTCGAACTCGAATTCCAACTCGAAAACGAGCTCAAAGGCGAATTCGAAGTCGAAGTCGATCTCGAAGTCGAAATCGAAGTCGAATTCGAATTCGAATTCCAACTCGAAGTCGAACTCGAAGTCACACTCGAAGGCGAACTCGAAGGCAAACTCGAAGTCGAATTTGAAGTCGAAGGCAAACTCGAAGCGAAGATAAGTAGAACTCGAAGTCGAGTTCGAAGCCGAAGTCGAACTCCAATTCCAACACGAAGACTAACTCGAATTCGAACTCGAACTCGAAGTCGCACTGGGAGACGAACTCTAAGGGGAACTCGAACTCGAACTCGAAGACGAACGCCAACACCAATTCAAAGTCGAACTCGAACTCGAAGTCGAAGTTGAATTCGAAGTCGAACTAGAACTCGAACTCGAAATCGAACGCGAAGTCGATTTCGAAGACGAACTCGAAGTCGAAGTCGAATTCGAATTCGAACTCGAAGTCGCACTCGAAGTCGTACCAGGAGTCCAACTCCAAGTCGAACTCGAAGTCGAAGTCGAGGGCAAACGACAAGCGAAGATAAGTCCAACTCGAAGTCGATCTGGAAGTCCAGTTCGAAGCTGAAATCGAACTCGAACTCGAAATCAAAGACGAACTCGAAGTCGAAGTCGAATTCGAATTCGAACTCGAAGTCGCACTCGAAGTCGTACTGGGAGTTCAACTCCAAGCCGAACTCGAAGTCGAAGTCGGAGGCAAACTCCAAGCGAAGATAAGTCGAATTAGAAGTCGAGTTCGAAACCGAAGTCGAACTTGAACTCGAAATCGAAAATCGAACTCGCACTGGAAGTCGAACTTGAAGTCGAAGTCGAACTCGAATTCCAACTCGAAAACGAGTTCAAAGGCGAATTCGAAGTCGAAGTCGATCTCGAGGTCGAAATCGAAGTCGAATTCGAACTCGAATTCCAACTCGAAGGCGAACACGAAGTCGAAGTCAAATTCGAAGCGAAGATTAGTCGAACGCGAAGACGAGCTCGAAGCCGAAGTCGAACTCGAACTCGAAATCGAAGTTGAACTCGGAGACGAACTCGAAGTCGAGTTCGAAGCCGAAGTCGAACTCGAACTCGAAGTCGAAATCGAAGTCGACTTCGAACTCGAACTCGAAGTCGCACTGGGAGTCGAACTCTAAGGGGAAGTCGAACTCGAAGACGAACGCCAACACCAATTCAAAGTCGAACTCGAAGTCGAAGTCAAACTCGTAGCGAAGATAAGTCGAACTCGAAGTCGAGTTCGAAGCCGAAGTCGAACTCGAACTCGAAGTCGAAGTTGAATTCGAAGTCGAACTAGATCTCGAACTCGAACTCGAAATCGAAGTTGAACTCGGAGAGGAACTCGAAGTCGAGTTCGAAGCCGAAGTCGAACTCGAACTCGAAGTCGAAATCGAAGTCGACTTCGAACTCGAACTCGAAGTCGCACTGGAAGTCAAACTCTAAGCGGAAGTCGAACTCGAATTCCAACTCGAAGGCGAACGCGAAGGCAAACTCGAAGTCGAACTCGAATTCCAACTCGAAGGCGAACTCGAAGACGAACGCCAACACCAATTCAAAGTCGAACTCGAAGTCGAAGTCAAACTCGTAGCGAAGATAAGTCGAACTCGAAGTCGAGTTCGAAGCCGAAGTCGAACTCG
Organism: Mobula birostris; assembly: GCF_030028105.1. NCBI lineage: Eukaryota > Metazoa > Chordata > Chondrichthyes > Myliobatiformes > Myliobatidae > Mobula > Mobula birostris. Next base: position 43,898,860 of record NC_092397.1, read on the forward strand.
AACTCGAAGTCGAAGTTGAATTCGAAGTCGAACTAGATCTCGAACTCGAATTCGAACTCGAAGTCGCACTCGAAGTCGTACTGGGAGTTCAACTCCAAGCCGAACTTGAACTCGAAATCGAAAATCGAACTCGCACTGGAAGTCGAACTTGAAGTCGAAGTCGAACTCGAATTCCAACTCGAAAACGAGTTCAAAGGCGAATTCGAAGTCGAACTCGAACTCGAAATCGAAGTTGAACTCGGAGAGGAACTCGAAGTCGAGTTCGAAGCCGAAGTCGAACTCGAACTCGAAGTCGACTTCGAACTCGAACTCGAAGTCGCACTGGGAGTCGAACTCTAAGGGGAAGTCGAACTCGAAGACAAACGCCAACACCAATTCAAAGTCGAACTCGAAGTCGAAGTCAAACTCGTAGCGAAGATAAGTCGAACTCGAAGTCGAGTTCGAAGCCGAAGTGGAACTCGAACTCGAAGTCGAAGTTGAATTCGAAGTCGAACTAGATCTCGAACTCGAACTCGAAATCGAAGTTGAACTCGGAGAGGAACTCGAAGTCGAGTTCGAAGCCGAAGTCGAACTCGAACTCGAAGTCGAAATCGACGTCGACTTCGAACTCGAACTCGAAGTCGCACTGGAAGTCAAACTCTAAGCGGAAGTCGAACTCGAAGTCGAACTCGAATTCCAACTCGAAGGCGAACGCGAAGGCAAACTCGAAGTCGAACTCGAATTCCAACTCGAAGGCGAACTCGAAGACGAACGCCAACACCAATTCAAAGTCGAACTCGAATTCGAAGTCAAACTCGTAGCGAAGATAAGTCGAACTCGAAGTCGAGTTCGAAGCCGAAGTCGAACTCGACTCGAAGTCGAAGTTGAATTCGAAGTCGAACTAGATCTCGAACTCGAAATCGAACTCGAAGTCGATTTCGAAGTCGAACTCGAAGCCGAACTCGAACTCGAACTCGAAATCAAAGACGAACTCGAACTCGAAGTCGCACTCGAAGTCGTACTGGGAGTTCAACTCCAAGCCGAACTCGAAGTCGAAGTCGGAGGCAAACTCCAAGCGAAGATAAGTCGAATTAGAAGTCGAGTTCGAAGCCGAAGTCGAACTTGAACTCGAAATCGAAAATCGAACTCGCACTGGAAGTCGAACTTGAAGTCGAAGTCGAACTCGAATTCCAACTCGAAAACGAGTTCAAAGGCGAATTCGAAGTCGAAGTCGATCTCGAAGTCGAAATCGAAGTCGAATTCGAACTCGAATTCCAACTCGAAGGCGAACACGAAGTCGAAGTCAAATTCGAAGCGAAGATTAGTCGAACGCGAAGACGAGCTCGAAGCCGAAGTCGAACTCGAACTCGAAGTCGAAATCGAAGTCGACTTCGAACTCGAACTCGAAGTCGCACTGGGAGTCGAACTCTAAGGGGAAGTCGAACTCGAAGACGAACGCCAACACCAATTCAAAGTCGAACTCGAAGTCGAAGTCAAACTCGTAGCGAAGATAAGTCGAACTCGAAGTCGAGTTCGAAGCCGAAGTGGAACTCGAACTCGAAGTTGAATTCGAAGTCGAACTAGATCTCGAACTCGAACTCGAAATCGAAGTTGAACTCGGAGAGGAACTCGAAGTCGAGTTCGAAGCCGAAGTCGAACTCGAACTCGAAGACGAAATCGACGTGACTTCGAACTCGAACTCGAAGTCGCACTGGAAGTCAAACTCTAAACGGAAGTCGAACTCGAAGTCGAACTCGAATTCCAACTCGAAGGCGAACGCGAAGGCAAACTCGAAGTCGAACTCGAATTCCAACTCGAAGGCGAACTCGAAGACGAACGCCAACACCAATTCAAAGTCGAACTCGAAGTCGAAGTCAAACTCGTAGCGAAGATAAGTCGAACTCGAAGTCGAGTTCGAAGCCGAAGTCGAACTCGAACTCGAAGTCGAAATTGAATTCGAAGTCGAACTAGATCTCGAACTCGAAATCGAACTCGAAGTCGATTTCGAAGTCGAACTCGAAGCCGAACTCGAACTCGAACTCGAAATCAAAGACGAACTCGAACTCGAAGTCGCACTCGAAGTCGTACTGGGAGTTCAACTCCAAGCCGAACTCGAAGTCGAAGTCGGAGGCAAACTCCAAGCGAAGATAAGTCGAATTAGAAGTCGAATTCGAAGCCGAAGTCGAACTTGAACTCGAAATCGAAAATCGAACTCGCACTGGAAGTCGAACTTGAAGTCGAAGTCGAACTCGAATTCCAACTCGAAAACGAGTTCAAAGGCGAATTCGAAGTCGAAGTCGATCTCGAAGTCGAAATCGAAGTCGAATTCGAACTCGAATTCCAACTCGAAGGCGAACACGAAGTCGAAGTCAAATTCGAAGCGAAGATTAGTCGAACGCGAAGACGAGCTCGAAGCCGAAGTCGAACTCGAACTCGAAATCGAAGTTGAACTCGGAGAGGAACTCGAAGTCGAGTTCGAAGCCGAAGTCGAACTCGAACTCGAAGTCGAAATCGAAGTCGACTTCGAACTCGAACTCGAAGTCGCACTGGAAGTCAAACTCTAAGCGGAAGTCGAACTCGAATTCCAACTCGAAGGCGAACGCGAAGGCAAACTCGAAGTCGAACTCGAATTCCAACTCGAAGACGAGCTCAAAGGCGAATTCGAAGTCGAAGTCGATCTCGAAGTCGAAATCGAAGTCGAATTCGAACTCGAATTCCAACTCGATGTCGAAGTCAAATTCGAAGCGAAGATTAGTCGATCTGGAATTCGAGTTCGAAGCTGAAATCGAACTCGAACTCGAACTCGAAGTCGCACTGGAAGTCGTACTCTAAGGGGAAGTCGAACTCGAACTCGAAGACGAACTCCAACTCCAAATCAAAGTCGAACTCGAAGTCGAAGTCAAACTCGAACTCGAAATCAAAGACGGTCGCAGTCGAATTCGACCTCAAACTCGAACTCGAACTCGAAGTCACACTCGAAGTCGCACGAGAAGTCGACGTCGAACTCGAATTCCAACTCAAAGGCGAACTCGAAGCCGAACTCGAAGTCGAAGTCGGAGGCAAACTCCAAGCGAAGATAAGTCGAATTAGAAGTCGAGTTCGAAGCCGAAGTCGAACTTGAACTCGAAATCGAAAATCGAACTCGCACTGGAAGTCGAACTTGAAGTCGAAGTCGAACTCGAATTCCAACTCGAAAACGAGTTCAAAGGCGAATTCGAAGTCGAAGTCGATCTCGAAGTCGAAATCGAAGTCGAATTCGAACTCGAATTCCAACTCGAAGGCGAACACGAAGTCGAAGTCAAATTCGAAGCGAAGATTAGTCGAACGCGAAGACGAGCTCGAAGCCGAAGTCGAACTCGAACTCGAAATCGAAGTTGAACTCGGAGAGGAACTCGAAGTCGAGTTCGAAGCCGAAGTCGAACTCGAACTCGAAGTCGAAATCGAAGTCGACTTCGAACTCGAACTCGAAGTCGCACTGGAAGTCAAACTCTAAGCGGAAGTCGAACTCGAATTCCAACTCGAAGGCGAACGCGAAGGCAAACTCGAAGTCGAACTCGAATTCCAACTCGAAGACGAGCTCAAAGGCGAATTCGAAGTCGAAGTCGATCTCGAAGTCGAAATCGAAGTCGAACTCAAAGTCGAAGTCGAACTCGAATTCCAACTCGAAGACGAGCTCAAAGGAGAATTCGAAGTCGAAGTCGATCTCGAAGTCGACTTCGAACTCGAATTCCAACTCGAAGTCGAAGTCAAATTCGAAGCGAAGATTAGTCGATCTGGAAGTCGAGTTCGAAGCTGAAATCGAACTCGAACTCGAACTCGAAGTCGCACTGGAAGTCGTACTCTAAGGGGAAGTCGAACTCGAACTCGAAATCAAAGACGGTCGCAGTCGAATTCGACCTCAAACTCGAACTCGAACTCGAAGTCACCCTCGAAGTCGCACGAGAAGTCGACGTCGAACTCGAATTCCAACTCAAAGGCGAACTCGAAGCCGAACTCGAAGTCGTAGTCGAAGTCAAGCTCGAAGCGAGGTCGAAGTCGAACTCGAAGTCGAAATCGAAGTCGCACTGGAAGTCGAACTCTAAGGGAAGTCGAACTCGAAGTCGAAGTAGAACTCGAATTCCAACTCGAAGACTAACTCGAACTCGAACTCGAAGTCGAAATCGAAGTCGAATTCGAACTCGAACTCGAAGTCGTACTGGAAGTCAAACTCTAAGGGGAAGTCGAACTCGAAGTCGAAGTCGAAATCGAATTCCAACTCGAAGACGAACTCGAAGTCGAAGTCAAGCTCGAAGCGAAGTCGAAGTCGAACTCGAATACGAAGTCGAAGTCGAAGACGAACTGGCAGAAGAACTCGCAGTCGAACTCGAACTCGAACTCGAAGTCGACGTCGAAGTCGAATTCGAACTCGAAGTCGAACTCGAAGTCGCACTAGGAGTCCAACTCCAAGTCGAACTCGAAGTCGAAGTCGAAGGCAAACGCCAAGCGAAGATAAGTCGAACTCGAAGTCCAGTTCGAAGCCGAAGTCGAACGCGAACTCGAAGTCGAAATCGAAGTCGACTTCGAACTCGAACTCGAAGTCGCACTGGAAGTCAAACTCTAAGGGGAAGTCGAACTCGACGTCGAACTCGAATTCCACCTCGAAGACTAACTCGAAATCGAACTCGAAGGCGAACTCGAAGTCGTAGTCGAAGTCAAGCTCGAAGCGAGGTCGAAGTCGAACTCGAATTCGAAGTCGAACTCGAATTCCAAATCGAAGACTAACTCGAATTCGAACTCGAACTCGAAGTCGCACTGGAAGTCGACCTGTAAGGGGAAGTCGAACTCGAATTCCAACTCGAAGACTAACTCGAAATCGAATTCGAAGTCGAACTCGAAGCCGAACTCGAACTCGAATTCCAACTCGAAGGCGAACACGAAGTCGAAGTCAAATTCGAAGCGAAGATTAGTCGAACGCGAAGACGAGCTCGAAGCCGAAGTCGAACTCGAACTCGAAATCGAAGTTGAACTCGGAGACGAACTCGAAGTCGAGTTCGAAGCCGAAGTCGAACTCGAACTCGAAGTCGAAATCGAAGTCGACTTCGAACTCGAACTCGAAGTCGCACTGGGAGTCGAACTCTAAGGGGAAGTCGAACTCGAAGACGAACGCCAACACCAATTCAAAGTCGAACTCGAAGTCGAAGTCAAACTCGTAGCGAAGATAAGTCGAACTCGAAGTCGAGTTCGAAGCCGAAGTCGAACTCGAACTCGAAGTCGAAGTTGAATTCGAAGTCGAACTAGATCTCGAACTCGAACTCGAAATCGAAGTTGAACTCGGAGAGGAACTCGAAGTCGAGTTCGAAGCCGAAGTCGAACTCGACCTCGAAGTCGAAATCGAAGTCGACTTCGAACTCGAACTGGAAGTCGCACTGGAAGTCAAACTCTAAGCGGAAGTCGAACTCGAAGTCGAACTCGAATTCCAACTCGAAGGCGAACGCGAAGGCAAACTCGAAGTCGAACTCGAATTCCAACTCGAAGGCGAACTCGAAGACGAACGCCAACACCAATTCAAAGTCGAACTCGAAGTCGAAGTCAAACTCGTAGCGAAGATAAGTTGAACTCGAAGTCGAGTTCGTAGCCGAAGTCGAACTCGAACTCGAAGTCGAAGTTGAATTCGAAGTCGAACTAGATCTCGAACTCGAAATCGAACTCGAAGTCGATTTCGAAGTCGAACTCGAAGCCGAACTCGAACTCGAATTCGAAATCAAAGACGAACTCGAAGTCGAAGTCGAATTCGAATTCGAACTCGAAGTCGCACTCGAAGTCGTACTGGGAGTTCAACTCCAAGCCGAACTCGAAGTCGAAGTCGGAGGCAAACTCCAAGCGAAGATAAGTCGAATTAGAAGTCGAGTTCGAAGCCGAAGTCGAACTTGAACTCGAAATCGAAAGTCGAACTCGCACTGGAAGTCGAACTTGAAGTCGAAGTCGAACTCGAATTCCAACTCGAAAACGAGTTCAAAGGCGAATTCGAAGTCGAAGTCGATCTCGAAGTCGAAATCGAAGTCGAATTCGAACTCGAATTCCAACTCGAAGGCGAACACGAAGTCGAAGTCAAATTCGAAGCGAAGATTAGTCGAACGCGAAGACGAGCTCGAAGCCGAAGTCGAACTCGAACTCGAAGTCGAAATCGAAGTCGACTTCGAACTCGAACTCGAAGTCGCACTGGGAGTCGAACTCTAAGGGGAAGTCGAACTCGAAGACGAACGCCAACACCAATTCAAAGTCGAACTCGAAGTCGAAGTCAAACTCGTAGCGAAGATAAGTCGAACTCGAAGTCGAGTTCGAAGCCGAAGTCGAACTCGAACTCGAAGTCGAAGTTGAATTCGAAGTCGAACTAGATCTCGAACTCGAACTCGAAATCGAAGTTGAACTCGGAGAGGAAGTCGAAGTCGAGTTCGAAGCCGAAGTCGAACTCGAACTCGAAGTCGAAATCGAAGTCGACTTCGAACTCGAACTCGAAGTCGCACTGGAAGTCAAACTCTAAGCGGAAGTCGAACTCGAAGTCGAACTCGAATTCCAACTCGAAGGCGAACTCGAAGACGAACGCCAACACCAATTCAAAGTCGAACTCGAAGTCGAAGTCAAACTCGTAGCGAAGATAAGTCGAACTCGAAGTCGAGTTCGAAGCCGAAGTCGAACTCGAACTCGAAGTCGAAGTTGAATTCGAAGTCGAACTAGATCTCGAACTGGAACTCGAAATCGAAGTTGAACTCGGAGAGGAACTCGAAGTCGAGTTCGAAGCCGAAGTCGAACTCGAACTCGAAGTCGAAATCGAAGTCGACTTCGAACTCGAACTCGAAGTCGCACTGGAAGTCAAACTCTAAGCGGAAGTCGAACTCGAAGTCGAACTCGAATTCCAACTCGAAGGCGAACTCGAAGACGAACGCCAACACCAATTCAAAGTCGAACTCGAAGTCGAAGTCAAACTCGTAGCGAAGATAAGTCGAACTCGAAGTCGAGTTCGTAGCCGAAGTCGAACTCGAACTCGAAGTCGAAGTTGAATTCGAAGTCCAACTAGATCTCGAACTCGAAATCGAACTCGAAGTCGATTTCGAAGTCGAACTCGAAGCCGAACTCGAACTCGAACTCGAACTCGAACTCGAAATCAAAGACGAACTCGAAGTCGAAGTCGAATTCGAATTCGAACTCGAAGTCGCACTCGAAGTCGTACTGGGAGTTCAACTCCAAGCCGAACTCGAAGTCGAAGTCGGAGGCAAACTCCAAGCGAAGATAAGTCGAATTAGAAGTCGAGTTCGAAGTCGAAGTCGAACTTGAACTCGAAATCGAAAATCGAACTCGCACTGGAAGTTGAACTTGAAGTCGAAGTCGAACTCGAATTCCAACTCGAAAACGAGTTCAAAGGCGAATTCGAAGTCGAAGTCGATCTCGAAGTCGAAATCGAAGTCGAATTCGAACTCGAATTCCAACTCGAAGGCGAACACGAAGTCGAAGTCAAATTCGAAGCGAAGATTAGTCGAACGCGAAGACGAGCTCGAAGCCGAAGTCGAACTCGAACTCGAAATCGAAGTTGAACTCGGAGAGGAACTCGAAGTCGAGTTCGAAGCCGAAGTCGAACTCGAACTCGAAGTCGAAATCGAAGTCGACTTCGAACTCGAACTCGAAGTCGCACTGGAAGTCAAACTCTAAGCGGAAGTCGAACTCGAATTCCAACTCGAAGGCGAACGCGAAGGCAAACTCGAAGTCGAACTCGAATTCCAACTCGAAGACGAGCTCAAAGGCGAATTCGAAGTCGAAGTCGATCTCGAAGTCGAAATCGAAGTCGAATTCGAACTCGAATTCCAACTCGAAGTCGAAGTCAAATTCGAAGCGAAGATTAGTCGATCTGGAAGTCGAGTTCGAAGCTGAAATCGAACTCGAACTCGAACTCGAAGTCGCACTGGAAGTCGTACTCTAAGGGGAAGTCGAACTCGAACTCGAAGACGAACTCCAACTCCAAATCAAAGTCGAACTCGAAGTCGAAGTCAAACTCGAACTCGAAATCAAAGACGGTCGCAGTCGAATTCGACCTCAAACTCGAACTCGAACTCGAAGTCACACTCGAAGTCGCACGAGATGTCGACGTCGAACTCGAATTCCAACTCAAAGGCGAACTCGAAGCCGAACTCGAAGTCGTAGTCGAAGTCAAGGCTCGAAGCGAGGTCGAAGTCGAACTCGAAGTCGAAATCGAAGTCGCACTGGAAGTCGAACTCTAAGGGGAAGTCGAACTCGAAGTCGAAGTAGAACTCGAATTCCAACTCGAAGACTAACTCGAACTCGAACTCGAAGTCGAAATCGAAGTCGAATTCGAACTCGAACTCGAAGTCGTACTGGAAGTCAAACTCTAAGGGGAAGTCGAACTCGAAGTCGAAGTCGAAATCGAATTCCAACTCGAAGACGAACTCGAAGTCGAAGTCAAGCTCGAAGCGAAGTCGAAGTCGAACTCGAATACGAAGTCGAAGTCGAAGACGAATTGGCAGAAGAACTCGCAGTCGAACTCGAACTCGAACTCGAAGTCGACGTCGAAGTCGAAAATCGAACTCGCACTGGAAGGCGAAATCGAAGTCGAAGTCGAACTCGAATTCCAACTCGAAAACGAACTCAAGGCGAATTCGAAGTCGAAGTCGATCTCGAAGTCGAAATCGAAGTCGAATTCGAATTCGAATTCCAACTCGAAGTCGAACTCGAAGTCACACTCGAAGTCGAACTCGAATTCCAACTCGAAGGCGAACTCGAAGGCAAACTCGAAGTCGAATTTGAAGTCGAAGTCAAACTCGAAGCAAAGATAAGTAGAACTCGAAGTCGAGTTCGAAGCCGAAGTCGAACTCCAATTCCAACACGAAGACTAACTCGAAAGCGAACTCGAAGTCGAAGTCGCAGTCAAACTCGAAGCGAAGATAAGTCGAACTCGAATTCGAGTTCGAAGCCGAAGTCGAACTCGAACTCGAAGTCGAAATCGAAGTCGAATTCGAACTCGAACTCGAAGTCGCACTGGGAGTCGAACTCTAAGGGGAAGTCGAACTCGAACTCGAAGACGAACGCCAACAGCAATTCAAAGTCGAACTCGAAGTCGAAGTCAAACTCGTAGCGAAGATAAGTCGAACTCGAAGTCGAGTTCGAAGCCGAAGTCGAACTCGAACTCGAAGTCGAAGTTGAATTCGAAGTCGAACTAGAACTCGAACTCGAAATCGAACTCGAAGTCGATTTCGAAGTCGAACTCGAAGCCGAACTCGAAATCAAAGACGAACTCGAAGTCGAAGTCGAATTCGAATTCGTACTCGAAGTCGCACTCGAAGTCGTACTAGGAGTCCAACTCCAAGTCGAACTCGAAGTCGAAGTCGGGGGCAAACGACAAGCGAAGATAAGTCGAACTCGAAGTCCAGCTCGAAGCCGAAGTCGAACTCGAACTCGAAATCGAAAATCGAACTCGCACTGGAAGGCGAAATCGAAGTCGAATTCGAACTCGAACTCGATGTCGCCCTGGAAGTCGAACTCGAAGTCGAAGTCGAACTCGAATTCCAACTCGAAGACGAGCTCAAAGGCGAATTCGAAGTCGAAGTCGATCTCGAAGTCGAAATCGAAGTCGAATTCGAACTCGAATTCCAACTCGAAGTCGAAGTCAAATTCGAAGCGAAGATTAGTCGATCTGGAAGTCGAGTTCGAAGCTGAAATCGAACTCGAACTCGAACTCGAAGTCGCACTGGAAGTCGTACTCTAAGGGGAAGTCGAACTCGAACTCGAAGACGAACTCCAACTCCAAATCAAAGTCGAACTCGAAGTCGAAGTCAAACTCGAACTCGAAATCAAAGACGGTCGCAGTCGAATTCGACCTCAAACTCGAACTCGAACTCGAAGTCACACTCGAAGTCGCACGAGAAGTCGACGTCGAACTCGAATTCCAACTCAAAGGCGAACTCGAAGCCGAACTCGAAGTCGTAGTCGAAGTCAAGCTCGAAGCGAGGTCGAAGTCGAACTCGAAGTCGAAATCGAAGTCGCACTGGAAGTCGAACTCTAAGGGGAAGTCGAACTCGAAGTCGAAGTAGAACTCGAATTCCAACTCGAAGACTAACTCGAACTCGAACTCGAAGTCGAAATCGAAGTCGAATTCGAACTCGAACTCGAAGTCGTACTGGAAGTCAAACTCTAAGGGGAAGTCGAACTCGAAGTCGAAGTCGAAATCGAATTCCAACTCGAAGACGAACTCGAAGTCGAAGTCAAGCTCGAAGCGAAGTCGAAGAAGAACTCGAATACGAAGTCGAAGTCGAAGACGAACTGGCAGAAGAACTCGCAGTCGAACTCGAACTCGAATTCGAAGTCGACGTCGAAGTCGAATTCGAACTCGAAGTCGAACTCGAAGTCGCACTAGGAGTCCAACTCCAAGTCGAACTCGAAGTCGAAGTCGAAGGCAAACGCCAAGCGAAGATAAGTCGAACTCGAAGTCCAGTTCGAAGCCGAAGTCGAACTCGAACTCGAAGTCGAAATCGAAGTCGACTTCGAACTCGAATTCGAAGTCGCACTGGAAGTCAAACTCTAAGGGGAAGTCGAACTCGAAGTCGAACTCGAATTCCACCTCGAAGACTAACTCGAAATCGAACTCGAAGGCGAACTCGAAGTCGTAGTCGAAGTCAAGCTCGAAGCGAGGTCGAAGTCGAACTCGAATTCGAAGTCGAACTCGAATTCCAAATCGAAGACTAACTCGAATTCGAACTCGAACTCGAAGTCGCACTGGAAGTCGACCTGTAAGGGGAAGTCGAACTCGAATTCCAACTCGAAGACTAACTCGAAATCGAATTCGAAGTCGAACTCGAAGCCGAATTCGAACTCGAAGTCACACTCGAAGTCGCACGAGAAGTCGAATTCAAATGGAAGTCGAACTCGACGTCGAAGTCGAACTCAAATTCTAACTCGAAGGCAAACTCGAAGTCGCAGTCGAAGTCAAGCTCGAAGAGAGGTCGATGTCGAACTCGAAGTCGTACTAGGAGTTCAACTTCAAGCCAAACTCGAAGTCGAAGTCGAAGGCAAACTCCAAGCGAAGATAAGTCGAATTCGAAGTCGAGTTCGAAGCCGAAGTCGAACTCGAACTCCAAATCGAAAATCGAACTCGCACTGGAAGGCGAAATCGAAGTCGCCCTGGAAGTCGAACTCGAAGTCGAAGTCGAACTCGAATTCCAACTCGAAAACGAGCTCAAAGGCGAATTCGAAGTCGAAGTCGATCTCGAAGTCGAAATCGAAGTCGAATTCGAATTCGAATTCCAACTCGAAGTCGAACTCGAAGTCACACTCGAAGTCGAACTCGAATTCCAACTCGAAGGCGAACTCGAAGGCAAACTCGAAGTCGAATTTGAAGTCGAAGTCAAACTCGAAGCGAAGATAAGTCGAACTCGAATCCGAGTTCGAAGCCGAAGTCGAACTCGAACTCGAAGTCGAAATCGAAGTCGAATTCGAACTCGAACTCGAAGTCGCACTGGGAGTCGAACTCTAAGGGGAAGTCGAACTCGAACTCGAAGACGAACGCCAACACCAATTCAAAGTCGAACTCGAAGTCGATGTCAAACTCGTAGCGAAGATAAGTCGAACTCGAAGTCGAGTTCGAAGCCGAAGTCGAACTCGAACTCGAAGTCGTACTGGAAGTCAAACTCTAAGGGGAAGTCGAACTCGAAGTCGAACTCGAAGTCACACTCGAAGTCGAACTCGAATTCCAACTCGAAGGTGAACTCGAAGGCAAACTCGAAGTCGAACTCGAATTCCAACTCGAAGACGAACTCGAAGTCGAAGTCAAGCTCGAAGCGAAGTCGAAGTCGAAGTCGAACTCGAATACGAAGTCGAAGTCGAAGACGAACTGGCAGAAGAACTCGCAGTCGAACTCGAACTCGAACTCGAAGTCGACGTCGAAGTCGAATTCGAACTCGAAGTCGACGTCGAAGTCGAATTCGAACTCGAAGGCGAACTCGAAGACGAACGCCAACACCAATTCAAAGTCGAACTCGAAGTCGAAGTCAAACTCGTAGCGAAGATAAGTCGAACTCGAAGTCGAGTTCGTAGCCGAAGTCGAACTCGAACTCGAAGTCGAAGTTGAATTCGAAGTCCAACTAGATCTCGAACTCGAAATCGAACTCGAAGTCGATTTCGAAGTCGAACTCGAAGCCGAACTCGAACTCGAACTCGAAATCAAAGACGAACTCGAAGTCGAAGTCGAATTCGAATTCGAACTCGAAGTCGCACTCGAAGTCGTACTGGGAGTTCAACTCCAAGCCGAACTCGAAGTCGAAGTCGGAGGCAAACTCCAAGCGAAGATAAGTCGAATTAGAAGTCGAGTTCGAAGTCGAAGTCGAACTTGAACTCGAAATCGAAAATCGAACTCGCACTGGAAGTTGAACTTGAAGTCGAAGTCGAACTCGAATTCCAACTCGAAAACGAGTTCAAAGGCGAATTCGAAGTCGAAGTCGATCTCGAAGTCGAAATCGAAGTCGAATTCGAACTCGAATTCCAACTCGAAGGCGAACACGAAGTCGAAGTCAAATTCGAAGCGAAGATTAGTCGAACGCGAAGACGAGCTCGAAGCCGAAGTCGAACTCGAACTCGAAATCGAAGTTGAACTCGGAGAGGAACTCGAAGTCGAGTTCGAAGCCGAAGTCGAACTCGAACTCGAAGTCGAAATCGAAGTCGACTTCGAACTCGAACTCGAAGTCGCACTGGAAGTCAAACTCTAAGCGGAAGTCGAACTCGAATTCCAACTCGAAGGCGAACGCGAAGGCAAACTCGAAGTCGAACTCGAATTCCAACTCGAAGACGAGCTCAAAGGCGAATTCGAAGTCGAAGTCGATCTCGAAGTCGAAATCGAAGTCGAATTCGAACTCGAATTCCAACTCGAAGTCGAAGTCAAATTCGAAGCGAAGATTAGTCGATCTGGAAGTCGAGTTCGAAGCTGAAATCGAACTCGAACTCGAACTCGAAGTCGCACTGGAAGTCGTACTCTAAGGGGAAGTCGAACTCGAACTCGAAGACGAACTCCAACTCCAAATCAAAGTCGAACTCGAAGTCGAAGTCAAACTCGAACTCGAAATCAAAGACGGTCGCAGTCGAATTCGACCTCAAACTCGAACTCGAACTCGAAGTCACACTCGAAGTCGCACGAGATGTCGACGTCGAACTCAAATTCCAACTCAAAGGCGAACTCGAAGCCGAACTCGAAGTCGTAGTCGAAGTCAAGCTCGAAGCGAGGTCGAAGTCGAACTCGAAGTCGAAATCGAAGTCGCACTGGAAGTCGAACTCTAAGGGGAAGTCGAACTCGAAGTCGAAGTAGAACTCGAATTCCAACTCGAAGACTAACTCGAACTCGAAGTCGAAATCGAAGTCGAATTCGAACTCGAACTCGAAGTCGTACTGGAAGTCAAACTCTAAGGGGAAGTCGAACTCGAAGTCGAAGTCGAAATCGAATTCCAACTCGAAGACGAACTCGAAGTCGAAGTCAAGCTCGAAGCGAAGTCGAAGTCGAACTCGAATACGAAGTCGAAGTCGAAGACGAAGATTAGTCGATCTGGAAGTCGAGTTCGAAGCTGAAATCCCTTTCACCCCTCCCTCAGACTGGATGCCCAAGAGGAGGTACAGGTGAGAAGCGGTCCTACAATTTGAGAGCACGCTGGATGAGATAATGGAGAGGGAGAGAGAGGTACAGGATAAGCCCTATTTAACCAGGAAGGAGAGAGCAGCCCTAATGCAACAGTTCAGCAATGATAAACACACATGTGCACAGAATTAAGATAACAGCATCAATCAAGCTCTATCATTGTCTAGGGGTAAATGACCAATTTCAAAGTGACACAAAGTTCAGTCCAATTTAGTAGTTCAGTTCGCAGTAATCGTTGCCATGGTGATGGACAACGTGGGGGGAGAGAGAGAGGGAGAACGGGAACGACTGTTCATTCAGACACGGCTTCCACTCACAGACAAGCGATGTTTCTCACAAGCAGCTTTCGGGCGGGTCCTTGGTGATGTTACCTGAGGTCACCGACTGTGACCCCTCCTCCAGATGCGGTCGATCCTCTGCAGTGAACCCGGCACCCAAGCGAGGGTGGACACACACCGGGTTCCCGCTGATCGTACCTTTCCACCCTGTGCGTTTAAGGTCCGGTACGTCCCACCGACTCGTGAGAGGCTCACCGCTTCCAGGGTCTCGTTACCTCGGTGTCGTGTGTCCTGCCTTAGCGAACCTGTCCCTTTTTATCCCCCTGCTGGGGTATCGCCTGTCCATCACTTCAAACAGTTCAGGGTTCAAAGGGGGAGCCGCTCCAGACAGCTCTCTCTCTCCCGTCCCTTCATTACACATCTCCAGATGCTGTTTCATTGTGCTCCTTATCTCTCTCTTGAAGACAGGTGACAGACCAACTGCTGATCACACAGGACAGCTAACATCTTATCTATGTGTATTCTTGTCACAGTACACTCTGAAGCAAAACAGCCCACATCCCTCGGCCAGTCCTGACTTGTAGCAACTTTTTCGAAATGGAGAAAGTACCGATCCACATCGGTATCGTCAAATGGGGGAACCAGCCTAACCTCCTGGGTCGCCCTGAACCCTCCATCTTGGTTCGGCACAGGTCCCTGCTCTGTCCTTATCTTTAACTTCTCCAGCTCAAATTCCCTTTCCCTCTGCTTCTCTTCTCACTCTAACTGTCTCTCTCTCTCCTGCCTTTCTAACTGTTTCTCTTTCTCCTGCCTTTCTAACTGCTTCTCTTCGTGTTCTAGCTGCCGTACCCGGAACTCGTGCTCGAGTCTCAGTTTTTCAAGCTGCACCTGTACTGCGTCTCCACCAGGTTTTTCAATAGATATCACCTCCAGCTCCCCTTGGGGAAACACACCTTTAGATACATATTGTTCTACGATAGCTCTGTGTACCTCCTCTCTCCTCATTGTCGACTTCCCCTTAAAATGATTCAAACGTTTGGCCACAGCTGCCAATTCTGCTTTCATGGCATCCTCTAATGCCTCCAAGGTCGGAGCCTTTAGAAATTCCTCAATCTCCATTTCTGCTGTTTGTCTTTTCTTTCTTTCGGGAATTTTAACCCAATCAATTTACTCCGTCCCAAATTTAGCATTCAAAATCGCGGACGAGAACCCCACTTATGTTACGTACCCCGTAACTGGGTTGCCAAACCAGCAGAAATGGATCACTCAGTTGGAGTCTGGATTACTGGAACTAAGAAAGTTTTATTAAAGAAATAAGCAACACAGTACTCTAATCAAAAGGATAATAAATGCAACAGTTCAGCAATGATAAACACACATGTACACAGATCTAGGATAATAGGATCAATAAAGCTCTATCGTCGTCTAGGGGTAAATGACCAGTTTCAAAGTGACGCAAAGTTCAGTTCAATTAAATTCAGTTCCGTTCACAGTAATCACTGCCGTGGGAGAGAGAGAGAGAAAGCGAATGAATATTCAAAAACGGCTTCCACACAGACCTTCGATATTCCTCACAGTCAGCTTTCGGGCGAGCCCTTTGTAATATCTTCTGAGGTCACCGACTGTGACCCCTCCATTTCAGATACGATCATTCCTCTGCAGTGAACCTGGCACCCAGGCAAGGGCGGACACACACCAGGTTCCCGCCGATCGTTCCTTTCCGCCCTGTGCGACTATGGCTTGGTCCCGTGATCAGCCATCCAAAAAGTCCCACCGACTTGTGGGAGATGCACCGCTTCCAAGGTCTCGTTACCTCGGGGTGTCATGTGTGTTCTGCCTTAGCGGACCTGTCCTTTTTTATCCCCTTGCTGGGGTATCGCCTGTCCATCACTTCAAACAGTTCAGGGTTCAAAAAGGAGCCGATCTTGACAGCTCTCAGACCGTGTCTCCTTCTGTTAAACTCCCCAGTCTCTTCATTAACATTTCCAAATGCTGCTCCATTGTCTTCCTTATCTCTCTTTCTCCTGAAGACAGGTGGCAGATCAACTGTTGATCCCACTGGTGCCAGCACAGGACAGTTAACATCTTAGTCTAGGTGTACTTTTGTAACCCTCTTTCGTAAAACCTCCCCAAAATACATAAGAACCCAAACTCATGGACTGTTCCGGGAGAAATACCACCCGGCAGGCCCATCGTGTCGGACTGCCGCAGAGAGTCATACAGGATAGCAGAATACATTGACGCCTTCCTTAACCCACTGTCGCAGAAACACTCCAGCTACATCAAGGACACGTACCACTTTGTCCGAATAGTCAATTCGATGTCAGTGCCCCCTGAGGCCATACTCTTCAACATGGACATTGAAAGCCTGTACACCAATATAGAAACGGATAGGGGTATAGAGGCAGTGAGGGATATCCTTCGGGAGAACCCTCAGCTAGAGAGACCAGACGAGGCCTTGATAGAACTCCTTCACCTCAGCCTAACTAAAAATGACTTTGAATTCAATAATGAATTCTACTTACAAGTCAAGGGCACAGCGATGGGAAAGAAGTTTGCTCCAGCCAATGCCAATATATACATGGCAAAATGGGAGGAAACTGTTCATCCAAAGTGCCCCAAGAAACCCATGTGTCTCTATAGATACCTGGATGACATCTGGGGAGTGCGGACGCACTCGGAGGTAGAATTAGAGGAATTTATTCAAATCCTAAACACTCATCATCCATCCATTAAGGTTAAGGCCGCAACAGATAGGGAGGAAATTGACTTCCTGGACACTACAGTATTTAAACAAGCACCAGTAAAAGGCAGCCAGAAACTAGCCACCAAAGTATTCATTAAAACCACAGACACACACACCCTCCTACACACCGGGAGCCACCATCCCAAACACACCTTCAGAGGCATTGTCAAAGGACAGCTGACCCGGTTTCACTGCACTTGCACCAGGGCAGAGGACTTCCACCAAGCCACTACACTTAGACACAGGGGCTGCAGCAGACGGAGAATCAGACACATCAAATCTGACTTTTTAAAAAGTATCACAAATCCCCGACCACGGGACAACACAACATGGAAACTACCCTTGGTAACAGGATACAGTGGGATGCAGTGAATATCCACAAGACAGTTAAACACACTTTGAAGAGCTAAAAGTGGAATGAGGGACACTGGGACAATACACCATCGACTCAGCCTTCAAAAGGGGTAGAAACTAAAAAGACATACTAGTCAGTACCAAGTACGAACAGCGCCAAACTGCGAGGTGGGAAATTCCAGGCGTGCATATACATAAGAATTTCAAAAAGCATACACAACAGAGCTACAGGAAAGTGGGCCGAGATAGAGCAGAGGATAACTTGTGAACAAAAGAATGTAGTATATGCAATCAATGTAAACAATGCCATATTATATACATAGAACTCGAAGACGAACTCCAACTCCAATTCAAAGTCGAACTCGAAATCGAACTCGAAGTCGCACTGGAAGTCAAACTCTAAGGGAAGTCGAACTCGAAGTCTAAGTCGAACTCGAATTCCAACTCGAAGACGAACTGAAAGGCGAACTCGAAGTCGTAGTCGAATTCAAGCTCGAAGCGAACGCGAAGTTGAACTCGAAGACGAAGTCGAAGACGAACTGGCAGGTGAACTCGCAGTCGAACTCGAAGTCGAACTCCAACTCGAACGCGATGTCGAAGTCGAATTCGAATTCGAACTCGAAGTCGCACTCGAAGTCGTACTGGGAGTTCAACTCCAATTCAAAGTCGAACTCGAAGTCGAAGTCAAACTCGTAGCGAAGATAAGTCGAAGTCGAAGTCGAGTTCGAAGCCGAAGTCGAACTCGAACTCGAAGTCGAAGTTGAATTCGAAGTCGAACTAGAACTCGAACTCGATATCGAACACGAAGTCGAAATCGAACTCGAATTCCAACTCGAAGACGAACTCAAAGGCGAACTCGAAGTCGTAGTCGAATTCAAGCTCGAAGCGAAGGCGAAGTCGAACTCGAAGACGAAGTCGAGTTCGAAGCCGAAGTCGAACTCGAACGCGAAGTCGAAATCGAAGTCGAATTCGAACTTGAACTCGAAGTCGCACTGGGAGTCGAACTCTAAGGGGAACTCGAAGTCGAAGTAGAATTCGAATTCCAACTCGAAGACTAACTCGAAATCGAACTCGAAATCGAAATCGAAGTCGAATTCGAACTCGAACTCGAAGTCGCACTGGAAGTCGAAATCTGAGGGGAAGTCGAACTCGAAGTCGAAGTCGAACTCGAATTCCAACTCGAAGACGAACTCAAAGGCGAACTCGAAGTCGTAGTCGAAGTCAAGCTCGAAGCGAAGTCGAAGTTGAACTCGAAGACGAAGTCGAAGACGAACTGGCAGGTGAACTCGCAGTCGAACTCGAAGTCGAACTCGAACTCGAACGCGAAGTCGAAGTCGAATTCGAATTCGAACTCGAAGTCGCACTCGAAGTCGTACTAGGAGTTCAACTCCAATTCAAAGTCGAACTCGAAGTCGAAGTCAAACTCGTAGCGAAGATAAGTCGAAATCGAAGTCGAATTCGAACTCGAACTCCCACTGGGAGTCGAAATCTAAGGGGAATTCGAACTCGAATTCAAAGTATAATTCGAATTCCAACTCGAAGACTAACTAAAAATCGAACTCGAAGTCGAAATCGAAGTCGAATTCGAACTCGAACTCGAAGTCGCACTCGAAGTCGTACTAGGAGTTCAACTCCAATTCAAAGTCGAACTCGAAGTCGAAGTCAAACTCGTAGCGAAGATAAGTCGAAATCGAAGTCGAATTCGAACTCGAACTCCCACTGGGAGTCGAAATCTAAGGGGAATTCGAACTCGAATTCGAAGTATAATTCGAATTCCAACTCGAAGACTAACTAAAAATCGAACTCGAAGTCGAAATCGAAGTCGAATTCGAACTCGAACTCGAAGTCGCACTGGAAGTCAAACTCTAAGAGGAAGTCGAACTCGAAGTCGGTCGAACTCGAATTCCAACTCGAAGTCGAACTCGAAGACGAAGTCGAAGTCGGAGACGAACTGGCAGGTGAACTCGCATTCGAACTCGAACTCGAACTCAAACTCGAAGTCGACGTCGAATTCGAATTCGAACTCGAAGTCGAAGTCGAAGTCGCACTAGGAATCCAACTCAAGTCGAACTCGAAGTCGAAGTCGAAGGCAAACGCCAAGCGAAGATAAGTCGAACTCGAAGTCGAGCTCGAAGCCGAAGTCGAACTCGAACTCATGTCGAAATCGAAGTCGAATTCGAACTCGAACTCGAAGTCGCACTGGAAGTCGAACTCTAAGGGGTAGTCGAAATCGAAGTCGAAGTCGAACTCGAACTCGAAGACGAACTCCAACTCCAATTCAAATTCGAACTCGAAATCGAACTCGAAGTCGCACTGGAAGTCCAACTCTAAGGGGAAGTCGAACTCGAAGTCTAAGTCGAACTCGAATTCCAACTCGAAGACGAACTGAAAGGCGAACTCGAAGTCGTAGTCGAAGTCAAGCTCGAAGCGAAGTCGAAGTTGAACTCGAAGACGAAGTCGAAGACGAACTGGCAGGTGAACTCGCAGTCGAACTCGAAGTCGAACTCCAACTCGAACGCGAAGTCGAAGTCGAATTCGAATTCGAACTCGAAGTCGCACTCGAAGTCGTACTGGGAGTTCAACTCCAATTCAAAGTCGAACTCGAAGTCGAAGTCAAACTGGTAGCGAAGATAAGTCGAAGTCGAAGTCGAGTTCGAAGCCGAAGTCGAACTCGAACTCGAAGTCGAAGTTGAATTCGAAGTCGAACTAGAACTCGAACTCGATATCGAACTCGAAGTCGAAATCGAACTCGAATTCCAACTCGAAAACGAGCTCAAAGGCGAATTCGAAGTCGAAGTCGATCTCGAAGTCGAAATCGAAGTCGAATTCGAATTCGAATTCCAACTCGAAGTCGAACTCGAATTCCAACTCGAAGGCGAACTCGAAGGCAAACTCGAAGTCGAATTTGAAGTCGAAGTCAAACTCGAAGCGAAGATAAGTAGAACTCGAAGTCGAGTTCGAAGCCGAAGTCGAACTCCAATTCCAACACGAAGACTAACTCGAAAGCGAACTCGAAGTCGAAGTCGCACTGGGAGACGAACTCTAGGCGAAGTCGAACTCGAACTCGAAGACGAACGCCAACACCAATTCAAAGTCGAACTCGAAGTCGAAGTCAAACTCGTAGCGAAGATAAGTCGAACTCGAAGTCGAGTTCGAAGCCGAAGTCGAACTCGAACTCGAAGTCGAAGTTGAATTCGAAGTCGAACTAGAACTCGAACTCGAAATCGAACTCGAAGTCGATTTCGAAGACGAACTCGAAGTCGAAGTCGAATTCGAATTCGAACTCGAAGTCGCACTCGAAGTCGTACTAGGAGTCCAACTCCAAGTCGAACTCGAAGTCGAAGTCGAGGGCAAACGACAAGCGAAGATAAGTCCAACTCGAAGTCGATCTGGAAGTCGAGTTCGAAGCTGAAATCGAACTCGAACTCGAAATCAAAGACGAACTCGAAGTCGAAGTCGAATTCGAATTCGAACTCGAAGTCGCACTCGAAGTCGTACTGGGAGTTCAACTCCAAGCCGAACTCGAAGTCGAAGTCGGAGGCAAACTCCAAGCGAAGATAAGTCGAATTAGAAGTCGAGTTCGAAGCCGAAGTCGAACTTGAACTCGAAATCGAAAATCGAACTCGCACTGGAAGTCGAACTTGAAGTCGAAGTCGAACTCGAATTCCAACTCGAAAACGAGTTCAAAGGCGAATTCGAAGTCGAAGTCGATCTCGAAGTCGAAATCGAAGTCGAATTCGAACTCGAATTCCAACTCGAAGGCGAACACGAAGTCGAAGTCAAATTCGAAGCGAAGATTAGTCGAACGCGAAGACGAGCTCGAAGCCGAAGTCGAACTCGAACTCGAAATCGAAGTTGAACTCGGAGACGAACTCGAAGTCGAGTTCGAAGCCGAAGTCGAACTCGAACTCGAAGTCGAAATCGAAGTCGACTTCGAACTCGAACTCGAAGTCGCACTGGGAGTCGAACTCTAAGGGGAAGTCGAACTCGAAGACGAACGCCAACACCAATTCAAAGTCGAACTCGAAGTCGAAGTCAAACTCGTAGCGAAGATAAGTCGAACTCGAAGTCGAGTTCGAAGCCGAAGTCGAACTCGAACTCGAAGTCGAAGTTGAATTCGAAGTCGAACTAGATCTCGAACTCGAAATCGAACTCGAAGTCGATTTCGAAGTCGAACTCGAAGCCGAACTCGAACTCGAACTCGAAATCAAAGACGAACTCGAAGTCGAAGTCGAATTCGAATTCGAACTCGAAGTCGCACTCGAAGTCGTACTGGGAGTTCAACTCCAAGCCGAACTCGAAGTCGAAGTCGGAGGCAAACTCCAAGCGAAGATAAGTCGAATTAGAAGTCGAGTTCGAAGCCGAAGTCGAACTTGAACTCGAAATCGAAAATCGAACTCGCACTGGAAGTCGAACTTGAAGTCGAAGTCGAACTCGAATTCCAACTCGAAAACGAGTTCAAAGGCGAATTCGAAGTCGAAGTCGATCTCGAAGTCGAAATCGAAGTCGAATTCGAATTCGAATTCCAACTCGAAGTCGAACTCGAATTCCAACTCGAAGGCGAACTCGAAGGCAAACTCGAAGTCGAATTTGAAGTCGAAGTCAAACTCGAAGCGAAGATAAGTAGAACTCGAAGTCGAGTTCGAAGCCGAAGTCGAACTCCAATTCCAACACGAAGACTAACTCGAATTCGAACTCGAACTCGAAGTCGCACTGGGAGACGAACTCTAAGGCGAAGTCGAACTCGAACTCGAAGACGAACGCCAACACCAATTCAAAGTCGAACTCGAAGTCGAAGTCAAACTCGTAGCGAAGATAAGTCGAACTCGAAGTCGAGTTCGAAGCCGAAGTCGAACTCGAACTCGAAGTCGAAGTTGAATTCGAAGTCGAACTAGAACTCGAACTCGAAATCGAACTCGAAGTCGATTTCGAAGACGAACTCGAAGTCGAAGTCGAATTCGAATTCGAACTCGAACTCGCACTCGAAGTCGTACTAGGAGTCCAACTCCAAGTCGAACTCGAAGTCGAAGTCGAGGGCAAACGACAAGCGAAGATAAGTCCAACTCGAAGTCGATCTGGAAGTCGAGTTCGAAGCTGAAATCGAACTCGAACTCGAAATCAAAGACGAACTCGAAGTCGAAGTCGAATTCGAATTCGAACTCGAAGTCGCACTCGAAGTCGTACTGGGAGTTCAACTCCAAGCCGAACTCGAAGTCGAAGTCGGAGGCAAACTCCAAGCGAAGATAAGTCGAATTAGAAGTCGAGTTCGAAGCCGAAGTCGAACTTGAACTCGAAATCGAAAATCGAACTCGCACTGGAAGTCGAACTTGAAGTCGAAGTCGAACTCGAATTCCAACTCGAAAACGAGTTCAAAGGCGAATTCGAAGTCGAAGTCGATCTCGAAGTCGAAATCGAAGTCGAATTCGAACTCGAATTCCAACTCGAAGGCGAACACGAAGTCGAAGTCAAATTCGAAGCGAAGATTAGTCGAACGCGAAGACGAGCTCGAAGCCGAAGTCGAACTCGAACTCGAAATCGAAGTTGAACTCGGAGACGAACTCGAAGTCGAGTTCGAAGCCGAAGTCGAACTCGAACTCGAAGTCGACTTCGAACTCGAACTCGAAGTCGCACTGGGAGTCGAACTCTAAGGGGAAGTCGAACTCGAAGACGAACGCCAACACCAATTCAAAGTCGAACTCGAAGTCGAAGTCAAACTCGTAGCGAAGATAAGTCGAACTCGAAGTCGAGTTCGAAGCCGAAGTCGAACTCGAACTCGAAGTCGAAGTTGAATTCGAAGTCGAACTAGATCTCGAACTCGAACTCGAAATCGAAGTTGAACTCGGAGAGGAACTCGAAGTCGAGTTCGAAGCCGAAGTCGAACTCGAACTCGAAGTCGAAATCGAAGTCGACTTCGAACTCGAACTCGAAGTCGCACTGGAAGTCAAACTCTAAGCGGAAGTCGAACTCGAAGTCGAACTCGAATTCCAACTCGAAGGCGAACGCGAAGGCAAACTCGAAGTCGAACTCGAATTCCAACTCGAAGGCGAACTCGAAGACGAACGCCAACACCAATTCAAAGTCGAACTCGAAGTCGAAGTCAAACTCGTAGCGAAGATAAGTCGAACTCGAAGTCGAGTTCGTAGCCGAAGTCGAACTCGAACTCGAAGTCGAAGTTGAATTCGAAGTCCAACTAGATCTCGAACTCGAAATCGAACTCGAAGTCGATTTCGAAGTCGAACTCGAAGCCGAACTCGAACTCGAACTCGAAATCAAAGACGAACTCGAAGTCGAAGTCGAATTCGAATTCGAACTCGAAGTCGCACTCGAAGTCGTACTGGGAGTTCAACTCCAAGCCGAACTCGAAGTCGAAGTCGGAGGCAAACTCCAAGCGAAGATAAGTCGAATTAGAAGTCGAGTTCGAAGCCGAAGTCGAACTTGAACTCGAAATCGAAAATCGAACCCGCACTGGAAGTCGAACTTGACGTCGAAGTCGAACTCGAATTCCAACTCGAAAACGAGTTCAAAGGCGAATTCGAAGTCGAAGTCGATCTCGAAGTCGAAATCGAAGTCGAATTCGAACACGAATTCCAACTCGAAGGCGAACACGAAGTCGAAGTCAAATTCGAAGCGAAGATTAGTCGAACGCGAAGACGAGCTCGAAGCCGAAGTCGAACTCGAACTCGAAATCGAAGTTGAACTCGGAGAGGAACTCGAAGTCGAGTTCGAAGCCGAAGTCGAACTCGAACTCGAAGTCGAAATCGAAGTCGACTTCGAACTCGAACTCGAAGTCGCACTGGAAGTCAAACTCTAAGCGGAAGTCGAACTCGAATTCCTACTCGAAGGCGAACGCGAAGGCAAACTCGAAGTCGAACTCGAATTCCAACTCGAAGACGAGCTCAAAGGCGAATTCGAAGTCGAAGTCGATCTCGAAGTCGAAATCGAAGTCGAATTCGAACTCGAATTCCAACTCGAAGTCGAAGTGAAATTCGAAGCGAAGATTAGTCGATCTGGAAGTCGAGTTCGAAGCTGAAATCGAACTCGAACTCGAACTCGAAGTCGCACTGGAAGTCGTACTCTAAGGGGAAGTCGAACTCGAACTCGAAGACGAACTCCAACTCCAAATCAAAGTCGAACTCGAAGTCGAAGTCAAACTCGAACTCGAAATCAAAGACGGTCGCAGTCGAATTCGACCTCAAACTCGAACTCGAACTCGAAGTCACACTCGAAGTCGCACGAGAAGTCGACGTCGAACTCGAATTCCAACTCAAAGGCGAACTCGAAGCCGAACTCGAAGTCGTAGTCGAAGTCAAGCTCGAAGCGAGGTCGAAGTCGAACTCGAAGTCGAAATCGAAGTCGCACTGGAAGTCGAACTCTAAGGGGAAGTCGAACTCGAAGTCGAAGTAGAACTCGAATTCCAACTCGAAGACTAACTCGAACTCGAACTCGAAGTCGAAATCGAAGTCGAATTCGAACTCGAACTCGAAGTCGTACTGGAAGTCAAACTCTAAGGGGAAGTCGAACTCGAAGTCGAAGTCGAAATCGAATTCCAACTCGAAGACGAACTCGAAGTCGAAGTCAAGCTCGAAGCGAAGTCGAAGTCGAACTCGAATACGAAGTCGAAGTCGAAGACGAACTGGCAGAAGAACTCGCAGTCGAACTCGAACTCGAACTCGAAGTCGACGTCGAAGTCGAATTCGAACTCGAAGTCGAACTCGAAGTCGCACTAGGAGTCCAACTCCAAGTCGAACTCGAAGTCGAAGTCGAAGGCAAACGCCAAGCGAAGATAAGCCGAACTCGAAGTCCAGTTCGAAGCCGAAGTCGAACTCGAACTCGAAGTCGAAATCGAAGTCGACTTCGAACTCGAACTCGAAGTCGCACTGGAAGTCAAACTCTAAGGGGAAGTCGAACTCGAAGTCGAACTCGAATTCCACCTCGAAGACTAACTCGAAATCGAACTCGAAGGCGAACTCGAAGTCGTAGTCGAAGTCAAGCTCGAAGCGAGGTCGAAGTCGAACTCGAATTCGAAGTCGAACTCGAATTCCAAATCGAAGACTAACTCGAATTCGAACTCGAACTCGAAGTCGCACTGGAAGTCGACCTGTAAGGGGAAGTCGAACTCGAATTCCAACTCGAAGACTAACTCGAAATCGAATTCAAAGTCGAACTCGAAGCCGAACTCGAACTCGAAGTCACACTCGAAGTCGCACGAGAAGTCGAATTCAAATGGAAGTCGAACTCGACGTCGAAGTCGAACTCAAATTCTAACTCGAAGGCAAACTCGAAGTCGCAGTCGAAGTCAAGCTCGAAGAGAGGTCGATGTCGAACTCGAAGTCGTACTAGGAGTTCAACTTCAAGCCAAACTCGAAGTCGAAGTCGAAGGCAAACTCCAAGCGAAGATAAGTCGAATTCGAAGTCGAGTTCGAAGCCGAAGTCGAACTCGAACTCGAAATCGAAAATCGAACTCGCACTGGAAGGCGAAATCGAAGTCGAATTCGAACTCGAACTCGATGTCGCCCTGGAAGTCGAACTCAAAGTCGAAGTCGAACTCGAATTCCAACTCGAAAACGAGCTCAAAGGCGAATTCGAAGTCGAAGTCGATCTCGAAGTCGAAATCGAAGTCGAATTCGAATTCGAATTCCAACTCGAAGTCGAACTCGAAGTCACACTCGAAGGCGAACTCGAAGGCAAACTCGAAGTCGAATTTGAAGTCGAAGGCAAACTCGAAGCGAAGATAAGTAGAACTCGAAGTCGAGTTCGAAGCCGAAGTCGAACTCCAATTCCAACACGAAGACTAACTCGAATTCGAACTCGAACTCGAAGTCGCACTGGGAGACGAACTCTAAGGGGAACTCGAACTCGAACTCGAAGACGAACGCCAACACCAATTCAAAGTCGAACTCGAACTCGAAGTCGAAGTTGAATTCGAAGTCGAACTAGAACTCGAACTCGAAATCGAACGCGAAGTCGATTTCGAAGACGAACTCGAAGTCGAAGTCGAATTCGAATTCGAACTCGAAGTCGCACTCGAAGTCGTACCAGGAGTCCAACTCCAAGTCGAACTCGAAGTCGAAGTCGAGGGCAAACGACAAGCGAAGATAAGTCCAACTCGAAGTCGATCTGGAAGTCGAGTTCGAAGCTGAAATCGAACTCGAACTCGAAATCAAAGACGAACTCGAAGTCGAAGTCGAATTCGAATTCGAACTCGAAGTCGCACTCGAAGTCGTACTGGGAGTTGAACTCCAAGCCGAACTCGAAGTCGAAGTCGGAGGCAAACTCCAAGCGAAGATAAGTCGAATTAGAAGTCGAGTTCGAAACCGAAGTCGAACTTGAACTCGAAATCGAAAATCGAACTCGCACTGGAAGTCGAACTTGAAGTCGAAGTCGAACTCGAATTCCAACTCGAAAACGAGTTCAAAGGCGAATTCGAAGTCGAAGTCGATCTCGAGGTCGAAATCGAAGTCGAATTCGAACTCGAATTCCAACTCGAAGGCGAACACGAAGTCGAAGTCAAATTCGAAGCGAAGATTAGTCGAACGCGAAGACGAGCTCGAAGCCGAAGTCGAACTCGAACTCGAAATCGAAGTTGAACTCGGAGACGAACTCGAAGTCGAGTTCGAAGCCGAAGTCGAACTCGAACTCGAAGTCGAAATCGAAGTCGACTTCGAACTCGAACTCGAAGTCGCACTGGGAGTCGAACTCTAAGGGGAAGTCGAACTCGAAGACGAACGCCAACACCAATTCAAAGTCGAACTCGAAGTCGAAGTCAAACTCGTAGCGAAGATAAGTCGAACTCGAAGTCGAGTTCGAAGCCGAAGTCGAACTCGAACTCGAAGTCGAAGTTGAATTCGAAGTCGAACTAGATCTCGAACTCGAACTCGAAATCGAAGTTGAACTCGGAGAGGAACTCGAAGTCGAGTTCGAAGCCGAAGTCGAACTCGAACTCGAAGTCGAAATCGAAGTCGACTTCGAACTCGAACTCGAAGTCGCACTGGAAGTCAAACTCTAAGCGGAAGTCGAACTCGAATTCCAACTCGAAGGCGAACGCGAAGGCAAACTCGAAGTCGAACTCGAATTCCAACTCGAAGGCGAACTCGAAGACGAACGCCAACACCAATTCAAAGTCGAACTCGAAGTCGAAGTCAAACTCGTAGCGAAGATAAGTCGAACTCGAAGTCGAGTTCGAAGCCGAAGTCGAACTCGAACTCGAAGTCGAAGTTGAATTCGAAGTCGAACTAGATCTCGAACTCGAATTCGAACTCGAAGTCGCACTCGAAGTCGTACTGGGAGTTCAACTCCAAGCCGAACTTGAACTCGAAATCGAAAATCGAACTCGCACTGGAAGTCGAACTTGAAGTCGAAGTCGAACTCGAATTCCAACTCGAAAACGAGTTCAAAGGCGAATTCGAAGTCGAACTCGAACTCGAAATCGAAGTTGAACTCGGAGAGGAACTCGAAGTCGAGTTCGAAGCCGAAGTCGAACTCGAACTCGAAGTCGACTTCGAACTCGAACTCGAAGTCGCACTGGGAGTCGAACTCTAAGGGGAAGTCGAACTCGAAGACAAACGCCAACACCAATTCAAAGTCGAACTCGAAGTCGAAGTCAAACTCGTAGCGAAGATAAGTCGAACTCGAAGTCGAGTTCGAAGCCGAAGTGGAACTCGAACTCGAAGTCGAAGTTGAATTCGAAGTCGAACTAGATCTCGAACTCGAACTCGAAATCGAAGTTGAACTCGGAGAGGAACTCGAAGTCGAGTTCGAAGCCGAAGTCGAACTCGAACTCGAAGTCGAAATCGACGTCGACTTCGAACTCGAACTCGAAGTCGCACTGGAAGTCAAACTCTAAGCGGAAGTCGAACTCGAAGTCGAACTCGAATTCCAACTCGAAGGCGAACGCGAAGGCAAACTCGAAGTCGAACTCGAATTCCAACTCGAAGGCGAACTCGAAGACGAACGCCAACACCAATTCAAAGTCGAACTCGAATTCGAAGTCAAACTCGTAGCGAAGATAAGTCGAACTCGAAGTCGAGTTCGAAGCCGAAGTCGAACTCGACTCGAAGTCGAAGTTGAATTCGAAGTCGAACTAGATCTCGAACTCGAAATCGAACTCGAAGTCGATTTCGAAGTCGAACTCGAAGCCGAACTCGAACTCGAACTCGAAATCAAAGACGAACTCGAACTCGAAGTCGCACTCGAAGTCGTACTGGGAGTTCAACTCCAAGCCGAACTCGAAGTCGAAGTCGGAGGCAAACTCCAAGCGAAGATAAGTCGAATTAGAAGTCGAGTTCGAAGCCGAAGTCGAACTTGAACTCGAAATCGAAAATCGAACTCGCACTGGAAGTCGAACTTGAAGTCGAAGTCGAACTCGAATTCCAACTCGAAAACGAGTTCAAAGGCGAATTCGAAGTCGAAGTCGATCTCGAAGTCGAAATCGAAGTCGAATTCGAACTCGAATTCCAACTCGAAGGCGAACACGAAGTCGAAGTCAAATTCGAAGCGAAGATTAGTCGAACGCGAAGACGAGCTCGAAGCCGAAGTCGAACTCGAACTCGAAGTCGAAATCGAAGTCGACTTCGAACTCGAACTCGAAGTCGCACTGGGAGTCGAACTCTAAGGGGAAGTCGAACTCGAAGACGAACGCCAACACCAATTCAAAGTCGAACTCGAAGTCGAAGTCAAACTCGTAGCGAAGATAAGTCGAACTCGAAGTCGAGTTCGAAGCCGAAGTGGAACTCGAACTCGAAGTTGAATTCGAAGTCGAACTAGATCTCGAACTCGAACTCGAAATCGAAGTTGAACTCGGAGAGGAACTCGAAGTCGAGTTCGAAGCCGAAGTCGAACTCGAACTCGAAGACGAAATCGACGTGACTTCGAACTCGAACTCGAAGTCGCACTGGAAGTCAAACTCTAAACGGAAGTCGAACTCGAAGTCGAACTCGAATTCCAACTCGAAGGCGAACGCGAAGGCAAACTCGAAGTCGAACTCGAATTCCAACTCGAAGGCGAACTCGAAGACGAACGCCAACACCAATTCAAAGTCGAACTCGAAGTCGAAGTCAAACTCGTAGCGAAGATAAGTCGAACTCGAAGTCGAGTTCGAAGCCGAAGTCGAACTCGAACTCGAAGTCGAAATTGAATTCGAAGTCGAACTAGATCTCGAACTCGAAATCGAACTCGAAGTCGATTTCGAAGTCGAACTCGAAGCCGAACTCGAACTCGAACTCGAAATCAAAGACGAACTCGAACTCGAAGTCGCACTCGAAGTCGTACTGGGAGTTCAACTCCAAGCCGAACTCGAAGTCGAAGTCGGAGGCAAACTCCAAGCGAAGATAAGTCGAATTAGAAGTCGAGTTCGAAGCCGAAGTCGAACTTGAACTCGAAATCGAAAATCGAACTCGCACTGGAAGTCGAACTTGAAGTCGAAGTCGAACTCGAATTCCAACTCGAAAACGAGTTCAAAGGCGAATTCGAAGTCGAAGTCGATCTCGAAGTCGAAATCGAAGTCGAATTCGAACTCGAATTCCAACTCGAAGGCGAACACGAAGTCGAAGTCAAATTCGAAGCGAAGATTAGTCGAACGCGAAGACGAGCTCGAAGCCGAAGTCGAACTCGAACTCGAAATCGAAGTTGAACTCGGAGAGGAACTCGAAGTCGAGTTCGAAGCCGAAGTCGAACTCGAACTCGAAGTCGAAATCGAAGTCGACTTCGAACTCGAACTCGAAGTCGCACTGGAAGTCAAACTCTAAGCGGAAGTCGAACTCGAATTCCAACTCGAAGGCGAACGCGAAGGCAAACTCGAAGTCGAACTCGAATTCCAACTCGAAGACGAGCTCAAAGGCGAATTCGAAGTCGAAGTCGATCTCGAAGTCGAAATCGAAGTCGAATTCGAACTCGAATTCCAACTCGATGTCGAAGTCAAATTCGAAGCGAAGATTAGTCGATCTGGAATTCGAGTTCGAAGCTGAAATCGAACTCGAACTCGAACTCGAAGTCGCACTGGAAGTCGTACTCTAAGGGGAAGTCGAACTCGAACTCGAAGACGAACTCCAACTCCAAATCAAAGTCGAACTCGAAGTCGAAGTCAAACTCGAACTCGAAATCAAAGACGGTCGCAGTCGAATTCGACCTCAAACTCGAACTCGAACTCGAAGTCACACTCGAAGTCGCACGAGAAGTCGACGTCGAACTCGAATTCCAACTCAAAGGCGAACTCGAAGCCGAACTCGAAGTCGAAGTCGGAGGCAAACTCCAAGCGAAGATAAGTCGAATTAGAAGTCGAGTTCGAAGCCGAAGTCGAACTTGAACTCGAAATCGAAAATCGAACTCGCACTGGAAGTCGAACTTGAAGTCGAAGTCGAACTCGAATTCCAACTCGAAAACGAGTTCAAAGGCGAATTCGAAGTCGAAGTCGATCTCGAAGTCGAAATCGAAGTCGAATTCGAACTCGAATTCCAACTCGAAGGCGAACACGAAGTCGAAGTCAAATTCGAAGCGAAGATTAGTCGAACGCGAAGACGAGCTCGAAGCCGAAGTCGAACTCGAACTCGAAATCGAAGTTGAACTCGGAGAGGAACTCGAAGTCGAGTTCGAAGCCGAAGTCGAACTCGAACTCGAAGTCGAAATCGAAGTCGACTTCGAACTCGAACTCGAAGTCGCACTGGAAGTCAAACTCTAAGCGGAAGTCGAACTCGAATTCCAACTCGAAGGCGAACGCGAAGGCAAACTCGAAGTCGAACTCGAATTCCAACTCGAAGACGAGCTCAAAGGCGAATTCGAAGTCGAAGTCGATCTCGAAGTCGAAATCGAAGTCGAACTCAAAGTCGAAGTCGAACTCGAATTCCAACTCGAAGACGAGCTCAAAGGAGAATTCGAAGTCGAAGTCGATCTCGAAGTCGACTTCGAACTCGAATTCCAACTCGAAGTCGAAGTCAAATTCGAAGCGAAGATTAGTCGATCTGGAAGTCGAGTTCGAAGCTGAAATCGAACTCGAACTCGAACTCGAAGTCGCACTGGAAGTCGTACTCTAAGGGGAAGTCGAACTCGAACTCGAAATCAAAGACGGTCGCAGTCGAATTCGACCTCAAACTCGAACTCGAACTCGAAGTCACCCTCGAAGTCGCACGAGAAGTCGACGTCGAACTCGAATTCCAACTCAAAGGCGAACTCGAAGCCGAACTCGAAGTCGTAGTCGAAGTCAAGCTCGAAGCGAGGTCGAAGTCGAACTCGAAGTCGAAATCGAAGTCGCACTGGAAGTCGAACTCTAAGGGGAAGTCGAACTCGAAGTCGAAGTAGAACTCGAATTCCAACTCGAAGACTAACTCGAACTCGAACTCGAAGTCGAAATCGAAGTCGAATTCGAACTCGAACTCGAAGTCGTACTGGAAGTCAAACTCTAAGGGGAAGTCGAACTCGAAGTCGAAGTCGAAATCGAATTCCAACTCGAAGACGAACTCGAAGTCGAAGTCAAGCTCGAAGCGAAGTCGAAGTCGAACTCGAATACGAAGTCGAAGTCGAAGACGAACTGGCAGAAGAACTCGCAGTCGAACTCGAACTCGAACTCGAAGTCGACGTCGAAGTCGAATTCGAACTCGAAGTCGAACTCGAAGTCGCACTAGGAGTCCAACTCCAAGTCGAACTCGAAGTCGAAGTCGAAGGCAAACGCCAAGCGAAGATAAGTCGAACTCGAAGTCCAGTTCGAAGCCGAAGTCGAACGCGAACTCGAAGTCGAAATCGAAGTCGACTTCGAACTCGAACTCGAAGTCGCACTGGAAGTCAAACTCTAAGGGGAAGTCGAACTCGACGTCGAACTCGAATTCCACCTCGAAGACTAACTCGAAATCGAACTCGAAGGCGAACTCGAAGTCGTAGTCGAAGTCAAGCTCGAAGCGAGGTCGAAGTCGAACTCGAATTCGAAGTCGAACTCGAATTCCAAATCGAAGACTAACTCGAATTCGAACTCGAACTCGAAGTCGCACTGGAAGTCGACCTGTAAGGGGAAGTCGAACTCGAATTCCAACTCGAAGACTAACTCGAAATCGAATTCGAAGTCGAACTCGAAGCCGAACTCGAACTCGAATTCCAACTCGAAGGCGAACACGAAGTCGAAGTCAAATTCGAAGCGAAGATTAGTCGAACGCGAAGACGAGCTCGAAGCCGAAGTCGAACTCGAACTCGAAATCGAAGTTGAACTCGGAGACGAACTCGAAGTCGAGTTCGAAGCCGAAGTCGAACTCGAACTCGAAGTCGAAATCGAAGTCGACTTCGAACTCGAACTCGAAGTCGCACTGGGAGTCGAACTCTAAGGGGAAGTCGAACTCGAAGACGAACGCCAACACCAATTCAAAGTCGAACTCGAAGTCGAAGTCAAACTCGTAGCGAAGATAAGTCGAACTCGAAGTCGAGTTCGAAGCCGAAGTCGAACTCGAACTCGAAGTCGAAGTTGAATTCGAAGTCGAACTAGATCTCGAACTCGAAATCGAACTCGAAGTCGATTTCGAAGTCGAACTCGAAGCCGAACTCGAACTCGAATTCGAAATCAAAGACGAACTCGAAGTCGAAGTCGAATTCGAATTCGAACTCGAAGTCGCACTCGAAGTCGTACTGGGAGTTCAACTCCAAGCCGAACTCGAAGTCGAAGTCGGAGGCAAACTCCAAGCGAAGATAAGTCGAATTAGAAGTCGAGTTCGAAGCCGAAGTCGAACTTGAACTCGAAATCGAAAGTCGAACTCGCACTGGAAGTCGAACTTGAAGTCGAAGTCGAACTCGAATTCCAACTCGAAAACGAGTTCAAAGGTGAATTCGAAGTCGAAGTCGATCTCGAAGTCGAATTCGAACTCGAATTCCAACTCGAAGGCGAACACGAAGTCGAAGTCAAATTCGAAGCGAAGATTAGTCGAACGCGAAGACGAGCTCGAAGCCGAAGTCGAACTCGAACTCGAAGTCGAAATCGAAGTCGACTTCGAACTCGAACTCGAAGTCGCACTGGGAGTCGAACTCTAAGGGGAAGTCGAACTCGAAGACGAACGCCAACACCAATTCAAAGTCGAACTCGAAGTCGAAGTCAAACTCGTAGCGAAGATAAGTCGAACTCGAAGTCGAGTTCGAAGCCGAAGTCGAACTCGAACTCGAAGTCGAAGTTGAATTCGAAGTCGAACTAGATCTCGAACTCGAACTCGAAATCGAAGTTGAACTCGGAGAGGAAGTCGAAGTCGAGTTCGAAGCCGAAGTCGAACTCGAACTCGAAGTCGAAATCGAAGTCGACTTCGAACTCGAACTCGAAGTCGCACTGGAAGTCAAACTCTAAGCGGAAGTCGAACTCGAAGTCGAACTCGAATTCCAACTCGAAGGCGAACTCGAAGACGAACGCCAACACCAATTCAAAGTCGAACTCGAAGTCGAAGTCAAACTCGTAGCGAAGATAAGTCGAACTCGAAGTCGAGTTCGAAGCCGAAGTCGAACTCGAACTCGAAGTCGAAGTTGAATTCGAAGTCGAACTAGATCTCGAACTGGAACTCGAAATCGAAGTTGAACTCGGAGAGGAACTCGAAGTCGAGTTCGAAGCCGAAGTCGAACTCGAACTCGAAGTCGAAATCGAAGTCGACTTCGAACTCGAACTCGGTCGCACTGGAAGTCAAACTCTAAGCGGAAGTCGAACTCGAAGTCGAACTCGAATTCCAACTCGAAGGCGAACGCGAAGTCGAACTCGAATTCGAACTCGAAGGCGAACTCGAAGACGAACGCCAACACCAATTCAAAGTCGAACTCGAAGTCGAAGTCAAACTCGTAGCGAAGATAAGTCGAACTCGAAGTCGAGTTCGTAGCCGAAGTCGAACTCGAACTCGAAGTCGAAGTTGAATTCGAAGTCCAACTAGATCTCGAACTCGAAATCGAACTCGAAGTCGATTTCGAAGTCGAACTCGAAGCCGAACTCGAACTCGAACTCGAAATCAAAGACGAACTCGAAGTCGAAGTCGAATTCGAATTCGAACTCGAAGTCGCACTCGAAGTCGTACTGGGAGTTCAACTCCAAGCCGAACTCGAAGTCGAAGTCGGAGGCAAACTCCAAGCGAAGATAAGTCGAATTAGAAGTCGAGTTCGAAGTCGAAGTCGAACTTGAACTCGAAATCGAAAATCGAACTCGCACTGGAAGTTGAACTTGAAGTCGAAGTCGAACTCGAATTCCAACTCGAAAACGAGTTCAAAGGCGAATTCGAAGTCGAAGTCGATCTCGAAGTCGAAATCGAAGTCGAATTCGAACTCGAATTCCAACTCGAAGGCGAACACGAAGTCGAAGTCAAATTCGAAGCGAAGATTAGTCGAACGCGAAGACGAGCTCGAAGCCGAAGTCGAACTCGAACTCGAAATCGAAGTTGAACTCGGAGAGGAACTCGAAGTCGAGTTCGAAGCCGAAGTCGAACTCGAACTCGAAGTCGAAATCGAAGTCGACTTCGAACTCGAACTCGAAGTCGCACTGGAAGTCAAACTCTAAGCGGAAGTCGAACTCGAATTCCAACTCGAAGGCGAACGCGAAGGCAAACTCGAAGTCGAACTCGAATTCCAACTCGAAGACGAGCTCAAAGGCGAATTCGAAGTCGAAGTCGATCTCGAAGTCGAAATCGAAGTCGAATTCGAACTCGAATTCCAACTCGAAGTCGAAGTCAAATTCGAAGCGAAGATTAGTCGATCTGGAAGTCGAGTTCGAAGCTGAAATCGAACTCGAACTCGAACTCGAAGTCGCACTGGAAGTCGTACTCTAAGGGGAAGTCGAACTCGAACTCGAAGACGAACTCCAACTCCAAATCAAAGTCGAACTCGAAGTCGAAGTCAAACTCGAACTCGAAATCAAAGACGGTCGCAGTCGAATTCGACCTCAAACTCGAACTCGAACTCGAAGTCACACTCGAAGTCGCACGAGATGTCGACGTCGAACTCGAATTCCAACTCAAAGGCGAACTCGAAGCCGAACTCGAAGTCGTAGTCGAAGTCAAGCTCGAAGCGAGGTCGAAGTCGAACTCGAAGTCGAAATCGAAGTCGCACTGGAAGTCGAACTCTAAGGGGAAGTCGAACTCGAAGTCGAAGTAGAACTCGAATTCCAACTCGAAGACTAACTCGAACTCGAACTCGAAGTCGAAATCGAAGTCGAATTCGAACTCGAACTCGAAGTCGTACTGGAAGTCAAACTCTAAGGGGAAGTCGAACTCGAAGTCGAAGTCGAAATCGAATTCCAACTCGAAGACGAACTCGAAGTCGAAGTCAAGCTCGAAGCGAAGTCGAAGTCGAACTCGAATACGAAGTCGAAGTCGAAGACGAATTGGCAGAAGAACTTGCAGTCGAACTCGAACTCGAACTCGAAGTCGACGTCGAAGTCGAAAATCGAACTCGCACTGGAAGGCGAAATCGAAGTCGAAGTCGAACTCGAATTCCAACTCGAAAACGAACTCAAGGCGAATTCGAAGTCGAAGTCGATCTCGAAGTCGAAATCGAAGTCGAATTCGAATTCGGATTCCAACTCGAAGTCGAACTCGAAGTCACACTCGAAGTCGAACTCGAATTCCAACTCGAAGGCGAACTCGAAGGCAAACTCGAAGTCGAATTTGAAGTCGAAGTCAAACTCGAAGCGAAGATAAGTAGAACTCGAAGTCGAGTTCGAAGCCGAAGTCGAACTCCAATTCCAACACGAAGACTAACTCGAAAGCGAACTCGAAGTCGAAGTCGCAGTCAAACTCGAAGCGAAGATAAGTCGAACTCGAATTCGAGTTCGAAGCCGAAGTCGAACTCGAACTCGAAGTCGAAATCGAAGTCGAATTCGAACTCGAACTCGAAGTCGCACTGGGAGTCGAACTCTAAGGGGAAGTCGAACTCGAACTCGAAGACGAACGCCAACAGCAATTCAAAGTCGAACTCGAAGTCGAAGTCAAACTCGTAGCGAAGATAAGTCGAACTCGAAGTCGAGTTCGAAGCCGAAGTCGAACTCGAACTCGAAGTCGAAGTTGAATTCGAAGTCGAACTAGAACTCGAACTCGAAATCGAACTCGAAGTCGATTTCGAAGTCGAACTCGAAGCCGAACTCGAAATCAAAGACGAACTCGAAGTCGAAGTCGAATTCGAATTCGTACTCGAAGTCGCACTCGAAGTCGTACTAGGAGTCCAACTCCAAGTCGAACTCGAAGTCGAAGTCGGGGGCAAACGACAAGCGAAGATAAGTCGAACTCGAAGTCCAGCTCGAAGCCGAAGTCGAACTCGAACTCGAAATCGAAAATCGAACTCGCACTGGAAGGCGAAATCGAAGTCGAATTCGAACTCGAACTCGATGTCGCCCTGGAAGTCGAACTCGAAGTCGAAGTCGAACTCGAATTCCAACTCGAAGACGAGCTCAAAGGCGAATTCGAAGTCGAAGTCGATCTCGAAGTCGAAATCGAAGTCGAATTCGAACTCGAATTCCAACTCGAAGTCGAAGTCAAATTCGAAGCGAAGATTAGTCGATCTGGAAGTCGAGTTCGAAGCTGAAATCGAACTCGAACTCGAACTCGAAGTCGCACTGGAAGTCGTACTCTAAGGGGAAGTCGAACTCGAACTCGAAGACGAACTCCAACTCCAAATCAAAGTCGAACTCGAAGTCGAAGTCAAACTCGAACTCGAAATCAAAGACGGTCGCAGTCGAATTCGACCTCAAACTCGAACTCGAACTCGAAGTCACACTCGAAGTCGCACGAGAAGTCGACGTCGAACTCGAATTCCAACTCAAAGGCGAACTCGAAGCCGAACTCGAAGTCGTAGTCGAAGTCAAGCTCGAAGCGAGGTCGAAGTCGAACTCGAAGTCGAAATCGAAGTCGCACTGGAAGTCGAACTCTAAGGGGAAGTCGAACTCGAAGTCGAAGTAGAACTCGAATTCCAACTCGAAGACTAACTCGAACTCGAACTCGAAGTCGAAATCGAAGTCGAATTCGAACTCGAACTCGAAGTCGTACTGGAAGTCAAACTCTAAGGGGAAGTCGAACTCGAAGTCGAAGTCGAAATCGAATTCCAACTCGAAGACGAACTCGAAGTCGAAGTCAAGCTCGAAGCGAAGTCGAAGAAGAACTCGAATACGAAGTCGAAGTCGAAGACGAACTGGCAGAAGAACTCGCAGTCGAACTCGAACTCGAATTCGAAGTCGACGTCGAAGTCGAATTCGAACTCGAAGTCGAACTCGAAGTCGCACTAGGAGTCCAACTCCAAGTCGAACTCGAAGTCGAAGTCGAAGGCAAACGCCAAGCGAAGATAAGTCGAACTCGAAGTCCAGTTCGAAGCCGAAGTCGAACTCGAACTCGAAGTCGAAATCGAAGTCGACTTCGAACTCGAATTCGAAGTCGCACTGGAAGTCAAACTCTAAGGGGAAGTCGAACTCGAAGTCGAACTCGAATTCCACCTCGAAGACTAACTCGAAATCGAACTCGAAGGCGAACTCGAAGTCGTAGTCGAAGTCAAGCTCGAAGCGAGGTCGAAGTCGAACTCGAATTCGAAGTCGAACTCGAATTCCAAATCGAAGACTAACTCGAATTCGAACTCGAACTCGAAGTCGCACTGGAAGTCGACCTGTAAGGGGAAGTCGAACTCGAATTCCAACTCGAAGACTAACTCGAAATCGAATTCGAAGTCGAACTCGAAGCCGAATTCGAACTCGAAGTCACACTCGAAGTCGCACGAGAAGTCGAATTCAAATGGAAGTCGAACTCGACGTCGAAGTCGAACTCAAATTCTAACTCGAAGGCAAACTCGAAGTCGCAGTCGAAGTCAAGCTCGAAGAGAGGTCGATGTCGAACTCGAAGTCGTACTAGGAGTTCAACTTCAAGCCAAACTCGAAGTCGAAGTCGAAGGCAAACTCCAAGCGAAGATAAGTCGAATTCGAAGTCGAGTTCGAAGCCGAAGTCGAACTCGAACTCCAAATCGAAAATCGAACTCGCACTGGAAGGCGAAATCGAA
This sequence comes from Mobula birostris, assembly GCF_030028105.1. Classification (NCBI taxonomy): domain Eukaryota; kingdom Metazoa; phylum Chordata; class Chondrichthyes; order Myliobatiformes; family Myliobatidae; genus Mobula; species Mobula birostris. The sequence goes on from NC_092397.1 coordinate 43,936,835, forward strand.
GTCGCCCTGGAAGTCGAACTCGAAGTCGAAGTCGAACTCGAATTCCAACTCGAAAACGAGCTCAAAGGCGAATTCGAAGTCGAAGTCGATCTCGAAGTCGAAATCGAAGTCGAATTCGAATTCGAATTCCAACTCGAAGTCGAACTCGAAGTCACACTCGAAGTCGAACTCGAATTCCAACTCGAAGGCGAACTCGAAGGCAAACTCGAAGTCGAATTTGAAGTCGAAGTCAAACTCGAAGCGAAGATAAGTCGAACTCGAATCCGAGTTCGAAGCCGAAGTCGAACTCGAACTCGAAGTCGAAATCGAAGTCGAATTCGAACTCGAACTCGAAGTCGCACTGGGAGTCGAACTCTAAGGGGAAGTCGAACTCGAACTCGAAGACGAACGCCAACACCAATTCAAAGTCGAACTCGAAGTCGATGTCAAACTCGTAGCGAAGATAAGTCGAACTCGAAGTCGAGTTCGAAGCCGAAGTCGAACTCGAACTCGAAGTCGTACTGGAAGTCAAACTCTAAGGGGAAGTCGAACTCGAAGTCGAACTCGAAGTCACACTCGAAGTCGAACTCGAATTCCAACTCGAAGGCGAACTCGAAGGCAAACTCGTATCCGAGTTCGAAGCCGAAGTCGAACTCGAACTCGAAGTCGAAATCGAAGTCGAATTCGAACTCGAACTCGAAGTCGCACTGGGAGTCGAACTCTAAGGGGAAGTCGAACTCGAACTCGAAGACGAACGCCAACACCAATTCAAAGTCGAACTCGAAGTCGATGTCAAACTCGTAGCGAAGATAAGTCGAACTCGAAGTCGAGTTCGAAGCCGAAGTCGAACTCGAACTCGAAGTCGTACTGGAAGTCAAACTCTAAGGGGAAGTCGAACTCGAAGTCGAACTCGAAGTCACACTCGAAGTCGAACTCGAATTCCAACTCGAAGGTGAACTCGAAGGCAAACTCGAAGTCGAACTCGAATTCCAACTCGAAGACGAACTCGAAGTCGAAGTCAAGCTCGAAGCGAAGTCGAAGTCGAAGTCGAACTCGAATACGAAGTCGAAGTCGAAGACGAACTGGCAGAAGAACTCGCAGTCGAACTCGAACTCGAACTCGAAGTCGACGTCGAAGTCGAATTCGAACTCGAAGTCGACGTCGAAGTCGAATTCGAACTCGAAGGCGAACTCGAAGACGAACGCCAACACCAATTCAAAGTCGAACTCGAAGTCGAAGTCAAACTCGTAGCGAAGATAAGTCGAACTCGAAGTCGAGTTCGTAGCCGAAGTCGAACTCGAACTCGAAGTCGAAGTTGAATTCGAAGTCCAACTAGATCTCGAACTCGAAATCGAACTCGAAGTCGATTTCGAAGTCGAACTCGAAGCCGAACTCGAACTCGAACTCGAAATCAAAGACGGACTCGAAGTCGAAGTCGAATTCGAATTCGAACTCGAAGTCGCACTCGAAGTCGTACTGGGAGTTCAACTCCAAGCCGAACTCGAAGTCGAAGTCGGAGGCAAACTCCAAGCGAAGATAAGTCGAATTAGAAGTCGAGTTCGAAGTCGAAGTCGAACTTGAACTCGAAATCGAAAATCGAACTCGCACTGGAAGTTGAACTTGAAGTCGAAGTCGAACTCGAATTCCAACTCGAAAACGAGTTCAAAGGCGAATTCGAAGTCGAAGTCGATCTCGAAGTCGAAATCGAAGTCGAATTCGAACTCGAATTCCAACTCGAAGGCGAACACGAAGTCGAAGTCAAATTCGAAGCGAAGATTAGTCGAACGCGAAGACGAGCTCGAAGCCGAAGTCGAACTCGAACTCGAAATCGAAGTTGAACTCGGAGAGGAACTCGAAGTCGAGTTCGAAGCCGAAGTCGAACTCGAACTCGAAGTCGAAATCGAAGTCGACTTCGAACTCGAACTCGAAGTCGCACTGGAAGTCAAACTCTAAGCGGAAGTCGAACTCGAATTCCAACTCGAAGGCGAACGCGAAGGCAAACTCGAAGTCGAACTCGAATTCCAACTCGAAGACGAGCTCAAAGGCGAATTCGAAGTCGAAGTCGATCTCGAAGTCGAAATCGAAGTCGAATTCGAACTCGAATTCCAACTCGAAGTCGAAGTCAAATTCGAAGCGAAGATTAGTCGATCTGGAAGTCGAGTTCGAAGCTGAAATCGAACTCGAACTCGAACTCGAAGTCGCACTGGAAGTCGTACTCTAAGGGGAAGTCGAACTCGAACTCGAAGACGAACTCCAACTCCAAATCAAAGTCGAACTCGAAGTCGAAGTCAAACTCGAACTCGAAATCAAAGACGGTCGCAGTCGAATTCGACCTCAAACTCGAACTCGAACTCGAAGTCACACTCGAAGTCGCACGAGATGTCGACGTCGAACTCAAATTCCAACTCAAAGGCGAACTCGAAGCCGAACTCGAAGTCGTAGTCGAAGTCAAGCTCGAAGCGAGGTCGAAGTCGAACTCGAAGTCGAAATCGAAGTCGCACTGGAAGTCGAACTCTAAGGGGAAGTCGAACTCGAAGTCGAAGTAGAACTCGAATTCCAACTCGAAGACTAACTCGAACTCGAAGTCGAAATCGAAGTCGAATTCGAACTCGAACTCGAAGTCGTACTGGAAGGCAAACTCTAAGGGGAAGTCGAACTCGAAGTCGAAGTCGAAATCGAATTCCAACTCGAAGACGAACTCGAAGTCGAAGTCAAGCTCGAAGCGAAGTCGAAGTCGAACTCGAATACGAAGTCGAAGTCGAAGACGAATTGGCAGAAGAACTCGCAGTCGAACTCGAACTCGAACTCGAAGTCGACGTCGAAGTCGAAAATCGAACTCGCACTGGAAGGCGAAATCGAAGTCGAAGTCGAACTCGAATTCCAACTCGAAAACGAACTCAAGGCGAATTCGAAGTCGAAGTCGATCTCGAAGTCGAAATCGAAGTCGAATTCGAATTCGAATTCCAACTCGAAGTCGAACTCGAAGTCACACTCGAAGTCGAACTCGAATTCCAACTCGAAGGCGAACTCGAAGGCAAACTCGAAGTCGAATTTGAAGTCGAAGTCAAACTCGAAGCAAAGATAAGTAGAACTCGAAGTCGAGTTCGAAGCCGAAGTCGAACTCCAATTCCAACACGAAGACTAACTCGAAAGCGAACTCGAAGTCGAAGTCGCAGTCAAACTCGAAGCGAAGATAAGTCGAACTCGAATTCGAGTTCGAAGCCGAAGTCGAACTCGAACTCGAAGTCGAAATCGAAGTCGAATTCGAACTCGAACTCGAAGTCGCACTGGGAGTCGAACTCTAAGGGGAAGTCGAACTCGAACTCGAAGACGAACGCCAACAGCAATTCAAAGTCGAACTCGAAGTCGAAGTCAAACTCGTAGCGAAGATAAGTCGAACTCGAAGTCGAGTTCGAAGCCGAAGTCGAACTCGAACTCGAAGTCGAAGTTGAATTCGAAGTCGAACTAGAACTCGAACTCGAAATCGAACTCGAAGTCGATTTCGAAGTCGAACTCGAAGCCGAACTCGAAATCAAAGACGAACTCGAAGTCGAAGTCGAATTCGAATTCGTACTCGAAGTCGCACTCGAAGTCGTACTAGGAGTCCAACTCCAAGTCGAACTCGAAGTCGAAGTCGGGGGCAAACGACAAGCGAAGATAAGTCGAACTCGAAGTCCAGCTCGAAGCCGAAGTCGAACTCGAACTCGAAATCGAAAATCGAACTCGCACTGGAAGGCGAAATCGAAGTCGAATTCGAACTCGAACTCGATGTCGCCCTGGAAGTCGAACTCGAAGTCGAAGTCGAACTCGAATTCCAACTCGAAGACGAGCTCAAAGGCGAATTCGAAGTCGAAGTCGATCTCGAAGTCGAAATCGAAGTCGAATTCGAACTCGAATTCCAACTCGAAGTCGAAGTCAAATTCGAAGCGAAGATTAGTCGATCTGGAAGTCGAGTTCGAAGCTGAAATCGAACTCGAACTCGAACTCGAAGTCGCACTGGAAGTCGTACTCTAAGGGGAAGTCGAACTCGAACTCGAAGACGAACTCCAACTCCAAATCAAAGTCGAACTCGAAGTCGAAGTCAAACTCGAACTCGAAATCAAAGACGGTCGCAGTCGAATTCGACCTCAAACTCGAACTCGAACTCGAAGTCACACTCGAAGTCGCACGAGAAGTCGACGTCGAACTCGAATTCCAACTCAAAGGCGAACTCGAAGCCGAACTCGAAGTCGTAGTCGAAGTCAAGCTCGAAGCGAGGTCGAAGTCGAACTCGAAGTCGAAATCGAAGTCGCACTGGAAGTCGAACTCTAAGGGGAAGTCGAACTCGAAGTCGAAGTAGAACTCGAATTCCAACTCGAAGACTAACTCGAACTCGAACTCGAAGTCGAAATCGAAGTCGAATTCGAACTCGAACTCGAAGTCGTACTGGAAGTCAAACTCTAAGGGGAAGTCGAACTCGAAGTCGAAGTCGAAATCGAATTCCAACTCGAAGACGAACTCGAAGTCGAAGTCAAGCTCGAAGCGAAGTCGAAGAAGAACTCGAATACGAAGTCGAAGTCGAAGACGAACTGGCAGAAGAACTCGCAGTCGAACTCGAACTCGAATTCGAAGTCGACGTCGAAGTCGAATTCGAACTCGAAGTCGAACTCGAAGTCGCACTAGGAGTCCAACTCCAAGTCGAACTCGAAGTCGAAGTCGAAGGCAAACGCCAAGCGAAGATAAGTCGAACTCGAAGTCCAGTTCGAAGCCGAAGTCGAACTCGAACTCGAAGTCGAAATCGAAGTCGACTTCGAACTCGAATTCGAAGTCGCACTGGAAGTCAAACTCTAAGGGGAAGTCGAACTCGAAGTCGAACTCGAATTCCACCTCGAAGACTAACTCGAAATCGAACTCGAAGGCGAACTCGAAGTCGTAGTCGAAGTCAAGCTCGAAGCGAGGTCGAAGTCGAACTCGAATTCGAAGTCGAACTCGAATTCCAAATCGAAGACTAACTCGAATTCGAACTCGAACTCGAAGTCGCACTGGAAGTCGACCTGTAAGGGGAAGTCGAACTCGAATTCCAACTCGAAGACTAACTCGAAATCGAATTCGAAGTCGAACTCGAAGCCGAATTCGAACTCGAAGTCACACTCGAAGTCGCACGAGAAGTCGAATTCAAATGGAAGTCGAACTCGACGTCGAAGTCGAACTCAAATTCTAACTCGAAGGCAAACTCGAAGTCGCAGTCGAAGTCAAGCTCGAAGAGAGGTCGATGTCGAACTCGAAGTCGTACTAGGAGTTCAACTTCAAGCCAAACTCGAAGTCGAAGTCGAAGGCAAACTCCAAGCGAAGATAAGTCGAATTCGAAGTCGAGTTCGAAGCCGAAGTCGAACTCGAACTCCAAATCGAAAATCGAACTCGCACTGGAAGGCGAAATCGAAGTCGCCCTGGAAGTCGAACTCGAAGTCGAAGTCGAACTCGAATTCCAACTCGAAAACGAGCTCAAAGGCGAATTCGAAGTCGAAGTCGATCTCGAAGTCGAAATCGAAGTCGAATTCGAATTCGAATTCCAACTCGAAGTCGAACTCGAAGTCACACTCGAAGTCGAACTCGAATTCCAACTCGAAGGCGAACTCGAAGGCAAACTCGTATCCGAGTTCGAAGCCGAAGTCGAACTCGAACTCGAAGTCGAAATCGAAGTCGAATTCGAACTCGAACTCGAAGTCGCACTGGGAGTCGAACTCTAAGGGGAAGTCGAACTCGAACTCGAAGACGAACGCCAACACCAATTCAAAGTCGAACTCGAAGTCGATGTCAAACTCGTAGCGAAGATAAGTCGAACTCGAAGTCGAGTTCGAAGCCGAAGTCGAACTCGAACTCGAAGTCGTACTGGAAGTCAAACTCTAAGGGGAAGTCGAACTCGAAGTCGAACTCGAAGTCACACTCGAAGTCGAACTCGAATTCCAACTCGAAGGTGAACTCGAAGGCAAACTCGAAGTCGAACTCGAATTCCAACTCGAAGACGAACTCGAAGTCGAAGTCAAGCTCGAAGCGAAGTCGAAGTCGAAGTCGAACTCGAATACGAAGTCGAAGTCGAAGACGAACTGGCAGAAGAACTCGCAGTCGAACTCGAACTCGAACTCGAAGTCGACGTCGAAGTCGAATTCGAACTCGAAGTCGACGTCGAAGTCGAATTCGAACTCGAAGGCGAACTCGAAGACGAACGCCAACACCAATTCAAAGTCGAACTCGAAGTCGAAGTCAAACTCGTAGCGAAGATAAGTCGAACTCGAAGTCGAGTTCGTAGCCGAAGTCGAACTCGAACTCGAAGTCGAAGTTGAATTCGAAGTCCAACTAGATCTCGAACTCGAAATCGAACTCGAAGTCGATTTCGAAGTCGAACTCGAAGCCGAACTCGAACTCGAACTCGAAATCAAAGACGGACTCGAAGTCGAAGTCGAATTCGAATTCGAACTCGAAGTCGCACTCGAAGTCGTACTGGGAGTTCAACTCCAAGCCGAACTCGAAGTCGAAGTCGGAGGCAAACTCCAAGCGAAGATAAGTCGAATTAGAAGTCGAGTTCGAAGTCGAAGTCGAACTTGAACTCGAAATCGAAAATCGAACTCGCACTGGAAGTTGAACTTGAAGTCGAAGTCGAACTCGAATTCCAACTCGAAAACGAGTTCAAAGGCGAATTCGAAGTCGAAGTCGATCTCGAAGTCGAAATCGAAGTCGAATTCGAACTCGAATTCCAACTCGAAGGCGAACACGAAGTCGAAGTCAAATTCGAAGCGAAGATTAGTCGAACGCGAAGACGAGCTCGAAGCCGAAGTCGAACTCGAACTCGAAATCGAAGTTGAACTCGGAGAGGAACTCGAAGTCGAGTTCGAAGCCGAAGTCGAACTCGAACTCGAAGTCGAAATCGAAGTCGACTTCGAACTCGAACTCGAAGTCGCACTGGAAGTCAAACTCTAAGCGGAAGTCGAACTCGAATTCCAACTCGAAGGCGAACGCGAAGGCAAACTCGAAGTCGAACTCGAATTCCAACTCGAAGACGAGCTCAAAGGCGAATTCGAAGTCGAAGTCGATCTCGAAGTCGAAATCGAAGTCGAATTCGAACTCGAATTCCAACTCGAAGTCGAAGTCAAATTCGAAGCGAAGATTAGTCGATCTGGAAGTCGAGTTCGAAGCTGAAATCGAACTCGAACTCGAACTCGAAGTCGCACTGGAAGTCGTACTCTAAGGGGAAGTCGAACTCGAACTCGAAGACGAACTCCAACTCCAAATCAAAGTCGAACTCGAAGTCGAAGTCAAACTCGAACTCGAAATCAAAGACGGTCGCAGTCGAATTCGACCTCAAACTCGAACTCGAACTCGAAGTCACACTCGAAGTCGCACGAGATGTCGACGTCGAACTCAAATTCCAACTCAAAGGCGAACTCGAAGCCGAACTCGAAGTCGTAGTCGAAGTCAAGCTCGAAGCGAGGTCGAAGTCGAACTCGAAGTCGAAATCGAAGTCGCACTGGAAGTCGAACTCTAAGGGGAAGTCGAACTCGAAGTCGAAGTAGAACTCGAATTCCAACTCGAAGACTAACTCGAACTCGAAGTCGAAATCGAAGTCGAATTCGAACTCGAACTCGAAGTCGTACTGGAAGGCAAACTCTAAGGGGAAGTCGAACTCGAAGTCGAAGTCGAAATCGAATTCCAACTCGAAGACGAACTCGAAGTCGAAGTCAAGCTCGAAGCGAAGTCGAAGTCGAACTCGAATACGAAGTCGAAGTCGAAGACGAATTGGCAGAAGAACTCGCAGTCGAACTCGAACTCGAACTCGAAGTCGACGTCGAAGTCGAAAATCGAACTCGCACTGGAAGGCGAAATCGAAGTCGAAGTCGAACTCGAATTCCAACTCGAAAACGAACTCAAGGCGAATTCGAAGTCGAAGTCGATCTCGAAGTCGAAATCGAAGTCGAATTCGAATTCGAATTCCAACTCGAAGTCGAACTCGAAGTCACACTCGAAGTCGAACTCGAATTCCAACTCGAAGGCGAACTCGAAGGCAAACTCGAAGTCGAATTTGAAGTCGAAGTCAAACTCGAAGCAAAGATAAGTAGAACTCGAAGTCGAGTTCGAAGCCGAAGTCGAACTCCAATTCCAACACGAAGACTAACTCGAAAGCGAACTCGAAGTCGAAGTCGCAGTCAAACTCGAAGCGAAGATAAGTCGAACTCGAATTCGAGTTCGAAGCCGAAGTCGAACTCGAACTCGAAGTCGAAATCGAAGTCGAATTCGAACTCGAACTCGAAGTCGCACTGGGAGTCGAACTCTAAGGGGAAGTCGAACTCGAACTCGAAGACGAACGCCAACAGCAATTCAAAGTCGAACTCGAAGTCGAAGTCAAACTCGTAGCGAAGATAAGTCGAACTCGAAGTCGAGTTCGAAGCCGAAGTCGAACTCGAACTCGAAGTCGAAGTTGAATTCGAAGTCGAACTAGAACTCGAACTCGAAATCGAACTCGAAGTCGATTTCGAAGTCGAACTCGAAGCCGAACTCGAAATCAAAGACGAACTCGAAGTCGAAGTCGAATTCGAATTCGTACTCGAAGTCGCACTCGAAGTCGTACTAGGAGTCCAACTCCAAGTCGAACTCGAAGTCGAAGTCGGGGGCAAACGACAAGCGAAGATAAGTCGAACTCGAAGTCCAGCTCGAAGCCGAAGTCGAACTCGAACTCGAAATCGAAAATCGAACTCGCACTGGAAGGCGAAATCGAAGTCGAATTCGAACTCGAACTCGATGTCGCCCTGGAAGTCGAACTCGAAGTCGAAGTCGAACTCGAATTCCAACTCGAAGACGAGCTCAAAGGCGAATTCGAAGTCGAAGTCGATCTCGAAGTCGAAATCGAAGTCGAATTCGAACTCGAATTCCAACTCGAAGTCGAAGTCAAATTCGAAGCGAAGATTAGTCGATCTGGAAGTCGAGTTCGAAGCTGAAATCGAACTCGAACTCGAACTCGAAGTCGCACTGGAAGTCGTACTCTAAGGGGAAGTCGAACTCGAACTCGAAGACGAACTCCAACTCCAAATCAAAGTCGAACTCGAAGTCGAAGTCAAACTCGAACTCGAAATCAAAGACGGTCGCAGTCGAATTCGACCTCAAACTCGAACTCGAACTCGAAGTCACACTCGAAGTCGCACGAGAAGTCGACGTCGAACTCGAATTCCAACTCAAAGGCGAACTCGAAGCCGAACTCGAAGTCGTAGTCGAAGTCAAGCTCGAAGCGAGGTCGAAGTCGAACTCGAAGTCGAAATCGAAGTCGCACTGGAAGTCGAACTCTAAGGGGAAGTCGAACTCGAAGTCGAAGTAGAACTCGAATTCCAACTCGAAGACTAACTCGAACTCGAACTCGAAGTCGAAATCGAAGTCGAATTCGAACTCGAACTCGAAGTCGTACTGGAAGTCAAACTCTAAGGGGAAGTCGAACTCGAAGTCGAAGTCGAAATCGAATTCCAACTCGAAGACGAACTCGAAGTCGAAGTCAAGCTCGAAGCGAAGTCGAAGAAGAACTCGAATACGAAGTCGAAGTCGAAGACGAACTGGCAGAAGAACTCGCAGTCGAACTCGAACTCGAATTCGAAGTCGACGTCGAAGTCGAATTCGAACTCGAAGTCGAACTCGAAGTCGCACTAGGAGTCCAACTCCAAGTCGAACTCGAAGTCGAAGTCGAAGGCAAACGCCAAGCGAAGATAAGTCGAACTCGAAGTCCAGTTCGAAGCCGAAGTCGAACTCGAACTCGAAGTCGAAATCGAAGTCGACTTCGAACTCGAATTCGAAGTCGCACTGGAAGTCAAACTCTAAGGGGAAGTCGAACTCGAAGTCGAACTCGAATTCCACCTCGAAGACTAACTCGAAATCGAACTCGAAGGCGAACTCGAAGTCGTAGTCGAAGTCAAGCTCGAAGCGAGGTCGAAGTCGAACTCGAATTCGAAGTCGAACTCGAATTCCAAATCGAAGACTAACTCGAATTCGAACTCGAACTCGAAGTCGCACTGGAAGTCGACCTGTAAGGGGAAGTCGAACTCGAATTCCAACTCGAAGACTAACTCGAAATCGAATTCGAAGTCGAACTCGAAGCCGAATTCGAACTCGAAGTCACACTCGAAGTCGCACGAGAAGTCGAATTCAAATGGAAGTCGAACTCGACGTCGAAGTCGAACTCAAATTCTAACTCGAAGGCAAACTCGAAGTCGCAGTCGAAGTCAAGCTCGAAGAGAGGTCGATGTCGAACTCGAAGTCGTACTAGGAGTTCAACTTCAAGCCAAACTCGAAGTCGAAGTCGAAGGCAAACTCCAAGCGAAGATAAGTCGAATTCGAAGTCGAGTTCGAAGCCGAAGTCGAACTCGAACTCCAAATCGAAAATCGAACTCGCACTGGAAGGCGAAATCGAAGTCGCCCTGGAAGTCGAACTCGAAGTCGAAGTCGAACTCGAATTCCAACTCGAAAACGAGCTCAAAGGCGAATTCGAAGTCGAAGTCGATCTCGAAGTCGAAATCGAAGTCGAATTCGAATTCGAATTCCAACTCGAAGTCGAACTCGAAGTCACACTCGAAGTCGAACTCGAATTCCAACTCGAAGGCGAACTCGAAGGCAAACTCGAAGTCGAATTTGAAGTCGAAGTCAAACTCGAAGCGAAGATAAGTCGAACTCGTATCCGAGTTCGAAGCCGAAGTCGAACTCGAACTCGAAGTCGAAATCGAAGTCGAATTCGAACTCGAACTCGAAGTCGCACTGGGAGTCGAACTCTAAGGGGAAGTCGAACTCGAACTCGAAGACGAACGCCAACACCAATTCAAAGTCGAACTCGAAGTCGATGTCAAACTCGTAGCGAAGATAAGTCGAACTCGAAGTCGAGTTCGAAGCCGAAGTCGAACTCGAACTCGAAGTCGTACTGGAAGTCAAACTCTAAGGGGAAGTCGAACTCGAAGTCGAACTCGAAGTCACACTCGAAGTCGAACTCGAATTCCAACTCGAAGGTGAACTCGAAGGCAAACTCGAAGTCGAACTCGAATTCCAACTCGAAGACGAACTCGAAGTCGAAGTCAAGCTCGAAGCGAAGTCGAAGTCGAAGTCGAACTCGAATACGAAGTCGAAGTCGAAGACGAACTGGCAGAAGAACTCGCAGTCGAACTCGAACTCGAACTCGAAGTCGACGTCGAAGTCGAATTCGAACTCGAAGTCGACGTCGAAGTCGAATTCGAACTCGAAGTCGAAGTCGAAGTCGCACTAGGAGTCCAACTCCAAGTCGAACTCGAAGTCGAAGTCGAAGGCAAACGCCAAGCGAAGATAAGTCGAACTCGAAGTCGAGCTCGAAGCCGAAGTCGAACTCGAACTCGAAATCGAAGTTGAACTCGGAGACGAACTCGAAGTCCAGTTCGAAGCCGAAGTCGAACTCGAACTCGAAGTCGAAATCGAAGTCGACTTCGAACTCGAACTCGAAGTCGCACTGGAAGTCAAACTCTAAGGGGAAGTCGAACTCGAAGTCGAACTCGAATTCCACCTCGAAGACTAACTCGAAATCGAACTCGAAGGCGAACTCGAAGTCGTAGTCGAAGTCAAGCTCGAAGCGAGGTCGAAGTCGAACTCGAATTCGAAGTCGAACTCGAATTCCAAATCGAAGACTAACTCGAATTCGAACTCAAACTCGAAGTCGCACTGGAAGTCGACCTGTAAGGGGAAGTCGAACTCGAATTCCAACTCGAAGACTAACTGGAAATCGAATTCGAAGTCGAACTCGAAGCCGAACTCGAACTCGAACTCGAAATCAAAGACGAACTCGAAGTCGAATTCGAACTCGAAGTCACACTCGAAGTCGCACGAGAAGTCGAATTCAAATGGAAGTCGAACTCGACGTCGAAGTCGAACTCAAATTCCAACTCGAAGGCAAACTCGAAGTCGTAGTCGAAGTCAAGCTCGAAGAGAGGTCGATGTCGAACTCGAAGTCGTACTAGGAGTTCAACTTCAAGCCAAACTCGAAGTCGAAGTCGAAGGCAAACCCCAAGCGAAGATAAGTCGAATTCGAAGTCGAGTTCGAAGCCGAAGTCGAACTCGAACTCGAAATCGAAAATCGAACTCGCACTGGAAGGCGAAATCGAAGTCGAATTCGAACTCGAACTCCAACTCCAATTCAAAGTCGAACTCGAAGTCGAAATCGAACTCGAATTCCAACTCGAAGACGAACTCAAAGGCGAACTCGAAGTCGTAGTCGAATTCAAGCTCGAAGCGAAGGCGAAGTCGAACACGAACGCCAAGTCGAAATCGAAGTCGAATTCGAACTCGAACTCGAAATCGCACTGGGAGTCGAACTCTAAGGGGAATTCGAACTCGAAGTCGAAGTCGAACTCGAATTCCAACTCGAAGTCGAACTCGAAGACGAAGTCGAAGTCGAAGACGAACTGGCAGGCGAACTCGCAGTCGAACTCGAAGTCCAAGTCGAAGACGAACTGGCAGGTGAACTCGAAGTCGAACTCGAACTCGAACTCGAAGTCGCACTGGAAGTCGAGCTCTAAGGGGAAGTCGAACTCGAAGTCGGTCGAACTCGAATTCCAACTCGAAGACGAACTCGAAGTCGAAGTCAAGCTCGAAGCGAATTCGAAGTCGAACTCGAAGACGAAGTCGAAGACGAACTGGCAGGTGAACTCGCAGTCGAACTCGAAGTCGAACTCGAACTCGAACTCGAAGTAGAAGTCGAATTCGAATTCGAACTCGAAGTCGCACTCGAAGTCATACCAGGAGTTTAACTTCAAGCCAAACTCGAAGTCGAAGTCGAAGGCAAACTCGAAGCGAAGATAAGTCGAATTCGAAGTCGAGTTCGAAGCCGAAGTCGAACTCGAACTCGAAATCGAAAATCGAACTCGCACTGGAAGGCGAAATCGAAGTCGAATTCGAACTCGAACTCGATGTCGCCCTGGAAGTCGAACTCGAAGTCGAAGTAGAACTCGAACTCCAACTCGAAGACGAGCTCAAAGGCGAATTCGAAGTCGAAGTCGATCTCGAAGTCGAAATTGAAGTCGAATTCGAATTCGAACTCGAATTCCAACTCGAAGGCAAACTCGAAGGCAAACACGAAGTCGAGTTTGAAGTCGAAGTCAAACTCGAAGCGAAGATAAGTAGAACTCGAAGTCGAGTTCGAAGCCGAAGTCGAACTCCAATTCCAACACGAAGACTAACTCGAAAGCGAACTCGAAGTCGAAGTCGCAGTCAAACTCGAAGCGAAGATAAGTCGAACTCGAATTCGAGTTCGAAGCCGAAGTCGAACTCGAACTCGAAGTCGAAATCAAAGTCGAATTCGAACTCGAACTCGAAGTCGCACTGGAAGTCGAGCTCTAAGGGGAAGTCGAACTCGAATTCCAACTCGAAGACGAACTCGAAGTCGAAGTCGAAGGCAAACTCCAAGCGAAGATAAGTCGAATTCGAAGTCGAGTTCGAAGCCGAAGTCGAACTCGAACTCGAAATCGAAAATCGAACTCGCACTGGAAGGCGAAATCGAAGTCGAATTCGAACTCGAACTCGATGTCGCCCTGGAAGTCGAACTCGAAGTCGAAGTCGAACTCGAATTCCAACTCGAAAACGAGCTCAAAGGCGAATTCGAAGTCGAAGTCGATCTCGAAGTCGAAATCGAAGTCGAATTCGAATTCGAATTCCAACTCGAAGTCGAACTCGAAGTCACACTCGAAGTCGAACTCGAATTCCAACTCGAAGTCGAACTCGAAGGCAAACTCGAAGTCGAATTTGAAGTCGAAGTCAAACTCGAAGCGAAGATTAAGTAGAACTCGAAGTCGAGTTCGAAGCCGAAGTCCAACTCCAATTCCAACACGAAGACTAACTCGAAAGCGAACTCGAAGTCGAAGTCGCAGTCAAACTCGAAGCGAAGATAAGTCGAACTCGAATTCGAGTTCGAAGCCGAAGTCGAACTCGAACTCGAAGTCGAAATCGAAGTCGAATTCGAACTCGAACTCGAAGTCGCACTGGAAGTCGAGCTCTAAGGGGAAGTCGAACTCGAAGTCGAAGTCGAACTCGAATTCCAACTCGAAGACGAACTCGAAGTCGAAGTCAAGCTCGAAGCGAATTCGAAGTCGAACTCGAAGACGAAATCGAAGTCGAAGACGAACTGGCAGGCGAACTCGCAGTCGAACTCGAAGTCGAACTCGAACTCGAACTGGAAGTCGACGTCGAAGTCGATTTCGAACTCGAAGTCGAACTCGAAGTCGCACTATGAGTCCAACTCCAAGTCGAAATCGAAGTCGAAGTCGAAGGCAAACGCCAAGCGAAGATTAGTCGATCTGGAAGTCGAGTTCGAAGCTGAAATCGAACTCGAACTCGAACTCGAAGTCGCATTGGAAGTCGTACTCTAAGGGGAAGTCGAACTCGAAGTCGAAGTCGAACTCGAAGACGAACTCCAACTCCAATTCAAAGTCGAACTCGAAATCGAAGTCAAACTCGAACTCGAAATCAAAGACGAACTCGAAGTCGAATTCGAACTCGAACTCGAAGTCGAAGTCACACGCGAAGTCGCACGAGAAGTCGAATTCAAATGGAAGTCGAACTCGAATTCGAAGTCGAACTCGAATTCCAACTCGAAGACGAACTCAAATGCGAATTCGAAGTCGAAGTCGATCTCGAAGTCGAATTCGAACCCGAATTCCAACTCGACGACGAACTCGAAGTCGAAGTCGAAGTCAAATTCGACGCGAAGATTAGTCGAACTCGAAGTCGAGTTCGAAGCCGAAATGGAACTCGAACTCGAACTCGAAGTCGCACTGGAAGTCGTACTCTAAGAGGAAGTCGAACTCGAAGTCGAACTCGAACTCGAAGACGAACTCCAACTCCAATTCAAAGTCGAACTCGAAATCGAACTCGAAGTCGAACTCGAAGTCGCACTGGAAGTCGTCCTCTAAGGAGAAGTCGAACTCGAAGTCGAACTCGAACTCGAAGACGAACTCCAACTCCAATTCAAAGTCGAACTCGAAGTCGAAGTCAAACTCGTAGCGAAGATAAGTCGAACTCGAAGACGAAGTCGATTTCGAAGCCGAAGTCGAACTCGAACGCGAAGTCGAAATCGAAGTCGAATTCGAACTCGAAGTCGCACTGGGAGTCGAACTCTAAGGGGAATTCGAACTCGAAGTCGAAGTAGAATTCGAATTCCAACTCGAAGACTAACTCGAAATCGAACTCGAAGTCGAAATCGAAGTCGAATTCGAACTCGAACTCGAAGTCGCACTGAAAGTCGAGCCCTAAGGGGAAGTCGAACTCGAAGTCGAAGTCGAACTCGAATTCCAACTCGAAGTCGAACTCGAAGACGAAGTCGAAGTCGAAGACGAACTCGCAGTCGAACTCGAAGTCGAAGTCGAAGTCGCACTAGGAGTCCAACTCCAAGTCGAACTCGAAGTCGAAATCGAAGGCAAACGCCAAGCGAAGATAAGTCGAACTCGAAGTCGAGCTCGAAGCCGAAGTCGAATTCGAACTCGAACTCGAAGACGAACTCCAACTCCAATTCAAAGTCGAACTCGAAATCGAATTCGAAGTCGCACTGGAAGTCAAACTCTAAGGGGAAGTCGAACACGAAGTCGAAGTCGAACTCGAATTCCAACTCGAAGACGAACTCAAAGGTGAACTCGAAGTCGTAGTCGAAGTCAAGCTTGAAGCGAAGTCGAAGTTGAACTCGAAGACGAAGTCGAAGACGAACTGGCAGGTGAACTCGCAGTCGAACTCGAAGTCGAAGTCGAATTCGAATTCGAACTCGAAGTCGCACTCGAAGTCGTACTAGGAGTTCAACTTCAAGCCAAACTCGAAGTCGAAGTCGAAGGCAAACTCCAAGCGAAGATAAGTCGAATTCGAAGTCGAGTTCGAAGCCGAAGTCGAACTCGAACTCGAAATCGAAAATCGAACTCGCACTGGAAGGCGAAATCGAAGTCGAATTCGAACTCGAACTCGATGTCGCCCTGGAAGTCCAACTCTAAGGGGAAGTCGAACTCGAAGTCGAAGTAGAACTCGAATTCCAACTCGAAGACGAGCTCAAAGGCGAATTCGAAGTCGAAGTCGATGTCGAAGTCGAATTCGAATTCCAAATCGAAGGCGAACTCGAAGGCAAACTCGAAGTCGAATTTGAAGTCGAAGTCAAACTCGAAGCGAAGATAAGTAGAACTCGATGTCGAGTTCGAAGCCGAAGTCCAACTCCAATTCCAACACGAAGACTAACTCGAAAGCGAACTCGAAGTCGAAGTCGCAGTCAAACTCGAAGCGAAGATAAGTCGAACTCGAACTCGAAGTCGAAATCGAAGTCGAATTCGAACTCGAACTCGAAGTCGCACTGGAAGTCGAAATCTAAGGGGAAGTCGAACTCCAAGTCGAAGTCGAAGTCGAATTCCAACTCGAAGAGGAACTCGAAGTCGAAGTCAAGCTCGAAGCGAAGTCGAAGTTGAATTCGAAGTCGAACGAGAACTCGAACTCGATATCGAACTCGAAGTCGAAATCGAACTCGAATTCCAACTCGAAGACGAACTCAAAGGCGAACTCGAAGTCGTAGTCGAATTCAAGCTCGAAGGGAAGGCGAAGTCGAACTCGAAGACGAAGTCGAGTTCGAAGCCGAAGTCGAACTCGAACGCGAAGTCGAAATCGAAGTCGAATTCGAACTCGAACTCGAAGTCGCACTGGGAGTCGAACTCTAAGGGGAATTCGAACTCGAAGTCGAAGTAGAATTCGAATTCCAACTCGAAGACTAACTCGAAATCGAACTCGAAGTCGAAATCGAAGTCGAATTCGAACTCGAACTCGAAGTCGCACTGGAAGTCAAACTCTAAGGGGAAGTCGAACTCGAAGTCGAAGTCGAACTCGAATTCCATCTCGAAGTCGAACTCGAAGACGAACTGGCAGGCGAACTCGCAGTCGAACTCGAACTCGAACTCGAAGTCGACGTAGAATTCGAATTCGAACTCGAAGTCGAAGTCGAAGTTGCACTAGGAGTCCAACTCCAAGTCGAACTCGAAGTCGAAGTCGAAGGCAAACGCCAAGCGAAGATAATTCGAACTCGAACTCGTGTCGAATTCGAACTCGAACTCGAAGTCGCACTGGAAGTCGAACTCTAAGGGGAAGTCGAACTCGAAGTCGAACTCGAATTCCAACTCGAAGACGAACTCAAAGGCGAACTCGAACTCGAAGTCGAAGTCAAGCTCGAAGCGAATTCGAAGTCGAACTCGAAGACGAAATCGAAGTCGAAGACGAACTGGCAGGCGAACTCGCAGTCGAACTCGAATTCGAACTCGAACTCGAACTGGAAGTCGACGTCGAAGTCGATTTCGAACTCGAAGTCGCACTCGAAGTCATACTAGGAGTTCAACTTCAAGCCAAACTCGAAGTCGAAGTCGAAGGCAAACTCCAAGCGAAGATAAGTCGAATTCGAAGTCGAGTTCGAAGCCGAAGTCGAACTCGAACTCGAAATCGAAAATCGAACTCGCACTGGAAGGCGAAATCGAAGTCGAATTCGAACTCGAACTCGATGTCGCCCTGGAAGTCGAACTCGAAGTCGAAGTAGAATTCGAACTCCAACTCGAAGACGAGCTCAAAGGCGAATTCGAAGTCGAAGTCGATCTCGAAGTCGAAATCGAAGTCGAATTCGAATTCGAATTCCAACTCGAAGTCGAACTCGAAGTCACACTCGAAGTCGAACTCGAATTCCAACTCGAAGGCAAACTCGAAGGCAAACTCGAAGTCGAATTTGAAGTCGAAGTCAAACTCGAAGCGAAGATTAAGTAGAACTCGAAGTCGAGTTCGAAGCCGAAGTCCAACTCCAATTCCAACACGAAGACTAACTCGAAAGCGAACTCGAAGTCGAAGTCGCAGTCAAACTCGAAGCGAAGATAAGTCGAACTCGAATTCGAGTTCGAAGCCGAAGTCGAACTCGAACTCGAAGTCGAAATCGAAGTCGAATTCGAACTCGAACTCGAAGTCGCACTGGAAGTCGAGCTCTAAGGGGAAGTCGAACTCGAAGTCGAAGTCGAACTCGAATTCCAACTCGAAGACGAACTCGAAGTCAAGCTCGAAGCGAATTCGAAGTCGAACTCGAAGACGAAATCGAAGTCGAAGACGAACTGGCAGGCGAACTCGCAGTCGAACTCGAAGTCGAACTCGAACTCGAACTGGAAGTCGACGTCGAAGTCGATTTCGAACTCGAAGTCGAACTCGAAGACGCACTATGAGTCCAACTCCAAGTCGAAATCGAAGTCGAAGTCGAAGGCAAACGCCAAGCGAAGATTAGTCGATCTGGAAGTCGAGTTCGAAGCTGAAATCGAACTCGAACTCGAACTCGAAGTCGCATTGGAAGTCGTACTCTAAGGGGAAGTCGAACTCGAAGTCGAAGTCGAACTCGAAGACGAACTCCAACTCCAATTCAAAGTCGAACTCGAAATCGAAGTCAAACTCGAACTCGAAATCAAAGACGAACTCGAAGTCGAATTCGAACTCGAACTCGAAGTCGAAGTCACACGCGAAGTCGCACGAGAAGTCGAATTCAAATGGAAGTCGAACTCGAATTCGAAGTCGAACTCGAATTCCAACTCGAAGACGAACTCAAATGCGAATTCGAAGTCGAAGTCGATCTCGAAGTCGAATTCGAACCCGAATTCCAACTCGACGACGAACTCGAAGTCGAAGTCGAAGTCAAATTCGACGCGAAGATTAGTCGAACTCGAAGTCGAGTTCGAAGCCGAAATGGAACTCGAACTCGAACTCGAAGTCGCACTGGAAGTCGTACTCCAAGAGGAAGTCGAACTCGAAGTCGAACTCGAACTCGAAGACGAACTCCAACTCCAATTCAAAGTCGAACTCGAAATCGAACTCGAAGTCGAACTCGAAGTCGCACTGGAAGTCGTCCTCTAAGGAGAAGTCGAACTCGAAGTCGAACTCGAACTCGAAGACGAACTCCAACTCCAATTCAAAGTCGAACTCGAAGTCGAAGTCAAACTCGTAGCGAAGATAAGTCGAACTCGAAGACGAAGTCGATTTCGAAGCCGAAGTCGAACTCGAACGCGAAGTCGAAATCGAAGTCGAATTCGAACTCGAAGTCGCACTGGGAGTCGAACTCTAAGGGGAATTCGAACTCGAAGTCGAAGTAGAATTCGAATTCCAACTCGAAGACTAACTCGAAATCGAACTCGAAGTCGAAATCGAAGTCGAATTCGAACTCGAACTCGAAGTCGCACTGAAACTCGAGCCCTAAGGGGAAGTCGAACTCGAAGTCGAAGTCGAACTCGAATTCCAACTCGAAGTCGAACTCGAAGACGAAGTCGAAGTCGAAGACGAACTCGCAGTCGAACTCGAAGTCGAAGTCGAAGTCGCACTAGGAGTCCAACTCCAAGTCGAACTCGAAGTCGAAGTCGAAGGCAAACGCCAAGCGAAGATAAGTCGAACTCGAAGTCGAGCTCGAAGCCGAAGTCGAATTCGAACTCGAACTCGAAGACGAACTCCAACTCCAATTCAAAGTCGAACTCGAAATCGAATTCGAAGTCGCA
The DNA here is from genome assembly GCF_030028105.1 of Mobula birostris. Classification (NCBI taxonomy): domain Eukaryota; kingdom Metazoa; phylum Chordata; class Chondrichthyes; order Myliobatiformes; family Myliobatidae; genus Mobula; species Mobula birostris. The sequence continues at coordinate 43,956,349 of NC_092397.1, forward strand.
CTGGAAGTCAAACTCTAAGGGGAAGTCGAACACGAAGTCGAAGTCGAACTCGAATTCCAACTCGAAGACGAACTCAAAGGCGAACTCGAAGTCGTAGTCGAAGTCAAGCTTGAAGCGAAGTCGAAGTTGAACTCGAAGACGAAGTCGAAGACGAACTGGCAGGTGAACTCGCAGTCGAACTCGAAGTCGAAGTCGAATTCGAATTCGAACTCGAAGTCGCACTCGAAGTCGTACTAGGAGTTCAACTTCAAGCCAAACTCGAAGTCGAAGTCGAAGGCAAACTCCAAGCGAAGATAAGTCGAATTCGAAATCGAGTTCGAAGCCGAAGTCGAACTCGAACTCGAAATCGAAAATCGAACTCGCACTGGAAGGCGAAATCGAAGTCGAATTCGAACTCGAACTCGATGTCGCCCTGGAAGTCGAACTCGAATTCCAACTCGAAGACGAGCTCAAAGGCGAATTCGAAGTCGAAGTCGATGTCGAAGTCGAATTCGAATTCCAAATCGAAGGCGAACTCGAAGGCAAACTCGAAGTCGAATTTGAAGTCGAAGTCAAACTCGAAGCGAAGATAAGTAGAACTCGAAGTCGAGTTCGAAGCCGAAGTCGAACTCCAATTCCAACACGAAGACTAACTCGAAAGCGAACTCGAAGTCGAAGTCGCAGTCAAACTCGAAGCGAAGATAAGTCGAACTCGAATTCGAGTTCGAAGCCGAAGTCGAACTCGAACTCGAAGTCGAACGAGAACTCGAACTCGATATCGAACTCGAAGTCGAAATCGAACTCGAATTCCAACTCGAAGACGAACTCAAAGGCGAACTCGAAGTCGTAGTCGAATTCAAGCTCGAAGGGAAGGCGAAGTCGAACTCGAAGACGAAGTCGAGTTCGAAGCCGAAGTCGAACTCGAACGCGAAGTCGAAATCGAAGTCGAATTCGAACTCGAACTCGAAGTCGCACTGGGAGTCGAACTCTAAGGGAATTCGAACTCGAAGTCGAAGTAGAATTCGAATTCCAACTCGAAGACTAACTCGAAATCGAACTCGAAGTCGAAATCGAAGTCGAATTCGAACTCGAACTCGAAGTCGCACTGGAAGTCAAACTCTAAGGGGAAGTCGAACTCGAAGTCGAAGTCGAACTCGAATTCCAACTCGAAGTCGAACTCGAAGACGAACTGGCAGGCGAACTCGCAGTCGAACTCGAACTCGAACTCGAAGTCGACGTAGAATTCGAATTCGAACTCGAAGTCGAAGTCGAAGTCGCACTAGGAGTCCAACTCCAAGTCGAACTCGAAGTCGAAGTCGAAGGCAAACGCCAAGCGAAGATAATTCGAACTCGAACTCGTGTCGAATTCGAACTCGAACTCGAAGTCGCACTGGAAGTCGAACTCTAAGGGGAAGTCGAACTCGAAGTCGAACTCGAATTCCAACTCGAAGACGAACTCGAAGTCGTAGTCGAAGTCAAGCTCGAAGCGAAGTCGGAGTTGAACTCGAAGACGAAGTCGAAGACGAACTGGCAGGTGAACTCGCAGTCGAACTCGAACTCGAACTCGAAGTCGAAGTCGAATTCGAATTCGAACTCGAAGTCACACTCGAAGTCGTACTAGGAGTTCATCTTCAAGGCAAACTCGAAGTCGAAGTCGAAGGCAAACTCGAAGCGAAGATAAGTCGAACTCGAATTCGAGTTCGAAGTCGAATTCGAACTCGAACTCGAAGTCGCACTGGGAGCGAACTCTAAGGGGAAGTCGAACTCGAAGACGAACTCCAACTCCAATTCAAAGTCGAACTCGAAATCGAACTCGAAGTCGAACTCGAAGTCGCACTGGAAGTCGTACTCTAAGGAGAAGTCGAACTCGAAGACGAACTCCAACTCCAATTGAAAGTCGAACTCGAAGTCGAAGTCAAACTCGTAGCCAAGATAAGTCGAACTCGAAGTCAAAGACGAACGCGAAGTCGAATTCGAACTCGAACTCGAAGTCGAACTCGAATTCCAACTCGAAGGCGAACTCGATGTCGTAGTCGAAGTCAAGCTCGAAGCGAGGTCGAAGTCGAAGTCGCACTCGAAGTCGCACTAGGAGTCCAACTCCAAGTCGAAGTCGAAGGCAAACTCCAAGCGAAGATAAGACGAAGTCGAAGTCGAGCTCGAAGCCGAAGTCGAACTCGAACTCGAAGTCGAACTCGAAGTCAGACTCGAAGTCGCATGAGAAGTCGAATTCAAATGAAAGTCGAACTCGAATTCGAAGTCGAACTCGAATTCCAACTCGAAGGCGAACTCGATGTCGTAGTCGAAGTCGAACTCGAAGACGAAGTCGAAGTCGAATTCCAACTCGAAGTCGAACTCGAAGACGAAGTCGAAGACGAACTGGCAGTCGAACTCGAACTCGAAGTCGACGTCGAATTCGAATTCGAACTCGAAGTCGAAGTCGAAGTCGCACTAGGAGTCCAACTCCAAGTCGAACTCGAAGTCGAAGTCGAAGGCAAACGCCAAGCGAAGATAAGTCGAACTCGAACTCGTGTTGAAATCGAAGTCCAATTCGAACTCGAACTCGAAGTCGCACTGGAAGTCGAACTCTAAGGGGAAATCGAACTCGAAGTCGAACTCGAATTCCAACTCGAAGACGAACTGAAAGGCGAACTCGAAGTCGTAGTCGAAGTCAAGCTCGAAGCGAAGTCGAAGTTGAACTCGAAGACGAAGTCGAAGACGAACTGGCAGGTGAACTCGCAGTCGAACTCGAAGTCGAACTTGAACTCGAACTCGAAGCCGAAGTCGAATTCGAATTCGAACTCGAAGTCGCACTCGAAGTCGTACTAGGAGTTCAACTTCAAGCCAAACTCGAAGTCGAAGTCGAAGGCAAACTCCAAGCGAAGATAAGTCGAATTCGAAGTCGAGTTCGAAGCCGAAGTCGAACTCGAACTCGAAATCGAAAATCGAACTCCCACTGGAAGGCGAAATCGAAGTCGAATTCGAACTCGAACTCGATGTCGCCCTGGAAGTCGAACTCAAAGTCGAAGTCGAACTCGAATTCCAACTCGAAAACGAGCTCAAAGGCGAATTCGAAGTCGAAGTCGATCTCGAAGTCGAAATCGAAGTCGAATTCGAACTCGAACTCGAAGTCGTACTGGAAGTCAAACTCTAAGGGGAAGTCGAACTCGAAGTCGAAGTCGAAATCGAATTCCAACTGGAAGACGAACTCGAAGTCAAAGTCAAGCTCGAAGCGAAGTCGAAGTCGAACTCGAATACGAAGTCGAAGTCGAAGACGAACTGGCAGGCGAACTCGCAGTCGAACTCGAACTCGAACTCGAAGTCGACGTCGAAGTCGAATTCGAACTCGAAGTCGAACTCGAAGTCGCACTAGGAGTCCAACTCCAAGTCGAACTCGAAGTCGAAGTCGAAGGCAAACGCCAAGCGAAGATAAGTCGAACTCGAAGTCGAGCTCGAAGCCGAAGTCGACCTCGAACTCGAAGTCGAAATCGAAGTCGACTTCGAACTCGAACTGGAAGTCGCACTGGAAGTCAAACTCTAAGGGGAAGTCGAACTCGAAGTCGAACTCGAATTCCACCTCGAAGACTAACTCGAAATCGAACTCGAAGGCGAACTCGAAGTCGTGGTCGAAGTCAAGCTCGAAACGAGGTCGAACTCGAACTCGAAGACGATCTCCAACTCAAAGTCGAACTCGAAGTCGAAGTCGAAGTCGAATTCGAAGTCGAACTAGAACTCGAACACGAATTCGAACTCGAAGTCGAACTCGAAGTCGAACTCGATGTCGCCCTGGAAGTCGAACTCGTTGTCGAAGTCGAAATCGAATTCCAACTGGAAGACGAACTCGAAGTCAAAGTCAAGCTCGAAGCGAAGTCGAAGTGGAACTCGAATACGAAGTCGAAGTCGAAGACGAACTGGCAGGCGAACTCGCAGTCGAACTCGAACTCGAAGTCGACGTCGAAGTCGAATTCGAACTCGAAGTCGAACTCGAAGTCGCACTAGGAGTCCAACTCCAAGTCGAACTCGAAGTCGAAGTCGAAGGCAAACGCCAAGCGAAGATAAGTCGAACTCGAAGTCGAGCTCGAAGCCGGTCGAACTCGAACTCGAACTCGAACTCGAAATCGAAGTTGAACTCGGAGACGAACTCGAAGTCGAGTTCGAAGCCGAAGTCGACCTCGAACTCGAAGTCGAAATCGAAGTCGACTTCGAACTCGAACTGGAAGTCGCACTGGAAGTCAAACTCTAAGGGGAAGTCGAACTCGAAGTCGAACTCGAATTCCACCTCGAAGACTAACTCGAAATCGAACTCGAAGGCGAACTCGAAGTCGTAGTCGAAGTCAAGCTCGAAACGAGGTCGAACTCGAACTCGAAGACGATCTCCAACTCAAAGTCGAACTCGAAGTCGAAGTCGAAGTCGAATTCGAAGTCGAACTAGAACTCGAACACGAATTCGAACTCGAAGTCGAACTCAAAGTCGAACTCGAAATCGAACTCGAAATCGAACTCGAAGTCGAACTCGAAGTCGAACTCGAAGTCGCACTGGAAGTCGTACTCTAAGGAGAAGTCGAACTCGAAGACGAACTCCAACTCCAATTGAAAGTCGAACTCGAAGTCGAAGTCAAACTCGCAGCCAAGATAAGTCGAACTCGAAGTCGAGTTCGAAGCCGAAGTCGAACTCGAACTCGAAGTCGAAGTCGAATTCGAAGTCGAACTAGAACTTGAACTCGAAATCGAACTCGAAGTCGATTTCGAAGTCGAACTCGAATTCGAACTCGAACTCGAAGTCGAACTCGAATTCCAACTCGAAGGCGAACTCGATGTCGTAGTCGAAGTCAAGCTCGAAGCGAGGTCGAAGTCGAAGTCGCACTCGAAGTCGCACTAGGAGTCCAACTCCAAGTCGAAGTCGAAGGCAAACTCCAAGCGAAGATAAGACGAAGTCGAAGTCGAGTTCGAAGCCGAAGTCGAACTCGAACGCGAAGTCGAAATCGAAGTCGAATTCGAACTCGAACTCGAAGTCGCACTGGGAGTCGAACTCTAAGGGAATTCGAACTCGAAGTCGAAGTAGAATTCGAATTCCAACTCGAAGACTAACTCGAAATCGAACTCGAAGTCGAAATCGAAGTCGAATTCGAACTCGAACTCGAAGTCGCACTGGAAGTCAAACTCTAAGGGGAAGTCGAACTCGAAGTCGAAGTCGAACTCGAATTCCAACTCGAAGTCGAACTCGAAGACGAACTGGCAGGCGAACTCGCAGTCGAACTCGAACTCGAACTCGAAGTCGACGTAGAATTCGAATTCGAACTCGAAGTCGAAGTCGAAGTCGCACTAGGAGTCCAACTCCAAGTCGAACTCGAAGTCGAAGTCGAAGGCAAACGCCAAGCGAAGATAATTCGAACTCGAACTCGTGTCGAATTCGAACTCGAACTCGAAGTCGCACTGGAAGTCGAACTCTAAGGGGAAGTCGAACTCGAAGTCGAACTCGAATTCCAACTCGAAGACGAACTCGAAGTCGTAGTCGAAGTCAAGCTCGAAGCGAAGTCGGAGTTGAACTCGAAGACGAAGTCGAAGACGAACTGGCAGGTGAACTCGCAGTCGAACTCGAACTCGAACTCGAAGTCGAAGTCGAATTCGAATTCGAACTCGAAGTCACACTCGAAGTCGTACTAGGAGTTCATCTTCAAGGCAAACTCGAAGTCGAAGTCGAAGGCAAACTCGAAGCGAAGATAAGTCGAACTCGAATTCGAGTTCGAAGTCGAATTCGAACTCGAACTCGAAGTCGCACTGGGAGCGAACTCTAAGGGGAAGTCGAACTCGAAGACGAACTCCAACTCCAATTCAAAGTCGAACTCGAAATCGAACTCGAAGTCGAACTCGAAGTCGCACTGGAAGTCGTACTCTAAGGAGAAGTCGAACTCGAAGACGAACTCCAACTCCAATTGAAAGTCGAACTCGAAGTCGAAGTCAAACTCGTAGCCAAGATAAGTCGAACTCGAAGTCAAAGACGAACGCGAAGTCGAATTCGAACTCGAACTCGAAGTCGAACTCGAATTCCAACTCGAAGGCGAACTCGATGTCGTAGTCGAAGTCAAGCTCGAAGCGAGGTCGAAGTCGAAGTCGCACTCGAAGTCGCACTAGGAGTCCAACTCCAAGTCGAAGTCGAAGGCAAACTCCAAGCGAAGATAAGACGAAGTCGAAGTCGAGCTCGAAGCCGAAGTCGAACTCGAACTCGAAGTCGAACTCGAAGTCAGACTCGAAGTCGCATGAGAAGTCGAATTCAAATGAAAGTCGAACTCGAATTCGAAGTCGAACTCGAATTCCAACTCGAAGGCGAACTCGATGTCGTAGTCGAAGTCGAACTCGAAGACGAAGTCGAAGTCGAATTCCAACTCGAAGTCGAACTCGAAGACGAAGTCGAAGACGAACTGGCAGTCGAACTCGAACTCGAAGTCGACGTCGAATTCGAATTCGAACTCGAAGTCGAAGTCGAAGTCGCACTAGGAGTCCAACTCCAAGTCGAACTCGAAGTCGAAGTCGAAGGCAAACGCCAAGCGAAGATAAGTCGAACTCGAACTCGTGTTGAAATCGAAGTCCAATTCGAACTCGAACTCGAAGTCGCACTGGAAGTCGAACTCTAAGGGGAAATCGAACTCGAAGTCGAACTCGAATTCCAACTCGAAGACGAACTGAAAGGCGAACTCGAAGTCGTAGTCGAAGTCAAGCTCGAAGCGAAGTCGAAGTTGAACTCGAAGACGAAGTCGAAGACGAACTGGCAGGTGAACTCGCAGTCGAACTCGAAGTCGAACTTGAACTCGAACTCGAAGCCGAAGTCGAATTCGAATTCGAACTCGAAGTCGCACTCGAAGTCGTACTAGGAGTTCAACTTCAAGCCAAACTCGAAGTCGAAGTCGAAGGCAAACTCCAAGCGAAGATAAGTCGAATTCGAAGTCGAGTTCGAAGCCGAAGTCGAACTCGAACTCGAAATCGAAAATCGAACTCCCACTGGAAGGCGAAATCGAAGTCGAATTCGAACTCGAACTCGATGTCGCCCTGGAAGTCGAACTCAAAGTCGAAGTCGAACTCGAATTCCAACTCGAAAACGAGCTCAAAGGCGAATTCGAAGTCGAAGTCGATCTCGAAGTCGAAATCGAAGTCGAATTCGAACTCGAACTCGATGTCGCCCTGGAAGTCGAACTCGAAGTCGAAGTAGAACTCGAATTCCAACTCGAAGACGAGCTCAAAGGCGAATTCGAAGTCGAAGTCGATGTCGAAGTCGAATTCGAATTCCAAATCGAAGGCGAACTCGAAGGCAAACACGAAGTCGAATTTGAAGTCGAAGTCAAACTCGAAGCGAAGATAAGTAGAACTCGAAGTCGAGTTCGAAGCCGAAGTCGAACTCCAATTCCAACACGAAGACTAACTCGAAAGCGAACTCGAAGTCGAAGTCGCAGTCAAACTCGAAGCGAAGATAAGTCGAACTCGAATTCGAGTTCGAAGCCGAAGTCGAACTCGAACTCGAAGTCGAAATCGAAGTCGAATTCGAACTCGAACTCGAAGTCGCACTGGAAGTCGAAATCTAAGGGGAAGTCGAACTCCAAGTCGAAGTCGAAGTCGAATTCCAACTCGAAGAGGAACTCGAAGTCGAAGTCAAGCTCGAAGCGAAGTCGAAGTTGAATTCGAAGTCGAACGAGAACTCGAACTCGATATCGAACTCGAAGTCGAAATCGAACTCGAATTCCAACTCGAAGACGAACTCAAAGGCGAACTCGAAGTCGTAGTCGAATTCAAGCTCGAAGGGAAGGCGAAGTCGAACTCGAAGACGAAGTCGAGTTCGAAGCCGAAGTCGAACTCGAACGCGAAGTCGAAATCGAAGTCGAATTCGAACTCGAAGTCGAAGTCGCACTGGGAGTCGAACTCTAAGGGAATTCGAACTCGAAGTCGAAGTAGAATTCGAATTCCAACTCGAAGACTAACTCGAAATCGAACTCGAAGTCGAAATCGAAGTCGAATTCGAACTCGAACTCGAAGTCGCACTGGAAGTCAAACTCTAAGGGGAAGTCGAACTCGAAGTCGAAGTCGAACTCGAATTCCAACTCGAAGTCGAACTCGAAGACGAACTGGCAGGCGAACTCGCAGTCGAACTCGAACTCGAACTCGAAGTCGACGTAGAATTCGAATTCGAACTCGAAGTCGAAGTCGAAGTCGCACTAGGAGTCCAACTCCAAGTCGAACTCGAAGTCGAAGTCGAAGGCAAACGCCAAGCGAAGATAATTCGAACTCGAACTCGTGTCGAATTCGAACTCGAACTCGAAGTTGCACTGGAAGTCGAACTCTAAGGGGAAGTCGAACTCGAAGTCGAACTCGAATTCCAACTCGAAGACGAACTCAAAGGCGAACTCGAAGTCGTAGTCGAAGTCAAGCTCGAAGCGAAGTCGGAGTTGAACTCGAAGACGAAGTCGAAGACGAACTGGCAGGTGAACTCGCAGTCGAACTCGAACTCGAACTCGAAGTCGAATTCGAATTCGAACTCGAAGTCACACTCGAAGTCGTACTAGGAGTTCATCTTCAAGGCAAACTCGAAGTCGAAGTCGAAGGCAAACTCGAAGCGAAGATAAGTCGAACTCGAATTCGAGTTCGAAGTCGAATTCGAACTCGAACTCGAAGTCGCACTGGGAGCGAACTCTAAGGGGAAGTCGAACTCGAAGACGAACTCCAACTCCAATTCAAAGTCGAACTCGAAATCGAACTCGAAGTCGAACTCGAAGTCGCACTGGAAGTCGTACTCTAAGGAGAAGTCGAACTCGAAGACGAACTCCAACTCCAATTGAAAGTCGAACTCGAAGTCGAAGTCAAACTCGTAGCCAAGATAAGTCGAACTCGAAGTCAAAGACGAACGCGAAGTCGAATTCGAACTCGAACTCGAAGTCGAACTCGAATTCCAACTCGAAGGCGAACTCGATGTCGTAGTCGAAGTCAAGCTCGAAGCGAGGTCGAAGTCGAAGTCGCACTCGAAGTCGCACTAGGAGTCCAACTCCAAGTCGAAGTCGAAGGCAAACTCCAAGCGAAGATAAGACGAAGTCGAAGTCGAGCTCGAAGCCGAAGTCGAACTCGAACTCGAAGTCGAACTCGAAGTCAGACTCGAAGTCGCATGAGAAGTCGAATTCAAATGAAAGTCGAACTCGAATTCGAAGTCGAACTCGAATTCCAACTCGAAGGCGAACTCGATGTCGTAGTCGAAGTCGAACTCGAAGACGAAGTCGAAGTCGAATTCCAACTCGAAGTCGAACTCGAAGACGAAGTCGAAGACGAACTGGCAGTCGAACTCGAACTCGAAGTCGACGTCGAATTCGAATTCGAACTCGAAGTCGAAGTCGAAGTCGCACTAGGAGTCCAACTCCAAGTCGAACTCGAAGTCGAAGTCGAAGGCAAACGCCAAGCGAAGATAAGTCGAACTCGAACTCGTGTTGAAATCGAAGTCCAATTCGAACTCGAACTCGAAGTCGCACTGGAAGTCGAACTCTAAGGGGAAATCGAACTCGAAGTCGAACTCGAATTCCAACTCGAAGACGAACTGAAAGGCGAACTCGAAGTCGTAGTCGAAGTCAAGCTCGAAGCGAAGTCGAAGTTGAACTCGAAGACGAAGTCGAAGACGAACTGGCAGGTGAACTCGCAGTCGAACTCGAAGTCGAACTTGAACTCGAACTCGAAGCCGAAGTCGAATTCGAATTCGAACTCGAAGTCGCACTCGAAGTCGTACTAGGAGTTCAACTTCAAGCCAAACTCGAAGTCGAAGTCGAAGGCAAACTCCAAGCGAAGATAAGTCGAATTCGAAGTCGAGTTCGAAGCCGAAGTCGAACTCGAACTCGAAATCGAAAATCGAACTCCCACTGGAAGGCGAAATCGAAGTCGAATTCGAACTCGAACTCGATGTCGCCCTGGAAGTCGAACTCAAAGTCGAAGTCGAACTCGAATTCCAACTCGAAAACGAGCTCAAAGGCGAATTCGAAGTCGAAGTCGATCTCGAAGTCGAAATCGAAGTCGAATTCGAACTCGAACTCGAAGTCGTACTGGAAGTCAAACTCTAAGGGGAAGTCGAACTCGAAGTCGAAGTCGAAATCGAATTCCAACTGGAAGACGAACTCGAAGTCAAAGTCAAGCTCGAAGCGAAGTCGAAGTCGAACTCGAATACGAAGTCGAAGTCGAAGACGAACTGGCAGGCGAACTCGCAGTCGAACTCGAACTCGAACTCGAAGTCGACGTCGAAGTCGAATTCGAACTCGAAGTCGAACTCGAAGTCGCACTAGGAGTCCAACTCCAAGTCGAACTCGAAGTCGAAGTCGAAGGCAAACGCCAAGCGAAGATAAGTCGAACTCGAAGTCGAGCTCGAAGCCGAAGTCGACCTCGAACTCGAAGTCGAAATCGAAGTCGACTTCGAACTCGAACTGGAAGTCGCACTGGAAGTCAAACTCTAAGGGGAAGTCGAACTCGAAGTCGAACTCGAATTCCACCTCGAAGACTAACTCGAAATCGAACTCGAAGGCGAACTCGAAGTCGTGGTCGAAGTCAAGCTCGAAACGAGGTCGAACTCGAACTCGAAGACGATCTCCAACTCAAAGTCGAACTCGAAGTCGAAGTCGAAGTCGAATTCGAAGTCGAACTAGAACTCGAACACGAATTCGAACTCGAAGTCGAACTCGAAGTCGAACTCGATGTCGCCCTGGAAGTCGAACTCGTTGTCGAAGTCGAAATCGAATTCCAACTGGAAGACGAACTCGAAGTCAAAGTCAAGCTCGAAGCGAAGTCGAAGTGGAACTCGAATACGAAGTCGAAGTCGAAGACGAACTGGCAGGCGAACTCGCAGTCGAACTCGAACTCGAACTCGAAGTCGACGTCGAAGTCGAATTCGAACTCGAAGTCGAACTCGAAGTCGCACTAGGAGTCCAACTCCAAGTCGAACTCGAAGTCGAAGTCGAAGGCAAACGCCAAGCGAAGATAAGTCGAACTCGAAGTCGAGCTCGAAGCCGGTCGAACTCGAACTCGAACTCGAACTCGAAATCGAAGTTGAACTCGGAGACGAACTCGAAGTCGAGTTCGAAGCCGAAGTCGACCTCGAACTCGAAGTCGAAATCGAAGTCGACTTCGAACTCGAACTGGAAGTCGCACTGGAAGTCAAACTCTAAGGGGAAGTCGAACTCGAAGTCGAACTCGAATTCCACCTCGAAGACTAACTCGAAATCGAACTCGAAGGCGAACTCGAAGTCGTAGTCGAAGTCAAGCTCGAAACGAGGTCGAACTCGAACTCGAAGACGATCTCCAACTCAAAGTCGAACTCGAAGTCGAAGTCGAAGTCGAATTCGAAGTCGAACTAGAACTCGAACACGAATTCGAACTCGAAGTCGAACTCAAAGTCGAACTCGAAATCGAACTCGAAATCGAACTCGAAGTCGAACTCGAAGTCGAACTCGAAGTCGCACTGGAAGTCGTACTCTAAGGAGAAGTCGAACTCGAAGACGAACTCCAACTCCAATTGAAAGTCGAACTCGAAGTCGAAGTCAAACTCGCAGCCAAGATAAGTCGAACTCGAAGTCGAGTTCGAAGCCGAAGTCGAACTCGAACTCGAAGTCGAAGTCGAATTCGAAGTCGAACTAGAACTTGAACTCGAAATCGAACTCGAAGTCGATTTCGAAGTCGAACTCGAATTCGAACTCGAACTCGAAGTCGAACTCGAATTCCAACTCGAAGGCGAACTCGATGTCGTAGTCGAAGTCAAGCTCGAAGCGAGGTCGAAGTCGAAGTCGCACTCGAAGTCGCACTAGGAGTCCAACTCCAAGTCGAAGTCGAAGGCAAACTCCAAGCGAAGATAAGACGAAGTCGAAGTCGAGCTCGAAGCCGAAGTCGAACTCGAACTCGAAGTCGAACTCGAAGTCAGACTCGAAGTCGCACGAGAAGTCGAATTCAAATGAAAGTCGAACTCGAATTCGAAGTCGAACTCGAATTCCAACTCGAAGGCGAACTCGATGTCGTAGTCGAAGTCGAACTCGAAGACGAAGTCGAAGTCGAATTCCAACTCGAAGTCGAACTCGAAGACGAAGTCGAAGACGAACTGGCAGTCGAACTCGAACTCGAAGTCGACGTCGAATTCGAATTCGAACTCGAAGTCGAAGTCGAAGTCGCACTAGGAGTCCAACTCCAAGTCGAACTCGAAGTCGAAGTCGAAGGCAAACGCCAAGCGAAGATAAGTCGAACTCGAACTCGTGTTGAAATCGAAGTCCAATTCGAACTCGAACTCGAAGTCGCACTGGAAGTCGAACTCTGAGGGGAAGTCGAACTCGAACTCGAAGTCGAACTCGAATTCCAACTCGAAGACGAACTCAAAGGCGAACTCGAAGTCGTAGTCGAAGTCAAGCTCGAAGCGAAGTCGAAGTTGAACTCGAAGACGAAGTCGAAGACGAACTGGCAGGTGAACTCGCAGTCGAACTCGAAGTCGAACTCCAACTCGAACGCGAAGTCGAAGTCGAAGTCGAATTCGAATTCGAAGTCGCACTCGAAGTCGTACTGGGAGTTCAACTCCAATTCAAAGTCGAACTCGAAGTCGAAGTCAAACTCGTAGCGAAGATAAGTCGAAGTCGAAGTCGAGTTCGAAGCCGAAGTCGAACTCGAACTCGAAGTCGAAGTTGAATTCGAAGTCGAACTAGAACTCGAACTCGATATCGAACTCGAAGTCGAAATCGAACTCGAATTCCAACTCGAAGACGAACTCAAAGGCGAACTCGAAGTCGTAGTCGAATTCAAGCTCGAAGCGAAGGCGAAGTCGAACTCGAAGACGAAGTCGAGTTCGAAGCCGAAGTCGAACTCGAAATCAAAGACGAATTCTAAGTCGAATTCGAACTCGAACTAGAAGTCGAACTCCAAGTCACACTCGAAGTCGCACGAGAAGTCGAATTCAAATGGAAGTCGAACTCGAATTCGAAGTCGAACTCGAATTCCAACTCGAAGTCGCACTCGAAGTCGGACTAGGAGTTCAACTCCAAGTCGAACTCGAAGTCGAAGTCGAAGGCAAACGCCAAGCGAAGATAAGTCGAACTCGAAGTCGAGCTCGAAGCCGAAGTCGAACTCGAACTCGAACTCGAAGTTGAACTCGGAGACGAACTCGAAGTCGAGTTCGAAGCCGAAGTCGAACTCGAACTCGAAGTCGAAATCGAAGTCGACTTCGAACTCGAACTCGAAGTCGCACTGGAAGTCGAACTCTAAGGGGAAGTCAAACTCGAAGTCGAACTCGAATTCCACCTCGAAGACTAACTCGAAATCGAACTCGAAGGCGAACTATAACTCGAAGTCAAACTCGAAGTCGAACTCGGAATCAATTTCGAACCCGAACTCGAAGTCGAACTCGAACTCGAACTAACCCTAACCGCACCCCACCTCACTTCGCCGTGATTCCTCAATCCCCATTACCTAACTATACCCTCGGGCATGTCCCTCCCCACAACACCCCTCTATTACCTGCCGCACAACCCCCAGATCACAGCACACAGTCCCTATAAAAATGGCCCCAAATCCAAAACACTATCCATAGGCAATAACTCCACTATTGTAACTTAAACTCCAGAATGGATGTTGAAGAGGAGGAAGATCCCAGTAAGGGAAAGTTGGGAACCGAGATGATGATGACGTGGGCCAAAAACAAAGCGGCAGGGTATAATGATACTGCATCTCCAGTACGAGATCCACAAACACGAGAGGGATATTTTGCCCACTAACCGCATAATCGCATTGAAGTCGAAGCCGAACTCGAACTCGACGTCGAACTTGAAGTTGAACTCGAATTCGAACTCGAAGTGAACTCGAAGAGGAACTCGAAGAAGAACTCGATCCCGAAGTCAAATTCGAAGTCGAACTCGAAGTCGAACTCAAACTCAAAATTGAAGACAAACTCTAAGTCGAACTCGAACTCGAAGTCGAACTCGAAGTGAACTCGAAGTCGAACTCAAGGTCGTATTGGAAGTTGAAGACGAAATTGAACTTGAAATTGAACTGGAATTCGAACTGGAACTCGAAATCGAAACCGAACTTGAAGTCGAACTCGAAGTCGCACTCGAAGTCGCACTCGAAGTCGAAGTGAACTCGAAGTCGAACTCGAATTTGTAGTCGAACTCGAAATTAAAGACGATCTCTCAGTCGGACTCAAAGTCAAAATCTAAGTCGAACTCGAAGTTCTGAACAGGGACCTCACTTTTGTTCCAACTGCAAAACTCCATAAGGAGCAGATGGAGGGGGACATGGATAAGTTCTACAGGAGATTGGTACTTGACGTCTTTTTTGGGGAGTCAGAACGTAGAAAGAACCCTTTCACCCCTCCCTCAGACTGGATGCCCAAGAGGAGGTACAGGTCAGAAGCGGTCCCACAATTTAAGAACACACTGGATGAGATAATGGAGAGGGAGAGAGAGGTACAGGATAAGCCCAATGAAACCAGGAAGGAGAAAGCAGCCCTGAAGGTGTTGAGGGAAAATATGGATATTGTCATCAAACCAGCAGATAAAGGGAGCAGCATAGTGATCATGGACAAACAGGCAATTAAACAACACGGAGCACTGCACTAAACTAAAGGAACCCATACACTGGGAAACACATACAGAAATTAGGAACATTCTGCGAGAACTAGAAAGGACTAGATACCTCGGGAAGAAACAGGTGGAGTACCTGACAGGGATACAGCCACGAGCAAGAAAGTTCTATATCCTCCCCAAAATACACAAGAACCCAAACTCATGGACTGTTCCAGGAGAAATACCACCCGGCAGGCCCATCGTGTCGGACTGCGGCAGTGAGTCATACAGGATAGCAGAATACCTTGATGCCTTCTTTAACCCACTATCGCAGAAACACTCCAGCTACCTCAAGGACACGTACCACTTTGTCCGGATAGTCCATTCCATGTCAGTGCCCCCTGAGGCCATACTCTTCACCATGGACATTGAAAGCCTGTACACCAATATAGAAATGGACAGGAGTATAGAGGCAGTGAGGGATATCCTTCGGGAGAACCCTCAGCTAGAGAGACCAGACGAGGCCTTGATAGAACTCCTTCACCTCAGCCTAACTAAAAATGACTTTGAATTCAATAATGAATTCTACTTACAAGTCAAGGGCACAGCGATGGGAAAAAAGTTTGCTCCAGCCTATGCAAATATATACATGGCAAAATGGGAGGAAACAGTGTGGTAAACCATGTATATATGTTGTAACTTGGTTCCCTGCCTGGACACACCCCTCTGCTGACTGCCCCTGTGGCTCCTCCCACAGAGTCCTTTTTAAAGGTGTTCGCCTTGTCCCTCCCCCCTCAGTCCGGGGGCAGACACTCATGAAGAGGTCGTATTGTACAGCGAATAAAGGCCTTTCAGTTTTTTACCAATCCTCAGTATTTTGGAGTAATTGAAGCAAACAGTTTATCCAAAGTGTCCCAAAAAACCCATGTGTTTCTATAGATACCTGGATGACATCTGGGGAGTGTGGACACACTCAGAGGTAGAATTAGAGGAATTTATTCAAATCCTAAACACTCATCATCCATCCATTAAGGTTAAGGCCGCAACAGATAGGGAGAAAATTGACTTCCTGGACACTACAGTATTTAAACAAGCACCAGAAAATGGCAGCCAGAAACTAGCCACCAAAGTATTCTTTTAAACCACAGACACACACACCCTCCTACACACAGAGAGTCACCATCCCAAACACACCTTCAGAGGCATTGTCAAAGGACAGCTGACCCGGTTTCACTGCACTTGCACCAGGGCAGAGGACTTCCACCAAGCCACTACTTCCTCTTCTCTGCACTTAGACACAGGGGCTACAGCAGACGCAGACTCAGACACATCAAATCTGACTTTTTAAAAAGTATCACAAATCCCCGACCACAGGACAACACAACACGGAAACTACCCTTGGTAACAGGATACAGTGGGATGGCAGTGAATATCCACAAGACAGTTAAAACACACTTTGAAGAGCTAAAAGCAGAAGTGGGGGACGCTGGGATTATACACCATCGTCTCAGCCTTCAAAAAGGGTACAAACTTAAAAGACATACTAGTCAGTACCAAAGTACGAACAGCGCCAAACTGCGAGGTGGGAAACTGCAGGGCGTGCACATACATAAGAATTTCAAAAAGCGTACACAACAGAGTTACAGGAAAGTGGGCCGAGATAGAGCAGAAGATAACTTGCGAACAAAAGAATGTAGTATATGCAATCCAGTGTAAGCAATGCCATATTATATACATAGGGGAGACGGGCAACAGCTTGAGCACCAGACTCACAGGACACCTCAGTAATATCACAAGAGGAAACCAAAACAGACCAGTTAGCAGGCACTTCCTGGAGCATGGAATGTATTCCTTGGCAATCCTGGGCCTGGAAACCAACATAAACTGGTCAAACCTCCAAAGAAAAAGAGCAGAGAGGAGATGGATTAAAAGACTACAGACGTATTCCCCAAACGTCCTAAACGAGGCCTAAAAGGCTACGCCAACAATATAAAATATACCCACTGGAGGGCCAACACTGCACCCAATAATTAAAAACATTGAGAAAATTAGAGGAGGGAGGAAGAGGAGGATCCTCATCAGTCACCCACCCTGAAAGAAAATTAAGACAGGTGACCATTAAATAGGAAAGGTACTTCTTTCTTGGGAAATAGAGCCTAACAACTAGGCCCCAGAACGGAAACTTACTCCCCAAATAGAAAGGGATAACGTGAGAAATTATAACTCTGCAAGGGATAACCACTAGAAAGAATAGACTTGTAACGACCAGTTTGATCCAGACACAGCACTCGCCCCAACTTCCCAGCTTGCCCTCATGGGGTAGGATGCATCCCCAGCACATGGCCCTGCCCTGAAACCTAACATCCAACTCCAACTCCAACCCTAACCCTAACCCTCAGCACACCCCCATAAACACTATCCCTCTTTCCACCCGGGAGCCAGGTTCACCCCACATCACCAGCACCACGCACCCCACAAACATTCCCAACCCTAGTTTTCACCATAACCATAACTTCCAATGGACCGCACACCCCAACTAAACCGTACAGCACCCTAAATAACCCAAACCACAGCACACAAAAGGGCTTATGTAACAGTCCTTTACCCTACCCCTAAACCTAACATCTCCAACCCTACTACACACCCCCATAAACCCAAGCACTTACCACATCAAGGGGCCAAATTCCCCCAATATCACCAGCAGGTAGGCTTGTATTTCAGCCCTCCCCCCTACTGCAGGGGACACCCCCACCCCACCTCCTTTTGCCGTGAATCCTCAACCCCCATTACCTAACTCTACTCCCGGACATGTCCCTCCCCACAACACCCCTCAATTAGCTACCGCACAACCCCCAGATCACAGCACACAGTCCCTATAAAAAAGACCCCAAATCCAAAACACTATCCATTGGCAATAACTCCACTATTGTGACTTAAACTCCAGAATGAAGAGGAGAAAGATCCCAGTAAAGGAAAGTTGGGGACCGAGATGATGATGACGTGGGCCAAGAACAAAGTGGCAGGGTAAAGTGATACTGCATCTCCAGTACGAGATCCACAAACACTAGAGAGATATTTTGCCCACTGCCCGCATACTCACATCGAAGTGAACTCGAAGTCAAACTCGAACTCGCAGTGAACTCGAAGTCGAACTCGAGGTCGTATTGGAAGTCGAAGTCGAAGTCGAACTCCAACTCCAACTCGAACTTGAAGACGAACTCGAAGAGGAACTCGAACTCGAAGTCGAAATCTAAGTCGAACTCGAAGTTCTGAACAGGGGCCTCACTTTTGTACCAACTGCAAAACTCCATAAGGAGCAGATGGAGGGGGACATGGATAAGTTCTACAGGAGATTGGTACTTGACGACTTTTTTGGGGAGTCAGAACATAGAAAGAACCCTTTCACCCCTCCCTCAGACTGGATGCCCAAGAGGAGGTACAGGTCAGAAGCGGTCCCACAATTTGAGAGCACGCTGGATGAGATAATGGAGAGGGAGAGAGGGGTACAGGATAAACCCAATCTAACTAGGAAGGAGAGAGCAGCCCTGAAAGAATTGAGAGAAAATATGGATATTGTTATTAAACCAGCAGATAAAGGGAGCAGCATAGTGATCATGGACAAACAGGCAATTAAACAACACGGAGCACTGCACTAAACTAAAGGAACCCATTTACTGGGAAACACATACAGAAATTAGGAACATTCTACGAGAACTAGAAAGGACTAGATACCTCGGGAAGAAACAGGTGGAGTACCTGACAGGGATACAGCCACGAGCAAGAAAGTTCTATATCCTCCCCAAAATACGCAAGAACCCAGACTCATGGACTGTTCCAGGAGAAATACCACCCGGCAGGCCCATCGTGTCGGACTGCGGCAGTGAGTCATACAGGATAGCAGAATACATTGATGCCTTCCTTAACCCACTATCGCAGAAACACTCCAGCTACATCAAGGGCACGTACCACTTTGTCCGGATAATCCATTCCATGTCAGTGCCCCCTGAGGCCATACTCTTCACCATGGACATTGAAGCCCTGTACACTAATATAGAAACGGATAGGGGTATAGAGGCAGTGAGGGATATTCTTCGGGAGAACCCTCAGCTAGAGAGACCAGACGAGGCCTTGATAGAACTCCTTCATCTCAGCCTGACTAAAAATGACTTTGAATTCAATAATGAATTCTACTTACAAGTCAAGGGCACAGCGATGAGAAAGAAGTTTGCTCCAGTCTATGCCAATATATACATGGCAAAATGGGAGGAAACTATTTATCCAAAGTGCCCCAAGAAACCCATGTGTCTGTATAGATACCTGGATGACATCTGGGGAGTGCGGATGCACTCGGAGGTAGAATGAGAGGAACTTATTCAAATCCTAAACACTCATCATCCATCCAT
Organism: Mobula birostris; assembly: GCF_030028105.1. Lineage (NCBI taxonomy): Eukaryota > Metazoa > Chordata > Chondrichthyes > Myliobatiformes > Myliobatidae > Mobula > Mobula birostris. The sequence goes on from NC_092397.1 coordinate 43,975,271, forward strand.
TAAGGTTAAACCGCAACAAATAGGGAGAAAATTAACTTCCTGGACACTACGGTATTTAAGCTAGTGCCAGAAAATGGCAGCCAGAAACTAGCCACCAAAGTATTCTTTAAAACCACAGACACACACACCCTCCTACACACAGAGAGTCACCATCCCAAACACACCTTCAGAGGCATTGTCAAAGGACAGCTGACCCGGTTTCATCGCATTTGCACCAGGGCAGAGGACTTCCACCAAGCCACTACTATCCTCTTCTCTGCACTTAGACACAAGGGCTACAGCAGACGGAGACTCAGACACATCAAATCTGACTTTTTAAAAAGAACCACAAATCCCCGACCACGGGACAACACAACACAGAATCTACCCTTGGTAACAGGATACAGTGGGATGGCAGTGAATATCCACAAGACAGTCAAACACACATTGAAAATCTAAAGGAGCAAGGGGGGACACTGGGACAATACACCATAGTTTCAGCCTTCAAAAGGGGTAGAAACTTAAAAGACATACTAGTCAGTACCAAAGTACGAACAGCGCCGAACTGCGAGGTGGGAAACTGCCGGGCGTGCATATACATCAGAATTTCAAAAAGCATACACAGCAGAGCTACAGGAAAGTGGGCTGAGATAGAGCAGAGGATAACTTGTGAACAAAAGAATGTAGTATATGCAATCCAATGTAAACAATGCCATATTATATACATAGGGGAGACAGGCAACAGCCTGAGAACCAGACTCACAGGACACCTCAGTAATATCACAAGAGGAAACCAAAACAGACCAGTTAGTAAGCACTTCCTAGAGCATGGAAGGTACTCCTTAGCAATCCTGGGCCTGGAAACCAACATGAACTGGTCAAACCTCCAAACAAAAAGAGCAGAGAGGAGATGGATTGAAAGACTATAGACCCTTTCCCCAAACGGCCTAAACGAGGCCTAAAAAACCAGGCCAGCAACATAAAACCTACTCACCGAAGGGCCAACACTGCACCTGGTAATTTTTAAAAAATTGAGAAAATTAGATAGGGAAGAAGGGGAAGACCCCCTTCAGTCACCCACCCTGAAACAAATTAAGACAGGGGACCATTAAATAGGAAAGTTTTTTCTTACTTTGGAAATAGAGCCTAACAACTAGGCCCCAGAACAGAACCTAATTCCCCAAGTAGAGAGGAGTAAAACTAGAAATTATAACGCTACAGGAGATAACCACTAGGAAGAACAGATGCGTAATGACCGGTTTAATCCAGACACTACACTTGCCCAACTTCCCAGCTTCCCCCATGGGGAAGAATACATCCCCAGCACATGACCCTGCCCTGAAAACTAACATCTTCACACCCCATAAACACAGATCCTCTTCTCGCCAGAGGGGCAAACTCACCCCACATCACCAGTTAGACCTCCCGCCGCCCAGCGGGCCCCCCTCAACCCTACCCCCCCAACCTAATCCTAACATGCGGAGGACCACACACCCCAACTAAACCCTAACCCTAATTTCCAATGGACGGGGCACCCCAACTAAACCAGACAGCACCCCAAATAACCCAAACTACACCACACAAAAAGGCTCATATAACAGTCCTTTACCCGACTCCTAAACCTAACATCTCCAACCCTGCTACACACCCCCATAAACCCAAGCCCTTACTCCATCAAGGGGCAAATTCGCCCAATATCACCAGCGGTTAGGCTCCTATTTCAGCCCTCCCCCCTACTGCTGGGGACACCCCCATCCCCACAATGCCAATTGCCACCCCACCCCACCTCCCTTCACCATGAATTCTCAACCCCCATTACCTAACTCTACCACCGGGCATGTCCCTCCCCACAACACCCCTCAATTAGCTATCGCACAACCCCCAGATCACAGCACACAGTCCCTATAAAAAAGACCCCAAATCCAAAACACTATCCATAGGCAATAACTCCACTATTGTAACTTAAACTCCAGAATGGATGTTGAAGAGTAGGAAGATCCCAGTAAGGGAAAGATAGGGACCGAGATGATGATGACGTGGTCCAAAAACAAAGCGGCAGGGTAAAGTGATACTGCATCTCCAATACGAGATCCACAAACATTAGAGGGATATTTTGCCCACTGCCCGCATACTCACATCGAAGTCGAACTCTAAGTGGAAGTCGAATTCAAGGTCGAAGGCGAACTCGAAGGCGAACTCGAAGTTGAACTCGAACTTAAAGTCGAATTCGAAGTCGAACTCCAGGTGGATCGCGAGGTGCAACTCGAAGTCAAACCCCACGGCCTCCCCGACCCAACACTCCGAGGAATTGGCACCCAACCCCTCACCAGTGCAGATGGGCACACAGACAAGGGGAGCCAGTACACGAGGACTGAACAAGTCTTCCACCCCAGGGAACCACACAGCCCGAGAGCCAGAGGACATGGGACAAACAAGAGGACCAGAAACCCTATTTGCAACAACCAGGAGGGTCAAATAACGAGGCATCCTCACTCTAAATAGAAAAACGTAACTTGGGAACTAAGGCCCCTTAAACCTATACTAATTATAGGGGACTCTAACACTTCCAGGATCAAAAGATGTCCTAATAAGGCTGTTCAATTGTACAGCTTTCCGGGAGCCAAATTCACCCATGCCACTGCTATCCTGACAAAGTTAGAACCACAACTGGAAACTAAGAAGGTTATCCTTTCCTTTGGAATAAACAACAGGTCACATCAACCAGCAACAGCGATTAAACAGCTTCAGCAACTATTAAGAATGGCCCATATAAGATTTCCCAATGCCAGTATCTGGGTGCCAGAGCTGAACTTCAGCCACTGTTTGACAGAGGCAGAACAAGAAACCCTGGGCCAACTAAATGAGGCTATTAGAACTAAGAATTATATCCTTGCAATCTCGGCGAGGCAATTTAAGGTAGACACAGACCACATCCATTAGACAGAAAACACAGCCCTGACCATAGTCAAGAGGTGGATGCAGTCTTTAAACTAGAGTGGAGACAAAGTCGAGAGAGGCAGGGTCCACGACTGGGAGAGACCATCGTGAACCTCTCCCATACATTCATTACTACAGAAACCCAGCAAAAGGTTCTGAACAGGGGCCTCACTTTTATACCAACTGCAAATCTCCATAAGGAGCAGATTGAGGGGGACATATAGGAGTTCTATAGGAGATTGGTACTCGTCGACTTTTTCGGGGAGTCAGAACGTAGAAAGACCCCTTTCACCCCTCCCTCAGACTGGATGCCCAAGAGGAGGTACAGGTGAGAAGCAGTCCTACAATTTGAGAGCACGCTGGATGAGATAATGGAGAGGGAGAGAGAGGTACAGGATAAGCCCTATTTAACCAGGAAGGAGAGAGCAGCCCTGAAGGAGTTGAGGGAAAATATGGATATTGTTATCAAACCAGCAGATAAAGGGAGCAGCATAGTGATCATGGACAAACAACAATATCTATTTGAGGCACACAGGCAATTAAACAACATGGAGCACTACACTAAACTAAAGGAACCTATATACTGGGAAACAGACACAGAGATTAGGAACATTCTGCAAGAGCCACGAGCAGGAAAGTTCTATATCCTCCCCAAAATATGCAAGAACCCAGAATCATGGACTGTTCCGGGAGAAATACCACCCGGCAGGCCCATCGTGTCGGACTGCCGCAGAGAGTCATACAGGATAGCAGAATACATTGATGCCTTCCTTAACCCACTATCGCAGAAACACTCCAGTTACATCAAGGACACGTACCACTTTGTCCGAATAGTCCATTCGATGTCAGTTCCCCCTGAGGCCATACTCTTCAACATGGACATTGAAAGCCTGTACACTAATATAGAAACGGATAGGGGTATAGAGGCAGTGAGGGATATCCTTCGGGAGAACCCTCAGCTAGAGAGACCAGACAAGGCCTTGATAGAACTCCTTCACCTCAGTCTAACTAAAATTGACCTTGAATTCAATAATGAATTCTACTTACAAGTCAAGGGCACAGTGATGGGAAAGAAGTTTGCTCCAGCCTATGCCAATATATAAATGGCAAAATGGGAGGAAACAGTTTATCCAAAGTGTCCCAAGAATCCCATGTGTCTCTATAGATACCTGGATGACATCTGGGGAGTGTGGACGCAATGGGAGGTAGAATTAGAGGAATTTATTCAAATTCTAAACACTCATCATCCATCCACTAAGGTTAAGGCCGCAACAGATAGGGAGAAAATTGTCTTCCTGGACACTACAGTATTTAAACTAGCACCAGAAAACGGCAGCCAGAAACTAGCCACCAAAGTATTCTTTAAAACCACAGACACACACACCCTCCTACACACCGGGAGCCACCATCCCAAACACACCTTCAGAGGCATTGTCAAAGGACAGCTGACCCGGTTTCAACGCATTTGCACCAGGGCAGAGGACTTCCACCAAGCCACTACTATCCTCTTCTCTGCACTTAGACACAGGGGCTGCAGCAGATGGAGGCTCAGACACATCAAATCTGACTTTTTAAAAAGTATCACAAGTCCCTGACCACGGGACAACACAACACGGAAACTACCCTTGGTAACAGGATACAGTGGGATGGCAGTGAATATCCACAAGACAGTTAAAACACACTTTGAGAACTAAAATCAGAAGTGGGGACACTGGGACTACACACCATCGTCTCAGCCTTCAAAAAGGGTAGAAACTTAAAAGACATACTAGTCAGTACCAAAGTACGAACAGCGCCGAACTGCGAGGTGGGAAACTGCCGGGCGTGCATATACATCAGAATTTCAAAAAGCATACACAGCAGAGCTACAGGAAAGTGGGCCAAGATAGAGCAGAGGATAACTTGCGAACAAAAGAATGTAGTATATGCAATCCAGTGTAAGCAATGCCATATTATATACATAGGGGAGACTGGCAACAGCTTGAGAACCAGACTCACAGGACACCTCAGTAATATCACAAGAGGAAACCAAAACAGACCAGTTAGCAGGCACTTCCTGGAGCATGGAATGTATTCCTTGGCAATCCTGGGCCTGGAAACCAACATAAACTGGTCAAACCTCCAAAGAAAAAGAGCAGAGAGGAGATGATTTGAAAGACTACAGACCTATTACCCAAAGGGCCTAAACGAGGCCTAAAAAGCTAGGCCAACAATATAAAATAAACCCACTGGAGGGCCGACACCGCACCCAATAATCAGAAACATTGAGAAAATTAGAGGAGGGAGGAAGAGGAGCATCCTCATCAGTCACCCACCCTGAAAGAAAATTAAGACAGGTGACCATTAAATAGGAAAGGTACATCTTTCTTGGGAAATTGAGCCTAACAACTAGGCCCCAGAACAGAAACTAACTCCCCAAATAGAGAGGGATAACATGAGAAATTATAACTCTACAAGGGATAGCCACTAGAAAGAATAGACTTGTAACAACCACTTTGATCCAGACACAGCACTCGCCCCAACCTCCCAGCTTGTCCCCATGGGGGAGAATGCATCCCCAGTACATGGCCCTGCCCTGAAACCTAACATCTTCACACCCCATAAACACAGGTCCTCTTCTCGCCAGAGGACCAAACTCACTCCACACCACCAGTTATACCTCCCACCACCCAGCGGACACCCCATCAACCCTAACTCCCAACCTGATCGTAACATCCAACAGGACCTCACACCCCAAGTAAACCAGACAGCGCCCAAGTGGACCCTGGCCACACCCCTTCAAAGGGGCGAACTTAACGATGGACCCCATGCTCCCTTTCGTCCCATCCCCCATGGGGAGGCCTGCGTACACATTCCTCAGCCATATCCCGAAACATAACGACTTCACCCATCCTACGCACCCCCTTAAACCTGAGCCCTCTCTCCACCGGGGAGCCAAGTTCACCCCACTACACCACTGGTTGGGGTGCTCTAACCCTAACCATAAACCTCCCACCACCGCAAAGTCCCGTGACCCCGCTACCCAGCCATACACCTCAGCCTAACACCTCCAACCCCTCAGCACACCCCCATAAACCCCAGCCCTCCTCCCACTCGGGAGCCAGGTTCACCCCACATCACCAGCACCACGCGCCCCACAAACATACCGAACCCTAGTTTTCACCATAACCGTAATTTCCAATGGACTGCGCACCCCAACTAAACCAGGCAGCACCCCAAATAACCCAAACCACACCACACAAAAGGGCTTATATAACAGTCCTTTACCCTACCCCTAAACCTAACATCTCCAACCCTGCTACACACCCTCATAAACCCAAGCCCCTACCCCATCAAGGGGCCAAATTTGCCCAACATCACCAGCAGTTAGGTTCCTATTTCAGCCCTCCCCCCTACTGCATGGGCACCACCACCCCCGCAATGTCAATTGCCACCCCACCCCATCTCCCTTCGCCGCGAATCCTTAACACCCATTACCAAACTCGACCCCCGGGCATGTCCCTCCCCACAACACCCCGCAATTAGCTACCGCACAACCCCCAGATCACAGCACACAGTCCCTATAAAAAAGACCTCAAATCCAAAACACTATCCATAGGCAATAACTCCATTATTGTAACTTAAACTCCAGAATGGAGGTTAAAGAGGAGGAAGATCCCAGTTAAGGAAAGTTGGGGACCGAGATGATGATGACGTAGGCCAAAAACAAAGTGGCAGGGTAAAGTGATACTGCATCTCCAGTATGAGATCCACAAACACTAGAGGGATATTTTGCCCACTGCCCGTATACTCGCATCGAACTCGATGTCGAACACGAAGTCGAAGTCAAACTCCAACTCCAACTCGAACTCGAAGTGGAACTCCCACTCCCACTCAAAGTGCAACTCCAACTCCAACTCCAACTCCAACTCCCACTCCAACTCAGAATCGAAATCGAACCTGAACTCGAAAACAATCTCGAACCTGAAACCCAACTCGCTACCCAGCCATACACCTCAGCCGAACACCTCTAACCCCTCAGCACACCCCCATAAACCCTAGCCCTCTTCCCACCCGGGAGCCAGGTTCATCCCACATCACCAGCACCACGCCACCCCACAAACATCCCGAACCCTAGTTTTCACCATAACCATAACTTCCAATGGACTGCGCATCCCAACTAATGCGGACAGCACCCCAAATAACCCAAACCACACCGCACAAAAGGGCTTATATGACAGTCCTTTACCCTACCCTTAAACCTAACATCTCCAACCCTGCTACACACCCTCATAAAGCCAAGCCCTTACCCCAACAAGGTGCCAAATTTGCCCAATATCACCAGCAGTTAGGATCCTATTTCAGCCCTCCCCCACTACCGCAGGGGACAACCCCCCCCCCGCAATACCAATTGCCACCCCACCCCACCTCCCTTCGCCATGTATCCTCAACCCCCATTACCTAACTGTACTCCCGGGCTTGTCCCTCCCCACAACACCCCTCAATTAGCTACCGCACAACCCCCAGATCACAGCACACAGTCCCAATAAAAAAGACCCCAAATCCAAAACACTATCCATAGCTAATTAACTCCAGAATGGATGTTGAAGAGGAGGAAGATCCCAGTAAGGGAAAGTTGGGGACCGAGATGATGATGACGTGGGCCAAAAACAAAGTGGCAGGGTAAAGTGATACTGCATCTCCAATACGAGATCCACAAACACTAGAGGGATATTTTGCCCACTGCCCGCATACTCGCATCGAAGCTAGAAGTGACAGGTCTCTCTCATCATCCTGGTCCTCAAAAGCCAAAGTAAATCCAAGAAGCTATGAAAACTGGCACAGTCTACTGAGGTTAAACCCCAACCCCAACATACATTAGCCACAAGCTTCCACCACTTTATACCCACAGAACAGTAAACTCACAGTTTGAACACTTAAGTCACAATAAAACAACTTAATCCTAAAAGGAGAAATAGGATGAAATCTAATCTCAACTCTAACTAGGTATTAAAGGAATAGAAATAAAAAAATAGGGGCTCAAAGTATGGGGAGGGTCGAATAATAAAAAGGAGCAGCGCGATTAACGGATAATTCACCTTTAAGAGTCTTAACAAATAGGGCGGGCCAGCAACAGCAGGAATGGACAAACATGTTTGGTAAAACAATACAGAGGTGGGAGGTGGGCGTTTTGGGTGGTGGGGTGGGGCTGCGGAGGGTGGAGTGGAACATTTTAAAGGAAGACCACCTCAGACTTTACAAAATTCCCCATGAGGAAGCCAAAGAGAACAGGTGAAACTGGTGACACTCCCAGTCGGGAAATACGCTTTATGGAAGGCATTACGCTTTGTCAACTGCAATTCGCAGGAGTCGAAATCACTGAACGCAAGACGCAGAACAAGCGGTAAGAACATTAATTAAGTGGACTTCATCGGAAGTTTGGTGATTATTGTCTTACTTTAACGATGTGGAGGAGAAATTGGAGAGAGAGGACCGGAGGCCTGCCAGCACATGGCGCGTCAGACTACCGTGGTAACGGCAGAAACCTGGGGTTTCCCAGGGATTCCTTTTCCACCACGGTTAGATTAATATATAAAATAATCCAGACTCTGCACCACCTAAGAGTTTTGGAACAAATGATCAGGCCACCGAAGGGGATCACCATCCATGCATATAGACACCCAAATTCATCAAGCCGGCGAACCCCTCCCAAGCAATGCTTCGTAAAATTGCTGCAAATGCGGACGCTTGGGCTAAACAGACACGACATATTTTAATTGGAGACTACCAAAATAGCCTGCAAGAATTGGAACTAAAATTTATTGAATCGGATCTGACTGATCGCTTACCAGAAGCAATTAGCAAAGCCGGAATCTGGAACAAACGAAATTTCAAGGAAAAATTTCAAATCAAATTGGAGGCCGTCCTAAAGCATATTTTTGATCTGGTCTCAAGACCTGTGCCAGAACGGCAGGCCGCGGCAGACCGGGCCCACGAGGGGCCCCACAATTCGGACGCGGCCACAATGACTCCACGGACAATGGAAACCGCATCCCAAGGGGGAGAGGGGAACAGACCCTCCACCTCCAGGGACGGCTTCTGGGTCAGCCGTGACAGGACCCGTATCACACCCGAGCCCCGTAAAAAGACCGCCCAGGTTGCACCCCGTCCGTCGGCGACGACTAAAACGAACTTTGTGTCCGGTAATTTTGCTGCGGCACTGTCTCAGGCCAACAGGTCCTGAGAACAACACATGCAGTGGGAGTCCCAGCACCGGCCACAGGAGGGCGCTGGAGATAGTTAACCCACTCGACGCCGATGCGGCCCCACAGCCCCAGTCACAGGAAAAGAGAAGACGCCAGGTGAGCCCCTCCCCACCCATGAGCCCCTCGGAGAAGATGCAATCCAACCTAGGAGCAGGGGAGCCCCAGCCCGCCACCCTTATAGCCTCCCCGACCCAAGACTCTGAGGATTGAGCACCCCACCTGACTCCAGTGCAGATGGGCACACAGACAAGGGGGGCCAGTAGACGAGGACCGAACAAGTCTTCCAACCCAGGGAACCACACAGCCCGAGAGTCGGAGGACATGGGACAAACAAGAGGATAGGTAATTCCTATTTGCAACAACCAGGAGGGTCAAATAACGAGGCATCCTCACTCTAAACAGAAAAATGTAACTTGGGAACTAAGGCCCCTTAAACCTATACTAATTATAGGGGACTCTAACATTTCCAGGATCAAAAGATGCCCTAATAACGATGTTCAATTAGACAGCTTTCCGGGAGCCAAATTCACCCATGCCACTGCTATCCTGACAATGTTAGAACCATAACTGGAAACTAAGAAGGTTATCCTTTCCTTTGGATTAAACAATAGGTCACATCAACCAGCAACAGCGACGAAACAGCTTCAGCAATTATTAAGAATGGCCCATATAAAATTTCCCAATGCCAGTATCTGGGTGCCAGAGCTGAACTTTAGCCACTGTTGGACGGAGGCAGAACAAGCAACCCTGGGCCAACTAAATGAGGCTATTAGAACTAAGAATTATATCCCTGCAATCCCGGCAATGCAGGTTAAGGTAGACACAGACCACATCCATTAGACAGAAAACACAGCCCTGACCATAGTCAAGAGGTGGATGCAGTCTTTAAACTAGAGTGGAGACAAAGTCGAGAGAGGCAGGGTCCACGACTGGGAGAGACCATCGTGAACCTCGCTCGTACATTCATCCCTACAGAAACCCAGCAAAAGGTTTCGAACAGGGACCTCACTTTTGTGCCAACTGCAAAACTCCATAAGGAGCAGATTGAGGAGGACACAGATAAGTTCTACAGGAGAGTGGTACTCGTTGACGTTTTTGGGGAGACAGAACGTAGAAAGACCTCTTTCACCCCTCCCTCAGACTGGATGCCCAAGAGGAGGTACAGGTCAGAAGTGGTCCTACAATTTGAGAGCACGCTGGATGAGATAATGAGATAACTAAAGAAACCCATTTACTGGGAAACACACACACAGAAATTAGGAACATTCTGCGAGAACTAGAAAGGACTAGATACCTCGGGAAGAAGCAGGTGGAGTACCTGACAGGGATACAGCCACGAGCAAGAAAGTTCTATATCCTCTGTTACGTACCCCATAACTGGGCTGCCAAGCCAGCAGAAATGGATCACTCAGTTGGAGTCTGGATTACTGGAACTAAGAAAGTTTTATTAAAGAAATAAGCAACACAGTACTCTAATCATAAGGATAATAAATACAACAGGTTAGCAATGAATAAACACACATGTACACAGAACTAGGATAATAGGATCAATCAAGCTCTATCGTCTTCTAGGGGTAAATGACCAGTTTCAAAGTGACGCAAAGCTCAGTTCAATTGTGTTCAGTTCAGTTCACAGTAATCACTGCCGTGGGAGAGAGAGAGAGAAAGCGAATGAATATTCAAAAATGGCTTCCACACAGACCTTCGATATTCCTCGCAGTCAGCTTTCGGGCGAGCCCTTTGTAATGTCTTCTGAGGTCGCCGACTGTGACCCCTCCATTTCAGATATGATCGTTCCTCTGCAGTGAACCTGGCACCCAGGCAAGGGCGGACACACACCAGATTCCCGCCGATCGTTCCTTTCCACCCTGTGCGTCTATGGCTTGGTCCCGCGACCAGCCCTCCAAAAACTCCCACCGACTTGTGGGAGACGCACCGCTTCCAGGGTCTCATTAGCTCGGGGTGTCGTGTGTGCCCTGCCTTAGCGGACCTATCCCTTTTTATCCCCCTGCTGGGGTATCGCCTGTCCATCACACTTCAAACAGTTCAGGGTTCAAAAAGGAGCCGATTTTGACAGCTCTCATACCGTGTCTCCTTCCGTTAAACTCTCCCGTCTCTTCATTAACATTTCCAAATGCTGCTCCATTGTCTTACTTATCTCTCTCTCCTGAAGACAGGTGGCAGATCAACTGTTGATCCCACTGGTGCTAGCACAGGACAGTTAACATCTTAGTCTAGGTGTACTTTTGTAACCCTCTTTCGTCACACCCCTCACCTTTAAGGATTTTTACGGGGTAAAAATTACAAACATGAATACATTATTTGATACACACAAATATACATCTTCATCAGCTATTTGGCTAATACAGAGAATTTTAAGTTGTCAACACCCTGACAGACAGTCAGCAATCACATTTTCTGTTCCTTTTATATGTGTTATTAATAATCCCCTAAACCAGGCTCCAATTTAGCAAACTTCATAGTGACTGAAAACACTGATGAATTGTGATCAGTGTAACCTCCCATTGGGTTTCGTCCGGACCACGATAACAAGGGTCGTCCCATCCCGACTTAGTTTTCTCTCGCAAGGGCTTAGTAGGAGGGGGAGGGGTAGTAACCGCAGAGTTATTGCAAAACTTCCTACAGTACCCCACCATCTCCAAGAGCCTTCTGAGGGCCCTCTTGTCTGTCGGGGTTGGGATGTCAGAGATAGCCCGCACCTTAGCTTGCATCGCTGCCAGCTGCCCCTGTGTTACCACAATTCCCAGATAAGTGACCTTCGTGTGGCTGAACTCATTTTTTTCAAGGTTCACTATCAAGCTGGCTTCAGACAGCCGTATTACATCGCAAATATACACTTCTGTGTTCGTTAGCCCTTTTGTCACTGTATTACTCATTCTATAGGATTGTTGCTCACTAGGCTGACCTAGCGTGACAAACACCACCCAACGTCCCAGTTCTTTGCATCGCCTCGGGACAATCAAACACACGTGTGTGAGCCATTTAATTACTTCTCCTAAAGAGTCGCTTTGTTCGGGGATTAAGGGAGAGACCTTATCAGCAGAGCTGGCCAAAATAATAGCCTTCTCCCATCTGGTCGATACCATACTCATCGTTTCAAAATTTTTTTTTCTCTTATCAGGGGGACCCTAGCTTCATTGATTTCCGCGCTAACACCGACTAGGTTCGTTAGCATATCAAAAGCCTGTGACCGTCTCAGTTCGCGTCTGCCATAATCAATAACATCCTTCCTCCTGTGCAGCCAGTAAACCTCTTTCATGATTCCGCCAACTGTTTCCTTCAGCACCTCAAAATGTCCACCGAGGGGTACCTTGTGGGCCAGGTTAAAAATCTCATCCCCATAACTCTTTTGCAACATCCCCCTTTCCTCATCTGCGGGTACGGTACTTGGTCTCCCTTTCTTCCGTAGCACTTCCTCCTCCACACAATAGCCTACTGGTTCCCTTGTTAATTCTGCGTCAGAGAGAGCTGTCTCCGCCAAAACCATCAGCCCCTCGTCTCGCTCCTGCGCCTGCACAAATTCCTTCCTGGCTAATGCTAAGTCTGTCTCAGCTCCCTCACTACCTCTTGTTTCACTACACTCCTTCTTTTCACTTTCTACCTCCCCCTGGTACAAGGCTGGTAGAAACGTCTCAGCTAAATTTACTTCGGCAGTCCCGGGATGAACCTGTGAGTCCATGGGCGGGGCCTCAATGCTGGCAGGCTGACTTGTCAACCTCACGGCTGGGAACACAATTCCCCCCGCGAGGTCATTACCGAGCAAGACTTCCATGCCTTTCATTGGTAATTCGGGCCTCACCCCGATCGTGACTAGTCCAGAGACCAAGTTGCTTTGTAGGTGTATCTGGTGCAAAGGGCCTGCCTCTGTCCCTCCCCAATACCTTTTACCTTGACCTCCCCAGTCTGGGTCTCTGAGCTAAACTCTAATACACTCTTCAATATCAATGACTGACACGCTCCCGTGTCTCTCCAGATCCGCACTGGAACTGGGTTTAACCCCTCCTTCACCGACACCAATCCGGCCGAGATAAACCTCTCGCGCCCTTCCTGAACTTTGGCAGACCTTTCCTCTCCTAGCGGTTTGTTTACCAGCTCGATACAGCCAGTCAAAATCGCCGTTTTTCCTTTTCCCGTCTCCTTCTTTGGGGCAAAGCACCTGGACGCAAAGTGTCCGACTTTCCCACAATTATAACAGACGACCCCAGGAGACTTCCTACCAGACTGCTCCCAGTCTACCTTATCCTTCTCACTAGTCCCCGGCTTACTTACTGACTTTTCCGGCGGACTCTCTCCGCTGTCCTGACGACCCTTCTGGTAGCCTTTACTAGGGGCAAACTTCATTTTATGCGTCAACGCGTACTCATCCGCTAACTTAGCAGCTGCGGCTAACGTGGCCGCCTCTTTCTCATCTAGGTAGGGCCTCATACCCTCAGGGACACAACCTATAAACTGCTCAATCAGGATCAGCTGTAGCAGTCTGTCATAATCCCCATCTACCCCCTTCGAGGCGCACCAACGCTCACAATATGTCTGCATCTCACGGGCAAACTCTAAGTACGTGCGGTCTCACTGCTTCCTCGCATTCCGGAACCTCTGCCAGTATGCCTCCGGGACCAATTCATAAATCCTGAGGATGGCCTCTTTCACCACCTCATACCTCTGGGCATCTTCCGCGGACAAAGCTGAGTAAGCTTGTTGGGCTTTCCGTTTCAGTACTGTTACGTACCCTGTAACCGGGTTGCCAAACCAGCAGAAATGGATCACTCAGTTGGAGTCTGGATTACTAGAACTAAGAAAGTTTTATTAAAGAAACAAGCAACACAGTAATCGAAAGGATAATAAATGCAACAGTTCAGCAATGATAAACACACATGTGCACAGAATTAAGATAACAGCATCAATCAAGCTCTATCGTTGTCTAGGGGTAAATGACCAATTTCAAAGTGACACAAAGTTCAGTCCAATTTAGTAGTTCAGTTCGCAGTAATCGTTGCCATGGTGATGGACAACGTGGAGGGGGAGAGAGAGAGAGAGAACGGGAATGACTGATCATTCAGACACGGCTTCCACTCACAGACAAGCGATGTTTCTCACAAGCAGCTTTCGGGCGGGTCCTTGGTGATGTTACCTGAGGTCACCGACTGTGACCCCTCCTCCAGATGCGGTCGATCCTCTGCAGTGAACCCGGCACCCAAGCGAGGTTGGACACACACCGGGTTCCCGCTGATCGTACCTTTCCACCCTGTGCGTTTAAGGTCCGGTACGTCCCACCGACTCGTGAGAGGCTCACCGCTTCCAGGGTCTCGTTACCTCGGGTGTCGTGTGTCCTGCCTTAGCGAACCTGTCCCTTTTTATCCCCCTGCTGGGGTATCGCCTGTCCATCACTTCAAACAGTTCAGGGTTCAAAGGGGGAGCCGCTCCAGACAGCTCTCTCTCTCCCGTCCCTTCATTACACATCTCCAGATGCTGTTTCATTGTGCTCCTTATCTCTCTCTTGAAGACAGGTGACAGACCAACTGCTGATCACACAGGACAGCTAACATCTTATCTATGTGTATTCTTGTCACAGTACACTCTGAAGCAAAACAGCCCACATCCCTCGGCCAGTCCTGACTTGTAGCAACTTTTTCGAAATGGAGAAAGTACCGATCCACATCGGTATCGTCAAATGGGGGAACCAGCCTAACCTCCTGGGTTGCCCTGAACCCTCCATCTTGGTTCGGCACAGGTCCCTGCTCTGTCCTTATCTTTAACTTCTCCAGCTCAAATTCCCTTTCCCTCTGCTTCTCTTCTCACTCTAACTGTCTCTCTCTCTCCTGCCTTTCTAACTGTTTCTCTTTCTCCTGCCTTTCTAACTGCTTCTCTTTCTCCTGCCTTTCTAACTGCTTCTCTTCGTGTTCTAGCTGCCGTACCCGGAACTCGTGCTCGAGTCTCAATTTTTCAAGCTGTACCTGTACTGCGTCTCCACCAGGTTTTCCAATAGATATCACCTCCAGCTCCCCTTGGGGAAACACACCTTTAGATACATATTGTTCTACGATAGCTCTGTGTACCTCCTCTCTCCTCATTGTCGACTTCCCCTTAAAATGATTCAAACGTTTGGCCACAGCTGCCAATTCTGCTTTCATGGCATCCTCTAATGCCTCCAAGGTCGGCGCCTTTAGAAATTCCTCAATCTCCATTTCTGCTGTTTGTCTTTTCTTTCTTTCGGGAATTTTAACCCAATCAATTTACTCCGTCCCAAATTTAGCATTCAAAATCGCGGACGAGAACCCCACTTATGTTACGTACCCCGTAACTGGGTTGCCAAACCAGCAGAAATGGATCACTCAGTTGGAGTCTGGATTACTGGAACTAAGAAAGTTTTATTAAAGAAATAAGCAACACAGTACTCTAATCAAAAGGATAATAAATGCAACAGTTCAGCAATGATAAACACACATGTACACAGATCTAGGATAATAGGATCAATAAAGCTCTATCGTCGTCTAGGGGTAAATGACCAGTTTCAAAGTGACGCAAAGTTCAGTTCAATTAAATTCAGTTCCGTTCACAGTAATCACTGCCGTGGGAGAGAGAGAGAGAAAGCGAATGAATATTCAAAAACGGCTACAGACCTTCGATATTCCTCACAGTCAGCTTTCGGGCGAGCCCTTTGTAATATCTTCTGAGGTCACTGACTGTGACCCCTCCATTTCAGATACGATCATTCCTCTGCAGTGAACCTGGCACCCAGGCAAGGGCGGACACACACCAGGTTCCCGCCGATCGTTCCTTTCCGCCCTGTGTGACTATGGCTTGGTCCCGTGATCAGCCATCCAAAAAGTCCCACCAACTTGTGGGAGACGCACCGCTTCCAAGGTCTCGTTACCTCGGGGTGTCATGTGTGTTCTGCCTTAGCGGACCTGTCCTTTTTTATCCCCTTGCTGGGGTATCGCCTGTCCATCACTTCAAACAGTTCAGGGTTCAAAAAGGAGCCGATCTTGACAGCTCTCAGACCGTGTCTCCTTCTGTTAAACTCTCCAGTCTCTTCATTAACATTTCCAAATGCTGCTCCATTGTCTTCCTTATCTCTCTTTCTCCTGAAGACAGGTGGCAGATCAACTGTTGATCCCACTGGTGCCAGCACAGGACAGTTAACATCTTAGTCTAGGTGTACTTTTGTAACCCTCTTTCGTAAAACCTCCCCAAAATACATAAGAACCCAAACTCATGGACTGTTCCGGGAGAAATACCACCCGGCAGGCCCATCGTGTCGGACTGCGGCAGTGAGTCATACAGGATAGCAGAATACATTGATGCCTTCCTTAACCCACTATCGCAGAAACACTCCAGCTACATCAAGGACACGTATCACTTTGTCCAGATAGTCCATTCCATGTCAGTGCCCCCTGAGGCCATGGATATTGAACGCCTGCACACCAATATAGAAACAAACAGGGGTATAGAGGCAGTGAGGGATATCCTTCGGGAGAACCCTCAGCTAGAGAGACCAGACGAGGCCTTGATAGAACTCCTTCACCTCAGCCTAACTAAAAATGACTTTGAATTCAATGATGAATTCTACTTACAAGTCAAGGGCACAGCGATGGGAAAGAAGTTTGCTCCAGCCAATGCCAATATATACATGGCAAAATGGGAGGAAACTGTTCATCCAAAGTGCCCCAAGAAACCCATGTGTCTCTATAGATACCTGGATGACATCTGGGGAGTGCGGACGCACTCGGAGGTAGAATTAGAGGAATTTATTCAAATCCTAAACACTCATCATCCATCCATTAAGGTTAAGGCCGCAACAGATAGGGAGGAAATTGACTTCCTGGACACTACAGTATTTAAACAAGCACCAGTAAATGGCAG
Organism: Mobula birostris; assembly: GCF_030028105.1. Taxonomy (NCBI): domain Eukaryota; kingdom Metazoa; phylum Chordata; class Chondrichthyes; order Myliobatiformes; family Myliobatidae; genus Mobula; species Mobula birostris. The sequence continues at coordinate 43,992,313 of NC_092397.1, forward strand.
CCAGAAACTAGCCACCAAAGTATTCATTAAAACCACAGACACACACACCCTCCTACGCACCGGGAGCCACCATCCCAAACACACCTTCAGAGGCATTGTCAAAGGACAGCTGACCCGGTTTCACTGCACTTGCACCAGGGCAGAGGACTTCCACCAAGCCACTACTATCCTCTTCTCTGCACTTAGACACAGGGGCTGCAGCAGACGGAGAATCAGACACATCAAATCTGACTTTTTAAAAAGTATCACAAATCCCCGACCACGGGACAACACAACACGGAAACTACCCTTGGTAACAGGATACAGTGGGATTAAAAGTTAAAACACACTTTGAAGAACTAAAAGTGGAATGAGGGACACTGGGACAATACACCATCGACTCAGCCTTCAAAAGGGGTAGAAACTTAAAAGACATACTAGTCAGTACCAAAGTACGAACAGCGCCAAACTGCGAGGTGGGAAATTCCAGGGCGTGCATATACATAAGAATTTCAAAAAGCATACACAACAGAGCTACAGGAAAGTGGGCCGAGATAGAGCAGAGGATAACTTGTGAACAAAAGAATGTAGTATATGCAATCCAATGTAAACAATGCCATATTATATACATAGAGGAGACAGGCAACAGCTTGAGAACCAGACTCACTGGACACCTCAGTAATATCACATGAGGAAACCAAAACAGACCAGTTAGGAGGCACTTCCTGGAGCATGGAATGTATTCCTTAGCAATGCTGGGCCTGGAAACCAACATAAACTGGTCAAAATTCAAAAGAAAAAGAGCTGAGAGGAGATGGATTGAAAGACTAAAGACATATTCCCCAAACGGCCCAAAGAAGGCCTAAAAAGCTAGGCCAACAATATAAAATATACCCACTGGAGGGCCAACACTGCACCCAATAATTAAAAAGATTAAGAAAATTAGCGGAGGGAGGAAGAGGAGGATCCTCATCAGTCATCCACCCTGAAACAAAATTAAGGCAGGCGACCATTAAATAGGAAAGGTACATCTTTCGTGGGAAATAGAGCCGAACAACTAGGCCCCAGAATGGAAACTAACTCCCCAAATAGAAAGGGATAACCTGAGAAATTATAACTCTGCAAGGGATAACCACTAGAAAGAATAGACTTGTAACGACCAGTTTGATCCAGACACAGCACTCGCCCCAACTTCCCAGCTTGCCCCCATGGGGTAGAATGCATGCCCAGCACATGGCCCTGCCCTGAAACCTAACATCCAACTCCAACTCCAACCCTAACCCTAACCCTCAGCACACTCCCATAAACCCTAGCCCTCTTTCCACCCGGGAGCCAGGTTCACCCCACATCACCAACACCACGCCACCCCACAAACATCCCCAACCCTAGTTTTCACCTTAAGCATAACTTCCACTGGACCGCACATTCCATCTAAACTGGACAGCACCCCAAATAACCCAAACCACACCACACAAAAGGGCTTATATAACAGTCCTTTACCCTACCCCTAAACCTAACATCTCCAACCCTGCTACACACCCCCTTAAACCCAAGCCCTTACCCCATCAAGGGGCCAAATTCGCCCAATATCACCAGCAGTTAGGATCGTATTTCAGCCCGCCCCCCTACTGCAGGTGACCCCCTCCACCCCCGCAATGCCAATTGCCACCCCACCCCACCTCCCTTCACCATGAATTCTCAACCCCCATTACCTAACTCTACCACCGGGCATGTCCCTCCCCACAACACCCCTCAATTAGCTACCGCACAACCTCCAGATCACAGCACACAGTCCGTATAAAAAAGACCCCAAATCCAAAACACTATCCATAGGCAATAACTCCACTATTGTAACTTAAACTCCAGAATGGATGTTGAAGAGTAGGAAGATCCCAGTAAGGGAAAGTTGGGGACCAAGATGATGATGACGTGGACCAAAAACAAAGTGGCAGGGTAAAGTGATACTGCACCTCCAGTACGAGATCCACAAACACTAGAGGGATATTTTGCCCACTGCCCGCATACTCGCATCGAAGTCAAACTCGAAGTCAAAATCGAAGTCGAACTCGAGGTCAAACTTGAGGTCGAACTCGAATTCGAACTGGAAGTGGAACTGGAAGTGGAACTTGAAGTGGAACTGGAAATGGAACTCCAACTCCAGCTCCAACTCCAACTCGAACTTGAACTCGAAGTTGAACTCCAACTCCAACTCGAACTCGAAATCGGTCACAAAATCGAACCCGAACTCGAAAACGAACTCGAACCTGAACTCCAATCCGCTACCCAGCCATACACCACAACTGAGCACCGCCAACACCTCAGCACACCCCCATAAACCCTAGCCCTGTTCCCACCCGGGAGCCAGGTTCACCCCACATCACCAGCACCACGCCACCCCATAATCATTCCGAACCCTAATTTTCACCATAACCATAAGTTCCAATGGACCGCGCACCCCAACTAGACCGGACAGCACCCCAAATAACCCAAACCACACCACACAAAAGGGCTTATATAACAGTCCTTTACCCTACCCCTAAATCTAACATCTCCAACCCTGCCACACACCCCCAGAAACCCAAGCCCTTACCCCATCAAGGGGCCAAATTCACCCAATATCATCAGTGGTTAGGCTCCGAGGATAAAGGGAGCAGCATAGTGATCATGGACAAACAGCAATATCTACTTGAGGCACACAGGCAATTAAACAACACGGAGCGCTACACTAAACTAAAGGAACCCATACACTGGGAAACACACACAGAAATTAGGAACATTCTGCGAGAACTAGAAAGGACTAGATACCTCAGGAAGAAACAGGTGGAGTACCTGACAGGGATACAGCCACGAGCAAGAAAGTTCTATATCCTCCCCAAAATACACAAGAACCCAGACTCATGGGCTGTTCCGGGAGAAATACTATCCAGCAGGCCCATCGTGTCGGACTGCGGCAGTGAGTCATACAGGATAGCAGAATACCTTGATGCCTTCTTTAACCCACTATCGCAGAAACACTCCAGCTACCTCAAGGACACGTACCACTTTGTCCGGATAGTCCATTCCATGTCAGTGCCCCCTGAGGCCATACTCTTCACCATGGACATTGAAAGCCTGTACATCAATATAGAAACAGACAGGGGTATAGAGGCAGTGAGGGATATCCTTCAGGAGAACCTTCAACTAGAGAGACCAGACGAGGCCTTGATAGAACTCCTTCACCTCAGCCTAACTAAAAATGACTTTGAATTCAATGATGAATTCTACTTACAAGTCAAGGGCAAAATGATGGGAAAGAAGTTTGCTCCAGTCTATGCCAATATATACATGGCAAAATGGGAGGAAACAGTTTATTCAAAGAGTCCCAAAAAACCCATGTGTCTCTATAGATACCTGGATGACATTTGGGGAGTGCGGACGCACTCGGAGGTAGAATTAGAGGAATTTATTCAAATCCTAAACACTCATCATCCATCCATTAAGGTTAAGGCCGCAACAGATAGGGAGAAAATTGACTTCTTGGACACTACAGTATTTAAATAAGCACCAGAAAATGGCAGCCAGAAACTAGCCACCAAAGTTTTCTTTAAAACCACAGACACACACACCCTCCTACACACCGGGAGCCACCATCCCAAACACACCTTCAGAGGCATTGTCAAAGGACAGCTGACCCGGTTTCACCGCATTTGCACCAGGGCAGAGGACTTCCACCAAGCCACTACTATCCTCTTCTCTGCACTTAGACACAGCGGCTGCAGCAGACACATCAAATCTGACTTTTTAAAAAGTATCACAAATCACGGCACGGGACAACACAACATGGAAACTACCCTTGGTAACAGTCTGATGGCAGTGAAAATCCACAAGACAGTTAAATCACACTTTGAAGAACTAAAAGCGGAAGTGGGGACACTGGGACAAAACACCATCGTCTCAGCCTTCAAAAGGGGTAGAAACTTAGAAGACATACTAGTCACTGCCAAAGTACGAACAGCGCAAAACTGCAAGGTGGGAAACTGCAGAGTGTGCATATATATAAGAATTTCAAAAGGCATACACAACAGAGTTACAGGAAAGTGGGCCAAGATAGAGCAGAGGATAAATTGCGAACAAAAGAATGTAGTATATGCAATCCAGTGTAAGCAATGCCATATTATATACATAGGGGAGACTGGCAACAGCTTGAGAACCAGACTCACTGGACACCTCAGTAATATCACATGAGGAAGCCAAAACAGACCAGTTAGGAGGCACTTCCTGGAGCATGGAATGTATTCCTTAGCAATCCTGGGCCTGGAAACCAACATAAACTGGTCAAACCTCCAAAGAAAAAGAGCAGAGAGGAGATGGATTGAGAGACTACAGACGTATTCCCCAAATGGCCTAAATGAGGCCTAAAAAGCTAGGCCAACAATATAAAATATACCCACTGGAGGGCCAACACTGCACCCAATAATTAAAAACATTGAGATAATTAGAGGAGGGAGGAAGAGGAGGATCCTCATCAGTCATCCACCCTGAAAGAAAATTAAGACAGGTGACCATTAAATAGGAAAGGTACGTCTTTCTTGGGAAATAGAGCCTAACAACTAGGCCCCAAAACGGAAACTAACTCCCCAAATAGAAAGGGATAAAGTGAGAAATTATAACTCTGCAAGGGATAACCACTAGAAAGAATAGACTTGTAATGACCAGTTTGATCTAGACACAAGAGTCGCCCCAACTTCCCAGCTTGCCCCCATGGGGTAGGATGCATCCCCAGCACATGGCCCTGCCCTGAAACCCAAGCCCTTACCCCATCAAGGGGACAAATTCACCCAATATCACCAGCAGTTAGGCTCCTATTTCAGCCCTCCCCCCTACTGCAGGGGACACCTCCACCCCCGCAATGCCAATTGCCACCCCACCCCACCTCCCTTCACCATGAATTCTCAACCCCCATTACCTAACTCTACCACCGGGCATGTCCCTCCCCACAACACCCCTCAATTAGCTACCGCACAACCTCCAGATCACAGCACACAGTCCCTATAAAAAAGACCCCAAATCCAAAACACTATCCATAGGCAATAACTCCACTATTGTAACTTAAACTCCAGAAGGGATGTTGAAGAGTAGGAAGATCCCAATAAAGGAAAGATAGGGACCGAGATGATGATGACGTGGTCCAAAAACAAAGCGGCAGGGTAAAGTGATACTGCATCTCCAGTATGAGATCCTCAAACACTAGAGGGATATTTTGACAACTTCCCGCATACTCGCATCGAAGTCGAATTCGAGGTCGAAATATTCCCAACCTGCATGCAAATCTACCCGACCAAATCCTTCAGCTTCTGATTGCTGAGAGGAAGGCCGAAATCCACAGCTGCGTGTTTCTTAGTTCCCGCTTTCTCAGCCCCGTGTTTCTTAGTTCCTGCTTTCTTAGCCGCGGGTTTCTTAGTTCCTGCTATCTCAGCCGCTGGGTTCTTGGCGCCAGGCTTCTTGCTTGGCCACACCGGACATACCCTTCCTATCGCGGCAATCCGCCACAATCTTATCGATTTGTTCGCCCAGCTTGGGGCCTGCTGGCTTGCTCCGGCCGGCCGCCTTCTTCTTGGGAGTCTTCTTTGCGGCGGCGGGTGCGGCAGTCTCAGTCATGTCGGCAATTCTGCAAAATCAGTCCGCACTCGGAATGAGATATGAAGAGAAAGGCGGCAGTGCCGAGCAATTTAAAGGCAGTGAGCGGACGGGGCGGAGACATTCTGCTGTTAGCTCCTGGCGGCTTCATTTTTCTGTGTTTCTCTCTCCTCAAAAACTCGCCGTTTCCAATCAAAATAGGACACTGCCGACACTCAGACTAGTCCATGTCCGTCACTGAAGCCGGAATGTTCACTGGAAAGAAAATTCCATCCAGATTAAAGGCAGCACTTTCTGTTTTAAGCCGTTTCGTTATTATATTGCCCGCCTTCTCTCTTCCGATCGTTGACCTGTTTTCTGCTTTAGGGCTGAAATATTGAAACTAACTAAAACATTGCGGTTAAAACCTAATGGCATGAACATTGACTTCTCAAGCTTCCGCTAATGCCCACCTCCTCCTCGTACCCCATCCGTTATTTATTTAGTTATATACACACATTCTTTTTCTCTCTCTCTTTTTTCTCCCTCTGTCCCTCTCACTATACCCCTTTTCCATCCTCTGGGTTCCCCCCCCCTTTTCTTTCTCCCTTGGCCTTCTGTCCCATGATCCTCTCATATCCCTTTTGCCAATCACCTGTCCAGCTCTTGGCTCCATCCCTCCCCCTCCTGTCTTCTCCTATCATTTCGGATCTCCCCCTCCCCCTCCCACTTTCAAATCTCTTACTAGATCTTCTTTCAGTTAGTCCTGACGAAGGGTCTCGGCCCGAAACGTCTGTACCTCTTCCTAGAGATGCTGCCTGGCCTGCTGCATTCACCAGCAACTTATATGTGTGTTGCTTGAAATTCCAGCAATGCAGATTTCCTCGTCTTTGCGGTTATTTCCGTCTTCGGCACTGAGCTGGGGAGAGAGGCGATTCCGTAACAGAGAAATCTTTTCATTTTGTACAGGAGGCGCTGAGAAATCCGTCGATGTGTTTGGACCCACAAACACAGTGCCACTAGTCTAAGCCGTTGGCCCATTTAACACACTCTCTATGACACAATACACACGCAATGCTGGAGGAAATCAGCAAGTCAGGCAGCATCAATGGTGGGAATAAACAGTCGACATTTCGGGCTGAGACACTTCATCAGGACTCTGGTGGGAGATGCTGCCTGACTTGCTGGGTTCCTCCAGCATTTTGTCCGCGTTGTTCGCGATTCCCAGAATCTCTTGGCGTTATACTGACACAATGTTCACATCTGCACCTTCATAGTCCTGTACTGCCGTCAAAATAAAACGACCGATTCCATGTCATATAACACGGTGATAAATCTGATTCTGATTCCAAGGAATAAAGGACAACGGATATTGTCTGTGGAACTGAAAACCTCAGGTCCGGGAAACATCCTTGGAAATCTTTTCTACACTCTCCCCAGTTCAACCACGTTTCCTATAATGGTGACAAGAACTGTAAACAAAACGGCAAATGTGGCCTCCAATCACTTACACAACTGTAACATAATGTCCCGACTGATATACTCAGTCCCCCGACTAATGAAAACCAGCATGTTAAACCTGTTCTTCACCACCCTGTCTACCAGTGACAGCACTTTCAATGAACTGTGTGTGCACTTTACCCTTAAATCTCTCCGGTCCATTACACTAACTGATGACCGATCATTTATAGTGTAACTTCTACACTGGTTTGACTTTCCAATGTGCACCGCCTCACACTTATCTGTATTGACATGCTTTTGTCACACTGTGGCCCTCTTCCCTAAATGACCACGATCACCCTGTAATTTGCGACAGCCGTCCAGTGCTGGGGCGAGTAAAGTTGAGTGATGTTGCCCAAGCTCATTAAAGTGCTTTTTGTACACCGAGCAATGAAGGTGATTAGTATCAGAATCAAAATCAAGTTTATTATCACGGACATACGTCATGAACGTTGTTGTTTACTACAACGGGATACTGCAATTTGTAAAAGAAAATAGTTAAAATAAGAAATATAGAATAAACTAAATATTGTAGAAAGAGCATCAAGGAGGGAGGGATATGAGGCCGAAGATGAGAATGGGAAACCTGAAACCCGATCCATTCTTCCCTCTTTTTCATTTTATATTACTGACCAGTTTAGTTTTATAACTTATCTGTTCTCTCCATATTGCTATTTTAGTTGTCTTCTGTTGTTTTTTTTTCCATGTTTTCCCCCTAATCCTTTAATTTCCTACTTTTTAAAATATATTCTCTGCCCTCACATGTTCTGTTATGCTGCCTTTGTCTCAGTTGTTAGCGTGGTTGCCTCATCCTTCCTTTCACTGCTTCTGCTTTGGGCTGAACTGATCCCGCATCAGCCAAATTACTCCTGGAAACTCTGCTTTTCATACAAAGGTAATCTGGTTAATATTGGGAACGCCAAAATGCCCGACTGCTGCAAGCCTGTTCCCATTTCCCCTCTGTGTGATTTACCAACATGCCTCCTCCACAATATCTCACCCTATCGGGTGGCCAGCAGTATAACCCCATCAAATCACCATTCATTATATTATTTAGAAGCTCTACTAACATCACCTCATCAAAATCCTCCCTAATTACTGCAGTGTTGGTCTCCTTAATCAATGATACAACACACCCCACCACACTTGTCTGAGGAAAGGCAAATGGCTTTGAAACATGATTATTGTATCCTTGTTGACAACTTCTATGTTCTATAAATATATATATATATATATATATATACACCAGCGTCTGTGTCAAAAGCTGTGCCCCTCAGGTAGCCTTTAAATGTTTCCCCTTCATCTGAAGCAATGATCCTTAATTTTAGGTTTCCCCACACTGACACAAAGACTGATCACCTATTGACTTTCTAAACCTCCAGAAGGTCACCAGATAGCTCCTTACTCTCTCAGGAGAGAAAGAGTCCCAGTCTGTCCAAGCTTCTGCTGATAATCCAAATCCTCCAGTGTCTGTAACATTCTCATCAAACTTCCCTCCACACTTTCCAGCTTCATGACATCCTTCCTGCAACTGGGTGACTAGAACTGTGCACAATACAGTCTGGTCTCACTTTGACTTTTACAGTTGCCATATGGCATCCCGAATCCAAATTTGATTTCTTTCTACCTAATATGCTTCACCCTGAAACAGTGTGTGAACAACTGTTTCACAGTAATAAAACCTACACAACCCAGAATGATGTTTTCCAACACAATATAACTAAGTATAGTATGCCCAATTTTACAAACAAGAGAAAATCCGCAGATTCTGGAAATCTTTGCAACACACACACTGTAACTTTCACCAATCAACTTCCTAGCTCTTTTATTCATTCTTCCGCCTTCGAGTTTCACCTATCGTTTGGCGTTTCTCTCTCAATCCCACCCGACACCTTTCAAATCTACTCTTCACATTTTATTTCCTTTTATCTCCAGCTCTGCTGCAGGGTTTCGGCCTGAAACGTCGACTGTACTATTGTTGCCATAGATGCTGCCTGACCTTCTGAGTTCCTCCAGCATTTTGTCTGTGTTGCTCACAAAAATGATTCCGGGAATGAAAGTCTTATGTGTCATATGAGGAGCGTTTGATGGCTCTGGGCCCCTACTTACTGAAATCGAGAAGAATGAGGGGACCGCATAGAAAACCTATCAAATATTGAAAGGTCTCGATAGAATGGATGTGGTAAGGACGCCTCCTGTGGCGGGGGAGTCTGTAATGCCAAGAGGACTGAGTCTCAGAATAGAACGACGTCTTTTTAGAATGTAGATGAGGAGGGCTTTCTTTACCAAGAGCGCAAAAGAGCGCAGTGAATCTGTGGAACTTATTGCCTCGGGCCAGGTGTTTAGGCACATTTAAGGCAGAGATTGATGGCTTCTTCATTAGTCGGGAGAGAATGCACGATATTGGGGCTGAGAGGACAAATGGATCGTCAATGATGAAATGGCAGAGAAGATCTGATGAGGGAAATGACCTATTTCTGCTCATTTATCTCATGGTCATATTTCAGACGAGGTAGTTTTCGTCTCTCTCCTGAGCTCTGACGCCACACTGTTACAGTGAGGTTCAGCCTAACTTTGGGAAGAAGTCATCCTCTAACGGGGCACAGTGCGGCATCTGGACTGGCCATCAACTCCTCTGACAGTCCTCCTCTCTGTATAAAAAACGGACATTTCTGCCCGTCTGCAGCCTGTGACTTGGCTCAGTTTGACTTTCTCCATTGGTGTTCACTGTTCTCTCTAAGCTGTGTGTGTGTGCATGGCTGCACATTATCTGAATTGCTCCTATGCAGATCTCATTTAGTGCCGTACAGATAGAATTTTCTTTTCTATAATGTTGTAAAAGTGCCGTGCTGAGTCCTGAGGAAGGGTCTCGGCCCGAAACGTCGACTGTACCTCTTCCTAGAGATGTTGCCTTGCCTGCTGCGTTCACCAGCAAATTTGATGTGTGTTGCTTGAATTTCCAGCATCTGCAGAATTCTTCGTGTTTGCGTGATTTCCCGGACTGGCTGCGACCACTACGCATGCGCATTCGATCGCCGGGTCACGGTCGGGGATTCGTCGAACGAACACGAGAAAAGATGCTGGAAGTCCAAAGGAATTTACACAAGACACTGGAGGATCTCACCAACTCAGGCAACATCTATTGGAAGGGATAAACAGCCGGCGATTCGGCCGCGTCCCCTCTTCAGCACTGAGGGAAAATGCCAGAATTAAAAGGTTCCGGTTATCATCGGAGGGGAAGGAGGTTAGTTAAAATGTGATATTTGAAGCCTAGTGGGTGGGAAAGGTCTGGAGAAGAAAGAATCTGATAAGAGAGAGTGACCGTAGAACCTAGAAATCTACAGCACATTACAGGCCCTTCGGCCCACAATGTTGTTTCTACCATGTAACCTACTCTAGAAACTGCCTAGAATTTCCCTATCGTGTAGCCCTCTATTTTGCTAAGCTCCATGTACCTATCTAAGAGTTTCCTAACAGACCCTATTGTATCCGCCTCTATCACCTACACTGGTAGTTTATTCCACACTCCCACCACTCTGTGTGAAAAACCTACCTCTGACATCCCCTTGTATCTCCTTCCGAGCACCTTAAAACTATACTCCCTGGTCCGCTGTAAGTCATCTCCACAATTGTGAAGGTCCCTTTCCCTGGTAAATACTGAAGTAAGGTATTCGTTAAGTACCTCCACTACTTGCTCTGACTCGATGCTGATGTTTCCACTATCGCATCTGATTGGTCCTATTCTAACACGGTTTATCCTCTTGCTCTTCACATACTTGTAGAATGCCTTCGGGTTTTCTTCAATCCTGCTTGCCGAGGCCTTGTCACGGTCTCCTAATACATTCTTAAGCTCCTTCCTGGCAACTTTGTGATTTTCTAGAACTTTCATAACCTCTTCTGCTCTTCTTAACTAGATTTTCTACATCCTTTGTACACCAATATTCTTTTACCCTACCATGCGTTCCCTGCCTCAATGGAACATACCTGTGCAGAGCGCCATGCAAGTGTTCCGTGAGCATTTGCAACATTTCATAGTCATAGTCATGGTCATTATTTATTGATCCCGGGGGAAATTGGTTTTCGTTACAGTTGCACCATAAATAATTAAATAGTATTAAAACCATAAATTGTTAAATAATAATCTGTAACTTATGCCAGGAATTAAGTCTAGGACCAGCCTATTGGCTCAGGTGTCTGATCCTCCAAGGGAGGAGTTGTAAAGTTTGATGGCCACAGGCAGGAATGACTTCCTATGACGCTCAGTGTTGCATCTCGGTGGAATGAGTCTCTGGCTGAATGTACTCCTGTGCCCAACCAGTCCATTATGTAGTGGATGGGAAACATTGTCCAAGATGCCATGCAACTTGGACAGCATCCTCCTTTCAGACACCACCGTGAGAGAGTACAGTTCCATCCCCACAACATCACTGGCCTTACGAATGAGTTTGTTGATTCTGTTGGTGTCTGCTACCCTCAGCCTGCTGCCCCAGCACACAACAGCAAACCACCACAGACTCGTAGAACATCCTCAGCATCGTCTGGCAGATGTTAAAGGACCTCAGTCTCCTCAGGAAATAGAGATGGCTCTGACCCTTCTTGTAGACAGCCTCAGTGTTCTTTGACCAGTCCAGTTTATTGTCAGTTTCTGCTGTGCACTTCCCTGAAAACATCTGCCCACAATTTATGCCCCGGAGTTTCTGCCCAATAGCATGATATTTCCCCATACCCAAATTAAACGTTTACCCAAATTGTGTGCTCCTATCCCGCTCCAGCGCTGTGGTGAAGGAGATAGGTGATGATCACTACAGCCAAAAAAGCTCTCCCACTGAAAGACTTCACACTGAACAGGTTAATTTCCCAATACCAGATCAAATACAGCCTCTGCTCTTGTTGGATTATCTACGTACTGCGTTAAGAAACCTTCCTGAGCAGACCTAACAAACTCCAACCCATCCAAACCCCTTGCTCGAAGGAGATGCTTAGGAAAGTTAAATTACCCATTACAAGCACCAAATTATTATTGCACCCTTCCAGAACCTACCTCCCTGCCTGCTCCTCGATGTCTCTGTTACTAATGGGGAGGGGGGGTTATATAAAACACCTAGCAGAGTTACTGTCCCCTTCCTGTTTCTGACTACTACCCATATTGACTCAGTGGACAATCGTTGCTCCACGACTTTCTCTTTTTCAGTACCCATGATACCATCACTGATTGGCAAGCCAAGCTCCCTCCCCTGTGCTTCTGGAAACATCGAAAGCCCTGCACTCTCAGCAGCTGTACCTGAGCCTGAGACGTCCAAGTCTCCGTAATGACCACGACATCATAGTTCCATATGTACTGATCCACAGTCTAAGTTCATCCGCCTTGTATATGGCCTTTAATACTTAGCCTTTAGTATCCGCCTTTAATACTTCTTGCATTAAAATAGACAACTCAAACCATCTAGCTGAGTGCAACTTTACTCCGTCATCTCCCTTTCCGTCCTCACAAACTCCCCGCATGCTGTCTCAGCTTGGCCGTCAACCTCTCTATCCTCTGCCGCTTCACTTCAGTTCCCAACCTCCTGCAGATCTATTTAAATCCTCCCCAGTAGCAGTCCCGTTCCTCCCCACCCCCGCCCACGTCATAGTGGTTCCTCTCCAGTTCAGGTGTAACCCGTCCCCGTCAACCCTTCCCCAGAAAAGGTTCCAGGGATCCAAGAGCTTGAAACCCCGACCTTACAGCATCTCCTCCGCCACTCATTCGGCTAAACTGCCTTCCCTATCTCCTGGAACAGGGAGTAATCCAGACATTATCACCTTGGAGGTCCTGCTCTTTAGCCTCCTTCCTAACTCCCTAAACTTACTGCTCTACCCCTCACCTGCATATGTCATTGGTACCAATATGTACCAAGACCTCTGGCTGCTCACCGGCCCCTTCAGGAATATTCTGCGACTGCTCAGAGACATTCTGGACCCCAGCACCCGGTAAGCAACACGCTCTCCTGGTATCTCTTCTGCTGTTGCAGAATTTCCTATCCGTCCCTCTGATTACCGAGTCCCCTATGACTATTGCTCCACCTGACTCCACCCTTCCCTTCTGAGCCTCAGAGCCAACCTCAGTGCTATCGGTCTGGCTGCCACTGCATTGCCCATGGGTCATGTCGCTCGGCAATTCTCCCTTTTGTTTTTATGCTGTCTTTGACTTCCCTCATCAGCCACGATAGCCTCATCCTTCCTTTAGAATATGTCTTCGTCTTTGGCATGTATCTATCCTGCGTCTTTTGCATTGTTCCATAAATTCCAGCCATCGCCGCCCTGCAGTTATCCTGCTAGTGTCCCCTTCCAATCAACTTTGCCCATCTCTTCTCCCTTGCCTCTGTTTTCTCCACTATCAGAGTGATACACAGGAGAGCGTGCACAAGAGAGTCACCAGGATGTTGTCGGAATTAGAATCATGAGTTACTGTGCAAGGAGAGTTTGGACAAACTGAGGTTGTTTTCTCTGCAGTGGAGGAGGCTCAGGGTGACCCGATAAAACTTGACAAGATCACGGAAGACATAGATAGATAGAGCTGATAGTTGGCATCATTATTCCCCTTGCGTCAAAATGTCTAACACCAGACAGCCTGCATTCAAATCGATGAAGAGGAATCTCTTCAGCCAACAGGTAAATTCAATGCCATCGACAGCTCGGAGGTCAAGTCATCGTGTTTATTTAAAACCCAAGTTGATCAGTGCTTGATTATTTAGGACATCAAAGGTTATAGGGAGAAGGCAGTAGAAGTGACTTGTCGGTAAATACAGATTCACTGAATCCCACTGATCATTATTACAAGGGGTGATTCTTGTAACAGAAGGAAAATAAAAGGCACTGGGACAGGTACAGAAAGTGGAAATTTTAGAGGGAGCAGGGACAAGAACAGACAGCTGGGTCAGACTCAGGTGGGGGGTTCTTGTCCGGCACGGAGCAGTGGGGCTGAACACCGGTTCATTTTCCACTCTCGGACCTTCGCTGAGACCATTTCTCATCAGTACATGTTTTACAAACAATACATTTCAATGTTCAAGTTCAACCTGAATTTATTATCGATGTGTATTAACCAGATGCTGTCCAACAATTCATTTTCTTGTCGGCAAGGCAACTCAATACTCAACCCCAGCCTGGGGTCGGGACTGGGACCAATTCCAGATGGAGAGGTTTGGGACAGTCTGGGACTTTGTGAAGGAGCCCTCCCTCCTTCCCCTTTACCCTTCTCACTCCTCTCCCACATACTCCGCTGCATGTGTTTGTGTGTGTGTGAGAGAGAGAGAGACCTGCCTGCCCACTCAACCTCCCCCAACACGCTCACGCTCCTGTGGACACAGCAGTCCTTGCGGGTTGGAATGATCCAAAAATTTTATGCCTTCCGTCCTGCACCAACTCCTTATCCACATGTCAAACTGTATAATCTTCCAGTTCCTGGCGCATGGCACAGATGGCAGTCCCGAGGTCACAGCCCTGGATGAGCTGCAATTTGACTTAGGACCTCACTCCCTGAGCTCCCTTTGCAGAACCTTGTTACACTACCAGCCCATATCATTGGTATCCACATGGATCACAACCTTCACTGTTCACCCTCATGAGCAATGCTGAGCGCTCGGTCGGACATGTCCCAGACCCAACCACACAAGAGGCAACATACCATCCTGGAATCTCATTCTCACCCACAAAACAACCAGTCAGTTCCCTGAGCTAATGATTCACCTTTGACCACAGCTCGCCTCTTCTCCACCCTTCCCTTCTCAGTCTCAGAGCCAGACTACCTGCCAGAGACTTTACTGCTATGACCTTCCTTTGCCAGTTCAACCCACCACCCCCAAGTGTGTCTAAAGTGATGTATGTGTTGTTCAGGGGTACACTGCACTCACCATTTCCCCCTTTCTCCTTCCTGACTGTTACCCAGTTTTCTGTGTTGTGCACATGGGTGCAACTATCTCTCCACATGTCCTATCTATCACCCTCTCAGCCTCCCGAATAATCTGGAGTTCATCAGCTTCCAGCTCCTACTCCTTAATGCGGATTGTTCGGAGCTGAAGATGGATGAACTTCTCACAGGTGTAGTTATCAGGGACACAGGAGGGTCCTCTGCCTTCCGACATCTGCAAGAGGAGCTTTCCACTATCCTGCCTGGCATCTCTACTGTTCCACCTGAGCAAATGTAAAGAAGGGAGCAAAAAATTCTACCTCCGGCATAATTTTGCCTTCTCTAAGTGAAACCTCGAAGAGGTAAAGCCTCAAAGTCTCCACTCTGACTGTGCCCACTCTGACACTGGCTGCTCCACTTGCTCCTGCCCAACTTTAAGATCTTCTTGATAATCAGTCCTGAATGCTGATTGGCCACTGCTGAAAGCTCAAAAATAACCTCCCCTGAACCATTTCCTTTAATACTTGGTTGGTGAACCTGAGTGAATTACATTTTCTCAAGCTTCTAATCTCTCCGATTATCGATGGGTCAAAGCTCGGTAGGGTGACACAAGGATGAATGACTGATTGAAACCCATCCCACATTCATAGCAGGTGGCCACCCTCACCACAGTGTGAACCCACCACTGTCTCTGCAGCGTGGATAAGTGTGTGAATGCCTTCCCACAGTTGTGAGCAGGTCAACGTCCTCTCACTGCTGAAAACTGTCTGGTGTATAGGTAGCAGAGATGAAAGTTCTAACAGATGAACAGCTTCTACCCAGTGTGAATTCTCTGATGTTCATTCAGTTGCAATGACTAAGTGAATTCCTTCCCACAGTCTGAGCAGTTGAACAGTTTCTCCCCAGTGTTTACTCACTGATATTCATTCAATACTGTTCTGTAAGTGATATTTTTGAATTCACGTAGCTTAAGAATTAAAATGGATGATCTTGAAATTCAGCTACAGATTGGCAAGTATGACGTTGTGTCCACCTCTGAAACTTGACTAAAGGATGGCTACTATTGGGAGCTGAATATCCAAGGATATACAGTGTGTCTGAAAGATAGGTGAGTAGGCAGAGGGTGTGGTGTGGCTCTGTGCGTAAGAAATGACATTAAATCTTTAGAAAGGGGTGACACAGGATCAGACGGTGTCGAGTCTCTATGGTTGGAGGTAAGAAATGGCAAGGGTAAAAGGACCCTAATGGCAGTTGTATACAGGCCTCCAAACAGCAGCCGGGATGTGGATTACAAATTACCGCAGGAGATAGAAAAGGCATATCAGAAGGGCAATGTCATGATAATCATTGGTGATTTTAACACGAAAGTGGATTGGGAAAAACAGGCCAGTACTGGGCCTCCAGAGAGAGAATTTGCAAAATGTCCAAGGGATCGCTTTTTAGAACAGCTTGTTGTTGAGCCCACTAGGGGATTAGCTGTGCTGGATTTGGTGTTGTGCAATGATCCGTCGGTGATAAGAGAGCATAAGGTTGAGGAACCATTGGGGACAGTGATCAAAATATGATCAAGTTCACTTTGAAATTTGAGAAGGAGAAACTAAATTCCAATGTGTCAGTATTTCAGTGGAATAAAGGAAATTACGATGGCATGAGAGGGGACCTGACCAAAGTTGACTGGAAAGGGACACTAGCAGGAAGGACAGCAGAGCAGCAATGGCTGGAATTTCTGCAAAAAAATGAGGGAAGTGCAAGACAGATATATTCTTAACAAGAAGGAATTTTTGAATGGAAGAAGGACACTACCATGGTTGACAATTGAAGTCAGAGCCAAAGTAAAAGCAAAAGTTAGTGGAAGATAGAGGATTAGGAAGCTTTTAAAAACTTGCAGAAGGAAACTGAGAAGGTCATTAGGAAGGAAAAGATGAATTATGAATGGAAGCTGGTGATTAATATCAAGAAGATACTAAAAGCATTTTTTAAGTGTAACATGCTGTAAGGTTTCACTGCTAATGTATTGGCTTCTCTGTAATGTTCCACTGCTGAGGTAATGGTTTCTCTGTAGCAGCAATGTTTGGGTTATGACGAGAGATAACTGGGCATGCCAGCCAATGAGCAGGATGTTGCTCTTTCTTGCACGTCTGGGAGCCGGGAATTCACGGGTTTTTTGCCAGGGAGAGATGAGGAGAGAAGACGCGAATGGAGAGAGTTGACAGACCTCAGACGGAGTGGCCTTGGAGTGAGGGTCTGCAGGTCAGCGAGGATTGGAGGAGGTCAATAGTGGATGAACAGCTTATCAGTGAGCTCCAACATTGCCCAATAGAGTGTTTCATGAGAATAGGCCCTTTTCCTTTTTTGTTTTCGTCACTAACCACATCATCAAATTAAGAGTTATAAAGCTCAGTCGTTTAATCGCATATTGTGTACTGTTTGTTATCTCGTACTGATTTGTAACAGAGAAAACATCGCGCAGTATCCACCCAAATGAGATTTCTTAAGTTTGACCGGGCCAGGGGCTATCACCCCCTATATTAAGTCACTAGACGAAGTGAGAGTTACATAAGTACAGAAAGGTTAAGAGAGTTGAGGATAGATATAGGACCAATAGAAAATGATGTGGGAGACACAGAGATGGCAGGGGAACTGAATGTGTATTTTGCATCATTCTTCACTGTGGAGTGCATCTGCATTATATCAGACATTCAGGAGTGTCAGGGAAGTGAAGTACGTGCAGTGAAGGTGCTCAGGAAGCTGAACGGTCTGAGGGTGGACAAATCTCCTGGACCTGATGGAATGCACCTTCGGGTTCTGAAGGAAATAGCTGGAGAGATTGCGTAGGCATTACTAACAATCTTTCAAGAATCGATAGATTCTGGCATTGTACCGGATGACTGGAAAATTGCACATATTACTCTGCTATTTAAGGAGGGCGGAAGGCAGCAGAAAAGAAGCTATAGACCTGAAAGCCTGACTTCAGTGGTTTGGAAATTGCTGGAATCAATTGTTACTGATGAGATTACGGAGTACTGAGAGGCACATGACAAGATAGGCCAAAGCCTGCATGGTTTCCTGAAAGGAAAATCCTGCCCGACTAACCTACTACAATTCTTTGAGGAAATTACAAGTTGGGTTGACAAAGGAGATGCAGTAGATGTAGTGTACTTGGATTTTCAGTGGGCCTTTGAAAGGTGCTGCACATGAGGCTGCTTAGCAAGATAAATCCTGTGGAATTACAGGGAAGTTACTAGCATGGGTGGAATGTTGGCTGATCGGCAGAAAACAGAGAGTGGGAATAAAGGGATCTTATTCTGGCTGGCTGCCGGTTACCACTGGAGGTCCACAGGGGTCGGTGTTGAGACCACTGCTTTTTACGATATATGTCAATGACTTATATGATTAATAGATTTGTGGCTAAATCTGCTGGCAATACAAAGATAGGTGGAGGAGTGGGTAGTGATGAGGAAACAGAGTGCCGTAAGAGAGATTTAGATAGTTTCGGGGAATCTGCAAAGAAGTAGTCAATGAAATACAATGTTGGAAAGTGTATGGTCATGCATATTGGTGAAAGAAATAAACGGGCAGATGATTATTTAGATTGGGAGAGAATTCAAAATGCAGAGATGCAAAGGAACTTGGAAGTCCTTGTGCAGGATACCCTAAACATTAACATCCAGGTTGTGTCGGTGTTGAGGAATGTGAATGCAATGTTGGCGTTCATTTCTAGAAGTATAGAATATAAGAGCAGGGATGTGATGTTGAGGCTCTATAAGGCACTCGTGAGACCACACTTGGAGTATTGTGTGCAGTTTTGGGCTCCTTATTTTGGAAAGGATATAGTGACATTGGAGAGGGCTCAGAGAAGATTCACAAGAAAAATGCCAGGAATGAAAGGGTTACCATACGAGAAGCATCTGGCTTCTCTTGGGCTGTATTCCCTGGAGTTCAGGAGAATTGTGGGGGGCGGGGTGGAATGTCATTGAGACATTCCGAACGCTGAAAGGTCTTAACAGATTAGATATGGCAAAGTTATTTCCCATGGTAGGGGAGTGTATGACGAGACAGCATGACTTCAGGATTGGAGGACATCCATTTAGAACAGAGATGAGGAGAACTGACTTTACTCAGATGGAGGTAAATTTGTGGAATTTATTGCCACAAGCAACTGTGGAGGCCAAGTCATTTAAGGCAGAGAGAGATAGGTTCTTGATTAGCCAGGGCATCAAAGGGTATGGGGAGAAGGCAGGGGAGTGGGGATGACTGGAGAATGGGATCAGCCGATGACTGAAAGGCGGAGCAGATTCAAAAAGCCGAATGGCCTACTTCTGCTCCTATATCTTATAGTCTTAATTGAGATGCCTGAGTGAATCCTTTCCCACATTCAGAACAGGTGAGTGGCACCCCCCAGTGTGAATTCTCTGATGGATTTTAAAGTCAGATGACCGAGTGAATTCCTTCCCACAATCTGAGCAGGTGAACAGGTTCTCCCTAGTGTGATTTTGGCAGTGCCTCACAAGTTTGCATGACTGAGTGAATCCCTTCCCACATTCAGAGCAGCTGAAAGGTTTCTCCCCAGTGTGAACTCGCTGATGTTTCTTGAGTTGAGCTGACTGAGTGAATCCCTTCCCACAATCTGAGCAGGTGAATGGTTTCTCCCCAGTGTGAATTCGGTAGTGCTTCACAAGGTTGCATGACTCAGTGAATCCCTTCCCACATTCAGAGCAGCTGAACGGTTTCTCCCCAGTGTGAACTCGCTGATGTACCTTCAGTTGAGATGACCGAATGAATCCCTTCCCACATTCACAGCATGTGAACGGCCTCTGCCGAGTGTGAAGTTGCCGATGTTCCTTCAGATGAGATGACCGGGCGAATCCCCTCCCACATTCAGAGCAGATGAACGGCTTCTCCCCAGTGTGAACTCGCTGATGTTCAATCAGTTGAGATTGCCAAGTGAAACCCTCCCGACATTCAGAGCAGGTGAATGGCCATTCCCCAGTGTGGACTCGCTCATGTATCTTCAGTTGAGATGACCGAGTGAATCCCTTCCCACATTCAGAGCAGGTGAATGGTTTCTCCCCAGTGTGATCTAACTGGTGTGTCAGTAGATGAGAATGCCAAATGAATCCTTTCCCACAGTCTGAGCAGGTGAACGGTCTCTCCGCAGTGTGAACAAACTGATGTACTTTCAGCTGAGCTGAATCAGTGAATCCCTTCCCACATTCTGAGCAGATGAATGGCTTTTCCACAGTGTGAATTTGCTGGTGTTTCAAGAGCTGAGATGAACGAAAGAATCCTTTCCCACATTCAGAGCAAGTGAATGGCTTCTCCCCAGTGTGAACACGCTGATGTAACTTCAGTTGAGATGACCGAGCAAATCCCTTCCCACATTCAGAGCAGGAGAATGGCTTCTCCCCAGTGTGGACTCGCTGATGCTCCTTCAGTTGAGATGACCGAGCAAATCCCTTCCCACATTCAGAGCATGTGAATGGCTTCTCCCCAGTGTGAACTCGCTGGTGTCTCTGTAGGTTGGATGAGCGAGTGAATCCCTTCCCACAGTCTGAGCAGGTGAACTGCATCTTTTCTGTGTGAACTCGCTGGAGTTCATTCAGTTGAGATGATTGAGTGAACTCTTCTCCACAGTCAGAGCAGGTGAATGGCTTCTCCCCGGTGTGAACTCGCTGGAGTTCATTCAGTTGAGATGATTGAGTGAACCCTTTCCCAGTCAGAGCAGGTGAATGGCTTCTCCCCGGTGTGAACTCGCTGGTGTCTCTGTAGGTTGGATGATTGAGTGAACCCTTCCCCACATTCAGAGCAGGTGAATGGCTTCTCCCTGGTGTGAACTCGCTGGTGTCACTGTGGCGTGGTTGAGTGTGTGAATGCCTTCCCACCGTCCGAGCAGGTCAATGTTCTCTCACTGGTGAATTTTCTGATATACCTTTGGGATCAATAACAGAATGGCTTCCTGCTTGCAGAATAGATGGAGCATCTCACTATGGTGTGAACTTGCTGATGTATCTTCAGACTGGATGACTGAGTGGTTCCCCTCCCTCACACAGAGCGGGTTAATGGCCTCTCCACACTGTGAACTCACTGGCATGTCTGAGGGTAGCCTGTGAGTGAATTTCTTCCCACACTGAGAGAAGGAGAATGATATCTCACTACGATCAAATCTCTGGCAATTCAGAAAGTTCGATGTTTGACTCCTTTGTACAATCAATGCAGTTAAAGAACTGATCTCCAGTGAACAAATGCTGGTGTGTTCTCAGCTCCCGGTTCCAGTGAATTTCACTGAGTTACAACAGAAAACTTCATTTCAGAGACAGAATACATCACCAGCTGGGATGAGATACTTCTTCATCTCCAAGGATCCACAGCAGATGTGTTGGTGTTGCAAAGAAAATATTTGTTCACTTCTTAAATATCCAGACAGAGTCAGCAAAACTGATGTGTTGTTGTGTTTGAGATTCCTGTACACAAGTGTTCTGCCGTTACAAACCTGTAAAAATATTTACAAAAGACAACAAGGGGTGAAGGACAATATTTCAGGAAAGATTTTAATCTGCGGTGAGAACATAAGAAATAGGAGCAGGAGCAGGCCATCCGGCCCATCAAGCCTGCTCCACCATTGAATAAGATCATGGCTGATCTGGCCATGGACTCATCTCCACCTACCTGCCTTTTCCCCATAACCCTTAATTCCCCTACTATACAAAAATCCATCCAACCTTGCCTTAAATACATTTACTGAGGTAGCCTCCACTCCTTCATTGGGCAGAGAAATCCACAGATTCACCACCCTCTGGGAAAAGCAGTTCCTCCTCATCTCCATCCCAAATGCCCTGAATCTTGAAGAGATATCCTCTAGTTTCCTGCCTCTATCTTATCTATTCTTTTCATAATTTTACTTATTTATGAGCATTTGGGGAAGCATAATTTGATGAGGGATGGTCAGCATGGCTCTGTCTAGGGCAGATCGTGCCTTATGAACCTGATTGAATTCTTTGAGGATATAACAATAAACACTGATGAAGGTAGAGCATTGGATGTAGTGTACATGGCTTTCAGTAAGACTTCTGATAAGATTCCCCATGCGAGGCTCATTCAGAAAGTAATGAGGCAAGGATCAAAGTAGACCTTGCTTTGTGGATCCAGAACTGGCTTGCCCACAGAAGCCAAAGGTGGTTGTAGATGGTTTGTATCCTGCATGGAGGACCGTGACCAGTGGTGTTCTGCAGGGATGTGTTCTGAGACTACTTGTCTTTGTGACGTTTATAAATGATCTTGATGAGGAAGTAGAAGGGTGGGTCAGTAAGTTTGCTGAGGACACAAAAGTTGAAGGTGTTGCGAAAAGTCTGGACAGTTGTTCAGAGGCTACAGCAGGACATCGATAGGATGCAGCACTGGCAGATGGGGATAAGTGTGCTGTGGTTTATTTCAGTACATCAAATATAAAGACAGAATACAATATTATGTTAGGACTCTTGTCAATGTAGAGGATCAGCGAGATCTTGGGGTCCATGTCAATTTTACACTCAAAGCTGCAGCGCTGATTGACGTTGTTGTTAATAAGGCCTTAATCAACCGTGGAACTGAGTTCAAGAGTGGTGAGGTAATGTCAAAGCTATATCAGACCTTATTTATACCCCACTTAGAGTATTGTGTTCAGTTACCTCATTACAGAAAGGATGTGGATACTACAGAAAGAGTGTAGAGGAGATTTAGAAGGATGTTGCATGGATTAGAGAACATGCCTTATGAGAATAGGTTGAGTGAACTTTGGAGCGACGGAGAATGAGAGGTGACCTGACAGATGCGTATAAGATGACGAAAGGCATTGATCGTGTGGACAGCCAGAAGCTTTTTCCTAAGGCTGAATTGCAAACACAAGGGGCATTGTTTTAAGGTGCTTGGAAGTAGGGTTAAAGGGGATGTCAGAGGTAGGTTTTTCACACAGAGAGTAGTAGGTGCATGGAATGCACTGCCAGCGATGATGGTAGAGGCAGATACCATTTTGAGAGACTGTTGGATATGTACACGGAGCTCAGGAAAACAGAGTGCAATGTGGTTGGGAAATCCGAGGCAGTTTCTAGAATAGGTTACATGGACACTGTGGGCCGAAGGGCCTGTAATATATTGTAGATTTCTATGTTTCTATATGCACTCATCTTCGAACAAGGCACGGATCAGACATTCTGACTGACCATCAAATTCTCAGATGGTATTCCTGTCTGTGTGAGAATGCGCTACTTCTGACTTCAATCAACCTAAGACTTGGCTCCATTTGTCTCTGCCTTTTGGTATTATTTCAAGTTCTAGTCATGTTCCACAAGACTACAAAGAGCACTTGTTAGTACATGTATGATCCTGGAGATTTATTAATTACTCCAATACCCTCCCACCAGCTGATTGACAGTGATGAACCCATGGATGGCAATGCCAATGAATATAAAGTGGATGGCAGTGGCTATTCTCATTGGACTGCGGCACTTTTGTGATATCCCTTGTCATCGAGGCAAGGGAATATCATATCGTTATTTACTCAGACAGAACTAAATCTGACGGAAGGTTTTATTTCCATACAGCTCTAATTGACATTTTCACTGACTGGAAGGAAAACTCTTCAACCGAGATTAACTGGGAACTATATTGTTGTTCCGAGTTACTAATCCTTGGATTTACATAGCTGAAACTCGGCAGTGTTTGGGAGATACATTCTCTCCCATTTCCTTCGACTGTACGGGAACAACGCTTGGTAGTGTCATCCATGGCTGCCTCTTTACCCAGAAGGCCCCACGAACGAGAAACCTGTCTGTCAGCCACCGAAAGCTGCAGCGATGCGCATGCGCCGCACAAACGGCGGCGGCCCGGCGCTCATCAGCCGAAATCTCCCCGGGGCCCGGGTACGGATCGTGGGGCTGAGAAAGAGGCAACGGACCGGGGATGTCCTGGGGTGGAGGACCAGTGCGCCAGGAGCTCACAGTGATAGCCTGTAAATCACGGTTCATACGCCGCTGATTAATTCCCACCCGGGGACGCCTCCTACCTGCGGCCGAAACCCGTGAGCCTCTCGTTTACTGAGCGCATGCGCGATAGTTGGGACCAACTCAGACCTCTGCGCATGCGCGTGTAGCAAACAGCGAAAATCTGCAGATGTGGAAATTCAAGCGACAGACGGAAAATGCTGGAGGAAAATCAGGCGGGCAGCAACTATGGAGAGGAGTGAACAGGCGGCGTTTCAGACCGAGACCTTCTTGAGGACTGGAAAGGAAGGGAGGGAGTAAGAATATGGGGCAGGTGAGGTGATAGGGTAAACTGGGAGAGGGGCAGGAGTGAAGTAAAGAGCTGGGAGGTTGATTGTTGAGAGATAAAAGGCTGGAGAATAATAATAATAATAAAAATACTATTGATTCCGAGTGTTAAATTCATTCGTTTCAGCTGCAAACTCTTAAAAACACAGCAAGCAGCGGGCAAACTTTACTGAAAATAAAGTGCAGAATAGTGCAGAATAATACTGTATCCGTGTGCAATAATAATGTATGAAACAATAATGCAGAGACTATTGAACTATGATGTGTGTTCACCTGTCGCAGAAAGATGAGCTGATGCATTTGTTTGGAAAGATTTTTTGTTACGATCATTGTGAGGGCGGAGCTGAGTGAGTTTGTTCAAAAGGGGTCGGGGGCTTTGCTCCCTACTCAGTAGGTCATGGAGAGGATGTTCCGGATTGTCCATACTCGATAACAGTTTGTTCAGTGACATCCACTCCACCACTCACTCGAAAGAGTCCGGGTTGTGGCCAAGGATGGATCCAACCTTTCTGATGAGTTTATTTAGTCTTTCCCAACGTAAAGCAGCAAAGAAGACTGCACTCGCTACAACAGACTGGTAAAAGATCTGCGAGATCCTTCCTCACGTGTTCAAGGATCTCGGCTTCCCTAGAAAATAGAGTCTGCTCATCCCCTTCTTTTTAACAGTCTTGGTGTTGGTTTTCCAGTCATGCCTTTTGCCGAGGCGAGCACCCAGGTATTTGTCCTCCTCCACCATCGCAACTTCTTCTCCCGGAATGTATACAGGACTTATCACAGTCCTCTTCCTCCTAAAATCTATCACCATTTCCCTGGCTTTGACCACGTTCAGGAGCAGGCGATTCTTCCCTCACTATTCCACAGAGCTCTCCACCATTCCTCTGTTCTCTGAGTCCTGCCCATCTCTGATGCACCCAACTACGGTAGAGTCATCAGAGAACATCATTAACTGCCAAGAATCAGAGTAGCACTGAAAATCTGAGCTGTAGAGTGTGAACAGAAATGAAGACAGGACAGTCCCGTGTGGGGCTCCAGTGCCACTCACCTCCACCTCAGGCACAGAACCACCCAGTGGTACAAACTAGGGTCTATCTGTCAGGAAGGCAGTAATCCAGGAGATAGTGAACTGAATTTGTCTACGCCCATCCTTGCTCATAAAACGTGGCTGGATTGTATTGAATGCATTAAAGAAATCAAAAACAGTGATTCTCTCAATGCCACCAGCATCATCCTGGTGGGAGTGAGCTCTCTGAAACAGGGAGATGATGGTATCATCCACTCCCTCATGAGGTTGGTAGGGAAACTGTAGAGGGTCCGAGGTAAGTCTGGACCGGTATCTGCATCACCTTCATCACATGAGATGTGAGGGCAATTGGTCTGTAGTGATTGTCGTCATTAAGTTCAGATAATTACCATACTGGGTAAAGGACCAAGGCAGGAATTATTCCACATCTTTTTCTGACTTGGTCTCAGATTGTCAGGGTGCACCAAAATGCCAGAGAGCAGGCTCGTACGGGCTTTCAGTACCCTGGGGATGATACTGTTGGGGTCAGCAGATGTAGTCTCTCCGGCTGTCTCCTACCCTGACCTACATTCACTGTCCGTCTCCCTGATGGCCTCATCTGCACGAGGTGCACCGAGATGCAGCTCCTTAGAGACCGTGTTAGGGATCTGGAGCTGCGGCTCCATGACCTACAGCTTACTGGGGAGAGTGAAGAGGAGATGGAGAGGAGCTACAGGGAGTCAGTCACCCCGAGGCTGCAGGAGTTAGACAAGTGGGTGACGGTCAGGACAGCGAAGGAAAGAGCTCAGGTAGTAGAGGTGTCCCCTGTGGCCATACCCCTCAGTAATATTTTTCTCGTTATGAATACGATTGAGGGGATGACCTGACAGGACGATCATGGCGATCGGGTCTCTGGCCCTGAGCCTGGTTCTGTGGTGCAGAAGGGAAAGAGGAAGATGAGGAATACGGTAGTCATAGCGGATTCCATAGTGAGGGGAACAGACAGGAGGTTCTGTCAGCCTGATAGAGATACCCACATGGTGTGTTGCCTCCCAGGTGCCAGGGTACGGGATGTCTCGGATCGGGTGCAGAATGTTCTGAAGGGAGAGGGTGAACAGCCAGAAGTCCTGGTACATGTTGGTACCAATGACATAGGTAGAAAAAGGGAAGAGGTCCTGAAGAGAGAATTTAGGGAGTTAGGCAGGAAGCTCAAAAGCAGGACCTCTGGGGTAGTAATCTCGGGATTGCTGCCTGTGCCATGTGCCAGCGAGTGCAAGAATAGCATGATCAGGCGTATTAATGTGTGGCTGAGTGTCACAATGGTGGTGGTGGGGGGGGGGGCATTGGGAGCAATGGTGGATCCAAATACAAGACACATCTTGTGTGGTTAATTAAATTAAGTTTATTGTTTGCTACCAGGAGAGCAAAGCGGAAGCTGGAATAGCGAACTGGACAAGGACTCAGGACTACGACTATGCTGGGGCAAGGGTCTGGGCTAGGACTCGGAATAGGATCCCAGAATCAGAGGCGATATGAAGAGGCTACGGTATGGACTCTGAGTCAGGGACTGGGCAAGGACCCAGTACCTGGGTCTTGCCTCGGGTTCGGACCCCAGAACCAGGCATGGACATGCCATGGGCTAGGGAGAGGAGGAACATGGAAAAAAAAACAGAGCCTCGGTCTCGGGACAGCAGGCACATAGAACCATGGACACATACACAGAACACAGAGTCTGGACCCCTCATTGGGTACAGGACATAGGGCCGGGACTCACACACAGAACAGAGAGCCGGGACCCCTCCTTGGGTACAGGACATAGGGCCGGGACTCACACACAGAACAGAGAGCCGGGACCCCTCCTTGGGTACAGGACATAGGGCCGGGACTCACACACAGAACAGAGAGCCGGGACCCCTCCTTGGGTACAGGACATAGGGCCGGGACTCACACACAGAACAGAGAGCCGGGACCCCTCCTTGGGTACAGGACATAGGGCCGGGACTCACACACAGAACACAGAGTCTGGACCCCTCCTTGGGTACAGGACATAGGGCCGGGACTCACACACAGAACAGAGAGCCGGGACCCCTCCTTGGGTACAGGACATAGGGCCGGGACTCACACACAGAACAGAGAGCCGGGACCCCTCCTTGGGTACAGGACATAGGGCCGGGACTCACACACAGAACAGAGAGCCGGGACCCCTCCTTGGGTACAGGACATAGGGCCGGGACTCACACACAGAACAGAGAGCCGGGACCCCTCCTTGGGTACAGGACATAGGGCCGGGACTCACACACAGAACAGAGAGCCGGGACCCCTCCTTGGGTACAGGACATAGGGCCGGGACTCACACACAGAACACAGAGTCTGGACCCCTCCTTGGGTACAGGACATAGGGCCGGGACTCACACACAGAACAGAGAGCCGGGACCCCTCCTTGGGTACAGGACATAGGGCCGGGACACATACACAGAACAGAGAGCCGGGACCCCTCCTTGGGTACAGGACATAGGGCCGGGACTCACACACAGAACACAGAGTCTGGACCCCTCCTTGGGTACAGGACATAGGGCCGGGACTCACACACAGAACAGAGAGCCGGGACCCCTCCTTGGGTACAGGACATAGGGCCGGGACTCACACACAGAACAGAGAGCCGGGACCCCTCCTTGGGTACAGGACATAGGGCCGGGACTCACACACAGAACAGAGAGCCGGGACCCCTCCTTGGGTACAGGACATAGGGCCGGGACTCACACACAGAACACAGAGTCTGGACCCCTCCTTGGGTACAGGACATAGGGCCGGGACTCACACACAGAACACAGAGTCTGGACCCCTCCTTGGGTACAGGACATAGGGCCGGGACTCACACACAGAACAGAGAGCCGGGACCCCTCCTTGGGTACAGGACATAGGGCCGGGACTCATACACAGAACAGAGAGTCTGGACCCCTCCTTGGGTACAGGACATAGGGCCGGGACTCACACACAGAACACAGAGTCTGGACCCCTCCTTGGGTACAGGACATAGGGCCGGGACTCACACACAGAACAGAGAGTCTGGACCCCTCCTTGGGTACAGGACATAGGGCCGGGACTCATACACAGAACAGAGAGTCTGGACCCCTCCTTGGGTACAGGACATAGGGCCGGGACTCACACACAGAACACAGAGTCTGGACCCCTCCTTGGGTACAGGACATAGGGCCGGGACACATACACAGAACACAGAGTCTGGACCCCTCCTTGGGTACAGGACATAGGGCCGGGACTCACACACAGAACACAGAGTCTGGACCCCTCCTTGGGTACAGGACATAGGGCCGGGACTCACACACAGAACAGAGAGCCGGGACCCCTCCTTGGGTACAGGACATAGGGCCGGGACTCACACACAGAACAGAGAGCCGGGACCCCTCCTTGGGTACAGGACATAGGGCCGGGACTCACACACAGAACAGAGAGCCGGGACCCCTCCTTGGGTACAGGACATAGGGCCGGGACTCACACACAGAACAGAGAGCCGGGACCCCTCCTTGGGTACAGGACATAGGGCCGGGACTCACACACAGAACACAGAGCCGGGACCCCTCCTTGGGTACAGGACATAGGGCCGGGACTCACACACAGAACACAGAGTCTGGACCCCTCCTTGGGTACAGGACATAGGGCCGGGACTCACACACAGAACAGAGAGCCGGGACCCCTCCTTGGGTACAGGACATAGGGCCGGGACTCACACACAGAACAGAGAGCCGGGACCCCTCCTTGGGTACAGGACATAGGGCCGGGACTCACACACAGAACAGAGAGTCTGGACCCCTCCTTGGGTACAGGACATAGGGCCGGGACTCACACACAGAACACAGAGCCGGGACCCCTCCTTGGGTACAGGACATAGGGCCGGGACTCACACACAGAAAAGAGAGCCGGGACCCCTCCTTGGGTACAGGACATAGGGCCGGGACTCACACACAGAACAGAGAGCCGGGACCCCTCCTTGGGTACAGGACATAGGGCTGGGACTCACACACAGAACAGAGAGCCGGGACCCCTCCTTGGGTACAGGACATAGGGCCGGGACTCACACACAGAACACAGAGTCTGGACCCCTCCTTGGGTACAGGACATAGGGCCGGGACTCACACACAGAACACAGAGTCTGGACCCCTCCTTGGGTACAGGACATAGGGCCGGGACTCACACACAGAACACAGAGTCTGGACCCCTCCTTGGGTACAGGACATAGGGCCGGGACTCACACACAGAACAGAGAGCCGGGACCCCTCCTTGGGTACAGGACATAGGGCTGGGACTCACACACAGAACACAGAGTCTGGACCCCTCCTTGGGTACAGGACATAGGGCTGGGACTCACACACAGAACAGAGAGCCGGGACCCCTCCTTGGGTACAGGACATAGGGCCGGGACTCACACACAGAACACAGAGTCTGGACCCCTCCTTGGGTACAGGACATAGGGCCGGGACTCACACACAGAACACAGAGTCTGGACCCCTCCTTGGGTACAGGACATAGGGCCGGGACTCACACACAGAAGTCTGGACCCCTCCTTGGGTACAGGACATAGGGCCGGGACTCACACACAGAACACAGAGTCTGGACCCCTCCTTGGGTACAGGACATAGGGCCGGGACTCACACACAGAACAGAGAGCCGGGACCCCTCCTTGGGTACAGGACATAGGGCCGGGACTCACACACAGAACAGAGAGCCGGGACCCCTCCTTGGGTACAGGACATAGGGCCGGGACTCATACACAGAACAGAGAGTCTGGACCCCTCCTTGGGTACAGGACATAGGGCCGGGACTCACACACAGAACAGAGAGCCGGGACCCCTCCTTGGGTACAGGACATAGGGCCGGGACTCACACACAGAACAGAGAGCCGGGACCCCTCCTTGGGTACAGGACATAGGGCCGGGACTCACACACAGAACACAGAGCCGGGACCCCTCCTTGGGTACAGGACATAGGGCCGGGACTCACACACAGAACACAGAGTCTGGACCCCTCCTTGGGTACAGGACATAGGGCCGGGACTCACACACAGAACACAGAGCCGGGACCCCTCCTTGGGTACAGGACATAGGGCCGGGACTCACACACAGAACACAGAGCCGGGACCCCTCCTTGGGTACAGGACATAGGGCCGGGACACATACACAGAACAGAGAGCCGGGACCCCTCCTTGGGTACAGGACATAGGGCCGGGACTCACACACAGAAAAGAGAGCCGGGACCCCTCCTTGGGTACAGGACATAGGGCCGGGACTCACACACAGAACACAGAGTCTGGACCCCTCCTTGGGTACAGGACATAGGGCCGGGACTCACACACAGAACAGAGAGCCGGGACCCCTCCTTGGGTACAGGACATAGGGCCGGGACTCACACACAGAACAGAGAGTCTGGACCCCTCCTTGGGTACAGGACATAGGGCCGGGACTCACACACAGAACAGAGAGCCGGGACCCCTCCTTGGGTACAGGACATAGGGCCGGGACTCACACACAGAACACAGAGTCTGGACCCCTCCTTGGGTACAGGACATAGGGCCGGGACTCACACACAGAACAGAGAGCCGGGACCCCTCCTTGGGTACAGGACATAGGGCCGGGACTCACACACAGAACAGAGAGCCGGGACCCCTCCTTGGGTACAGGACATAGGGCCGGGACTCACACACAGAACACAGAGTCTGGACCCCTCCTTGGGTACAGGACATAGGGCCGGGACTCACACACAGAACACAGAGTCTGGACCCCTCCTTGGGTACAGGACATAGGGCCGGGACTCACACACAGAACACAGAGCCGGGACCCCTCCTTGGGTACAGGATATAGGGCCGGGACTCACACACAGAACACAGAGCCGGGACCCCTCCTTGGGTACAGGACATAGGGCCGGGACTCACACACAGAACAGAGAGCCGGGACCCCTCCTTGGGTACAGGACATAGGGCCGGGACTCACACACAGAACACAGAGTCTGGACCCCTCCTTGGGTACAGGACATAGGGCCGGGACTCACACACAGAACAGAGAGCCGGGACCCCTCCTTGGGTACAGGACATAGGGCCGGGACTCACACACAGAACAGAGAGCCGGGACCCCTCCTTGGGTACAGGACATAGGGCCGGGACTCATACACAGAACAGAGAGCCGGGACCCCTCCTTGGGTACAGGACATAGGGCCGGGACTCACACACAGAACAGAGAGCCGGGACCCCTCCTTGGGTACAGGACATAGGGCCGGGACTCACACACAGAACACAGAGTCTGGACCCCTCCTTGGGTACAGGACATAGGGCCGGGACTCACACACAGAACAGAGAGCCGGGGCCCCTCCTTGGGTACAGGACATAGGGCCGGGACTCACACACAGAACAGAGAGCCGGGACCCCTCCTTGGGTACAGGACATAGGGCCGGGACTCACACACAGAACAGAGAGCCGGGACCCCTCCTTGGGTACAGGACATAGGGCCGGGACTCACACACAGAACAGAGAGCCGGGGCCCCTCCTTGGGTACAGGACATAGGGCCGGGACTCACACACAGAACAGAGAGCCGGGACCCCTCCTTGGGTACAGGACATAGGGCCGGGACTCATACACAGAACACAGAGCCGGGACCCCTCCTTGGGTACAGGACATAGGGCCGGGACTCACACACAGAACACAGAGTCTGGACCCCTCCTTGGGTACAGGACATAGGGCCGGGACTCACACACAGAACAGAGAGCCGGGACCCCTCCTTGGGTACAGGACATAGGGCCGGGACTCACACACAGAACAGAGAGCCGGGACCCCTCCTTGGGTACAGGACATTGTATGAGAGGTGCGGGAAAACACTGCGATATAGGGGAAGTTTTGAGAGATGAGCGAAAAACAGCTAAAATAGAAATGTATGAGAGGTTCACGTAAAAACGGTGATATAGAGGAAGTTATGAGAGGTGTGCGGAAACATGACGATATAGGGGAAAGTATGAGATATGAGCGAAAACACAGCTAAAAAGTGTAACGTATGAGAGATGTGTGAGCACACGGCAATATAGGCAAAGCTATGAGAGGTGCGCGAGCACACGGCGATATAGGCAAAGCTATGAGAGGTGCGCGAGCACACGGCGATATAGGCAAAGCTATGAGAGGTGCGCGAGAACACAGCGATATAGGAGGAGCTATGAGAGGTGTGCGAAGACACAGCGATAGAGGGGACGGTATGAGAGTGCGCAAAAACACGGTGATAAAGGGCAATATATCAGAGGTGCGCTAAAACACAGCGACATAGGGGAAGGTATGAGAGAGCAAAAACACAGCGATATAGGGTAAGCTGCGGGAGGTGCACAAAAACACAGTAAGATAGCGGAATGTATTAGAGGTGCGCGAAAACGCTGCGATACAGGGGAAAGTATGAGAGGTGTGCAAAAACACGGCGATGTAGGGTGAGGCATGAGACGTGCGCGAAAACACGGCGAAGTATGGGAATGTATGAGAGTGGCACGAAAACACGGCAAAATAGGGGAAGTTATGGGGGGAGAGCGAAAACAGAGCGATATAGGAGAAAGTATGAGAGGTGTGCGAAAACACAGCGATGTAGGGGAAGTTATCAGAGGTTCGGGAACACAGAGTGATACAGGGGAAGCTATGGGAGGTGCGTGAATACACAGCGATATGGGGGAAGGTATGAGAGGTGCGTGAAAACATGGCGATATAGAGGAAGGTATGAGATATGAGCGAAAACACAGCTAAAAGTGTAAGGTATGAGAGGTGCACTAGAACAGCAATATAGGGGAAACTAACAGAGGTGCACAAAAACACAGCAATATAGGAGAAGCTATGGGAGGTGCGCAAATACACAGCGATATAGGGGAAGCTATGGGAGGTGCGTGACAACACAGCGATATAGGGGAAGCTATGGGAGATGCGCAAAACCATTGCGATATAGAGAAAGCTATGAGAAATGCGTGAAAACAGAGCAATATAGGGGAAGGTATGAGAGCTGCGAGAATACACATCGATATAGGGGAAGCTATGGGAGTTGCGTGAAAACGGCGATATATGTGAAGGTATGAGGGGTGCACGAAAACACGGCGATATTGGCAAAGCTATGAGAGGTGAGTGAAAACACAGCGATATAGGGGAAGGTATGAGAGGTGTATGAAAACACAGCGATATTGGAGAAGCTCTTGTAGGTGCGCAAAAACACAGCGATATAGGGGAAACTATCAGAGATGTTCGAAAACACAGCAATATAGGGGAATCTATGGGAGGTGTGCGAAAACACAGCGATACAGGGGAAGGTATAAGAGGTGCTCAAAAACACGGACATATTGGGGAAGGTATGGGAGGTGCATGAAAACACAGCGATAAAGGGGAAGGTATGAGAGGTGAGAGCGCACCTCCCTTACATTCTCCAATATGGCTGTGTTTTCGGTGAGGAACTTTGTACTTTGAGGTAGTGCGGTGAGGAACTTTGTACTAAAACACAGCAGTTGGGGGTTGCTCTGGGAGGTGCACGAAAACACGGCGACATAGGAGAATGAATGAGAGGTGCGCAAAAACACAGCATTATTGGGGAAACTGTGGGAGGTGCACGAAAGCACAGCAATATAATGGAAGGTATGAGAGGTGCGCGGAAACACAATGATATTTGGGAACGAATGGATGGTGTGCGAAAACACAGTGATGTATGGGAAAATGTGGGAGGTGTCCAAAAACACAGCGATATAGTGGAAGGTATGGGAGGTGCACGAAAACACAGTGATATACGGGAAACTATGGGAGGTGTGCGAAAACACAGTGATACAGGGGAAGATATGAGAGGTGCGGGAAAAGACAGCCATATTTTGGAAGGTATGGGTGGTGCGCGAAAACACAGCGATAAGGGAAGTTATGGGAGATGCGCAAAAAAAATCACTATAGGGGACTGTATGAGAGGTGCGCGAAAACACAACGATGTAGGGGGAGGTATGCGAGGTGCGTGAAAACGCAGCGATATAGGGGAAGCTATGAGAGGTCCGTGAAAGCACAGCCCTAGAGGTGCGCGAAAACACAGCGATATATGGGAAGCTATGGGAGGTGCGTGACAACACGGCGACATAGGATAAGTTATGAGAGGTGA
This sequence comes from Mobula birostris, assembly GCF_030028105.1. Classification (NCBI taxonomy): domain Eukaryota; kingdom Metazoa; phylum Chordata; class Chondrichthyes; order Myliobatiformes; family Myliobatidae; genus Mobula; species Mobula birostris. The sequence continues at coordinate 44,026,724 of NC_092397.1, forward strand.
GTGAAAACACAGCGATGTAGCGGAAGCTATGCCAGGTGCACGAAATAAACAACTATATAGGGGAAGCTATGAGAGATGCGTGAATGCACAGCGATTTACGGGATGCTATGAGAGGTGCGTGAAAACATCGCAATACAGGGGAAGCTATGGGACCTGCACGAGAACACGGCAAAATCGGAGAAGGTATGGGAGGTGCGCAAAAACACAGCACTATTGGGGACGGTATTAGAGGTGCGCAAAAACAGCCATTATAGGGGAAGGTATGAGAGGTGTGCAAAAACACAGCTATATAGGGGAATGTATGGGAAGTGCGCGAAAACATGATGATATAGGGGAAGGTATGAGAGGTGCGCGAAAACACAACGATGTAGGGGAAGCTATGGGAGGTGCGCGAAAACACGGTGATATAGGGGAAGCTATGAGAGTTGCGCGAAAACAGCGATTTAGGGGAACCTATGAGAGGTGCGCGAAAACATCGCAATATAGGGGCAGCTATGGGAGGTGCGCAAAATCACATCTATATTGGGGAAGGTATCGGAGGTGCGCGGAAACACAGCGAGGCAGGGGAAACCATGGGAGGTGCTCGAAAACACGATGATATTTGGGAAGCTATGGGAGGTGCCGGAAAACACTGCAATATAGGGGAAGTTATGGGAGGTGTGTGAAAACATTGCGATATAGCGGAAGCTATGGGAGGTGTGCGAAAACACAGTGATATATGGGAAGCTATGGGAGGTGTGCGAAAACACAGCGATATAGGGGAAGGTATGAGAGGTGCGCGCAAAGACGGCGATATAGGGGAAGCTATTGGAACTGCGAATAAACACAGCGATATATGGGAAGCTATGGGCAGTGTGCGAAAACACAGCGATACAGGGGAGGGTATGAGAGTTGCGCAAAAATACAGTGCTATTGGGGAATGTGTGAAAGGTGCGCGAAAACACGGTGATACAGGGGAAGGTGTGAGATGTCTGCGAATACACAGCATTATTGTGGAAACTATGGGAGGTGCATGAAAACACAACGATATAGGGGAAGCTCTGGGAGGTGCGCAAAAACACAGCGATATAGGGGAAACTATCAGAAGTGCGCGAAAACACAACAATATAGGGGAAGCTATAGGAGGTGCTCGAAAACACGGCGAGATAGAGGCTAAGGTATGAGAGGTGCGTGAAAACACGGTGATATAGGGGAAGGTATGAGAGATATGAGCGAAATCATAGCTAAATGTGGAAGGCATGAGAGGTGCGCGGAACACGGCGATATTGGCAAAGCTATGAGAGGTGAGCGAAAACAGAGCGATATACGGGAAGTAATGATAGCTGCATGAAAACACAGCAATACAGGGGAAGGTATGAGAGGTGCTCAAAAAGATGGCAATGTAGGAGAATGTATAGGTCGTGCACAAAAAGATGGTGATACAGGGCAAGGTATGAGAAGTGAACGAAAACACAGTGATATAAGGGAAGCTATGGGAGGTGCATGAACACACGGCGATGTACGTGAAAGTATGAGTGGTGTGCGAAAACACAGCGATATAGGGGAAGCTATGAGATATGAGAGAAAACACAGCTAAAAAGTGGAAGGTATGAGAGTTACCCGAGACTACGGCGATATAGGCAAAGCTATGAGAGGTGAGCGAAAACATAGCGATATAGGAGAAGGTATGGGAGGTGCGTGAAAACACGGCAATATAGAGGAAGGTATGAGCAGTGCGCGAAAATACAGTGATATGGGGGAAGCTATTAGAGGAGCGTGGAAACACATTGATAAAGGGGAATGTATGCGAGGTGTGCGAAAACGCAGCGATATAGCGGACGCTATGAGAGGTGCGCGAAAACACGGTGATATAGGGGAATGTATGAGAGGTGCGTAAAAACATGTCAATATAGGGGAAGCTATGAGAGATAAGTGAAAACACATTTAAAAAAGGGAGGTATGAGAGGTACACGACAATACCGCGATATAGGGGAAGCTATGAGAGGGAAGTGAAAACTCAGCGATATAGGGGAAGGTTAGGAGTTGCGTGAAAACAGGACGATATAGGAGAAGGTATGAGAGGTGCGCAAAAACACAGCAATGTAGGGGAAGGTACTGGAGGTGCACGAAAACACACTGATATAGAGATATGTATGAGAGGTGCGCGAAAACATGGCGATGTAGGGGAATGTCTGAGAGATGCGCGAAAAAAGACTGATACAGGCGAATGTTTAAGGGTTGTGTGAAAACACAGAAATATAGGGGAAACAATGGGAGGTGCGCGAAAACACAGCAAAGCACAGGAAGGTATGGGACGTGCGACATTGTGGAAGGTATGATCGGTGCTCAAAGACCTGGCGATGTCAGAGAATGTATGAGTCGTGCACAAAAAGACGGTGATACAGGGGAAGGTATGAAAGGTGCACAAAAACACAATGATATTGGGGAAGCTATGTGAGGTGCGGGAAAACACAGCGATATAGGGGAAACTATGAGAGGTGCATGAAAACATAGCGATATAGGGGAAGCTATGGGAGGTGCGTGAAAACACGGTGATGTAGGAGAAGGTATGAGAGGTGCGCAAAAACACAGCGATGTAGGGGAAGCTATGAGAGGTGAGCGAAAACACAGCGACATAGGGGATAGTATGCGAGGTGCGCGAAAACACAGCGAGAAAGAGGAAGGGATGAGAGGTGCACGAAAACACAGTGATTTAGGGGAAGATATGGGACGTTCCTGAAAACACAGCGATATAGGAGAAGGTATGAGAGGTGCATGACAACACAGCGAAATAGGGGAAGGTATGAGATGTATGCGAAAAGACAACGATATAGGGGAAACTATCATAGGTGCGCAAAAACACAGCGATATAGGGTGAGCTATGGGGGCTGCACGAATACACAGTGATATGGGGAAGCTATGAGAGGTACGCAAACACACGGCAATATAGGGGAATGTATGAGATATGAGCGAAAACACAGCTAAAAAGTGGAAGGTATGAGAGTTGTGAGAGACTACGGCGATATAGGGGAAGGTATGAGAGGTGCGCGAAAACACAGCGATATAGGGGACGCAATAGGAGGTGTGCGAAAACAGGGCGACATAGAGGAAGGTATGAGGGGTGCGCGAAGGCACAGCAATATAGGGGATGCTATGGCAGGTGCGCGAATACACAGCGATATATGGGACGATAAGAGATGTGCATGAAAGCACGGCAATATAGGGGAAGTTATGAGAGGTACGCAAAAATACAGCAATACAGGAGAAGTTATGAGAGGTGCGTGAAAACACAGCGATATAAGGGGAGATATGAGAGGTACACGAAAACACAGCGATATAGGGGAAGGTTTGGCAGGTGCTTGAAAACATGGCGATATATGGAAAGGTTTGAGAGGTGTGCGAAGGCACAGCAATATAGGGGATGGTATAGGAGGTGCTCGAAAACACAGTGATATAGGGGAAGACATGAGAGGTGCGTGAAAACACAGCAATATACGGGACGCTATTGGACGTGCGTGAAAACAGTGATATAGGGGAAGATATGAGAGGTGTGCGAGAACACGGCGATGTAGGTGAAATTATGAGAGTTGAGCGAAAACACGTTGATACAGGGAACAGTATCAGAAGTGCGAGAACACAGATCGATATAGGGG